>NC_089842.1:144643248-144959081 GCF_035609145.1 Eleutherodactylus coqui | reverse complement strand
ATTGATATAGCATATACATATCATGCAGCACTTTAAATCATATGGTATTTTCTGTCCTCGTTGGGGCTAACCATTTATATTCCCCTATTAGTGTGCTTTTTTGGCATGTGGGAGGAACTTTTAGCAAAGTTCAACCTGAAACAAGGTTCGACTGGTTTGGTTCGCTCAAAACTAAATATTGCATTTTTTCCAGCACTTCCTAAATTTTAATTGCAAACAAAGTTTTATATAATGATTATAAATTTTATATAAGCCATTTTAATGTCTTGAACACATTTTATTCATAGTCTATGTAATGCTGTGTTTTTTCTCCTTCGCTCAAAAGATATAATCTGTTCACTAAATCAGCAATTTTTGCTCCATACAGAAACTGAGAGGATGAAAATGTGTGGCACTTGCTGACCCGAAATGTAATGCTTTCACCTTTTTTTTCTTCTATCAATGAAAAGAAAACCAACGAAAAACATGACAGAAAACTTCTGAGAAGAATCCTTCAGTGGAACAGCGGCACAGGCCATTAACACAACCCTAAAAATGTTCTGTACTCCTCCTTTTTTTTAATGAGGCCTTACTGCAAGAGTGTTGTAAAAATGTGTAGCATTCTATGGTATAAACTACAGGCAATGTGCAAAGAGGGAATTGTATAGAATGTGTATTGTATGTAATATACTTGCCCTGGGCATTGTATAGACTACCTGGGGTTATACAGAACAACAAATAATATTTAGACAAAGTATGAAAAGAGAGTCATGAGAAAGCCTTTATTTAAAAAAAGATGTTCATGTAAATGTATCAAGAAATACAAAACTAACGTGCAGGACTGAAAAAAGGAGAAAAAACAGTATTGACCAAACAACATGCAGTGCCTGTGTCTCTGAGCCCTCTGGGAACCCCATGGAGGAAGGTGAGCCCTTCTCTGTCTCCCTCTCTTTCAGATTTGTGAGGTGATGACGGCCAGGAATGGTGCAGAGCTGGATGGGTCCTGACTTCTTCGTAATGAGCCCAGGCAACAGCCGCCGCACCACTGGAGACACAGGTCCCTGTGTTGGCAGAATTGGTGACCGTGCCTAGGGTCCTCAGGGAGAGGAGCCAAAGAGGACCTACGTGACGACACCATGTGATAGCATTGTCACATTGGTAGATGGAGAGCTGGACCTGTCCAGTCTTGCATGTAGCCTGAGGCGCTATGGTCTCCGGTGTCTGGACTATCCATGTGAGTGCAGTGGAGAAGCGAGACATCTGGGGCACGGGCTGGCTCTGTCAGTAGTGACTGACTGCAGGATTGCAGTAGTGCACCTTGAAGGAGGATGAGGGTTGGATTGTGGGAAACTGGAAGAAGTTGGGGGTTGGATTGTGGAACATTGGAAGAAGATGATGGGGGTTGATAATGCAAAGGGTGGAATCATATCTTTCGGTGTAGAGTACAATAGGGTGTCTTGAGGAAGGGGAGGCCCAGTCCATCAGTGGAGGGAGTATTTTATATTCACCAGTTCACCTTTCGGCATTATATAGAATGCCTAGGCATTGTGTGAAATATTCAGCATTTGATACTTTGAAGTCCTTTTCTTGGCATACTATAGATTGCCCAGGAATTCTATACAGTTGCCTATTTCACACATTGCCTGTAACCTATAAATGCAAAAGGTATGGGCACCTTTTATCAGATTACATGTTTGGCTGTTTGGTTAGGGACAAAGACGTTATCACAACATCTGCTGAAAGGAACTCAAACAATTACACATTTCTACAAAGAGTAACACAGCACAAGTTCACAACTGTGGTTTGCCATCAGCCCCGACATTGACGAGCTCCGGCAGCGGGAGAGCTGGCCACGAGTGATAGCCAGCCTCCTGTTGCATCAGCTTGCATCGGAGCAAGTGATAGCCAGCCTCCTGTTGCATCGGAGCAGTGATCGCCGCTGTTAACCCCTTACTTGCCACGATCTATGTAGATCGTGGCATGTAAAGGGTTTCATAGAGTAAGTGCCCGCTCCCTCCGTGAGGTCATTGCACCCCCATGAGAAAAATCACGTAGGGCCTACGGGTTGCCATGGCGACAGAACACCAGAGACAGGCGTCCTGCTTTGCCATCACCTCCACTCACACTTTTGGTGGAGACATATCACACTAACACCCAGAAATTTACCATAATGTGTTAAATCTCAAGATAATTTTTGTACTGCCCAAACTTATCTTGTAAATTACTCACGCTGTTTCTCTGCTATTTTTTGTATGCCACCAAAACTTGCTAAAGATCTTTTGTAGTCACTCAAGGGTTTTTGATCACCCGCCTCCCTTAGGAATTTGGTGGCAGTCAGTCACAGCTTTCCCTTTCTGCCATGTCCATGTAGTGCTTGGGAACTGTGCTTCTAACTGTTTTTCTAGGAACAGCTAGAACCTATATTCTTTTTAGAAACTAGGCATGCATGAACTCAGATTGAACATCTGACACACTTCAAATAGCCACAATCATTTATTTATTGGAAGAGTCACCTTAAGGACAGGTCAACAATGAAGATTGTAGCTGATGAAAGTGATGTAGATTCAAAATATGTAAAGGTGAAATTTACCTTGTTTGATGGGTGAATGCCCATTCGCCTTTTATGTATATGTCAGTAAACTTAGGGATTGTGTTTTGCATTGCATCATCCATTTATTTGCATTTGGAAAAAGATATCCATTCTGAAAAGGCAACTAAGCAACTTTGCTTTTTGCTATCAGTCTTGGTGTGCTCAGAAGAAAGGAACTGAATAACATAAAACAGTGATGGCGAACCTTTTAGAGACCAGGTGCCCAAACTGCAACCCAAAACCCACTTATTTATCACAAAGTGCCAACATTTCAGGGGGGCGGGGCTTATCACGATGCACGATCCCCCCCCCCCCCCCCCCCCGTCGTTCTAAAAAGGACAGGGCCGCTTCAAAATAGACAGGGTGCAGATTTTGACTGCTTTTTGGATGCGGAAATGCTGCAGAATGTCCTCAGCCGAAATTTCTGTGGAAAATTCTGCAGCATTTCCGCATCTAAAAAGCAGTCAAAATCAGCATGCTGCCTATTTTGAAACAGCCCTGCCCACTTCTGCCACATGTAAACATACCCCAGCGATAATAGTGACCCCCACCCCAGCGATAATAGTGACACCCCCCCAGCGAAAATAGTGACACCACCCCATGTATAGTAGGGACACGGCCCCAGTATAAAAGTGACCACCTCCCCCCGCTATAATATAGCGGCCCCCAGTATATTAGTGACACCCCACAGCGGCCCCCAGTGTATTAGTGACACCCCACAGCGGCCCCCAATGTATTAGTGATACCCCCCAGCGGCCCCCAATGTATTAGTAACATCCCCCAGTGGCCCCCAGTGTAAGAGTGAGACCACAAAGCGGCCTACAGTGTATTAGTGACACCCCCCAGAGGCCCCCAATGTATTAGTGACACCCTATAGCGGCCCCCAATGTATTAGTGACACCCCCCAGCGGCCCCCAATGTATTAGTGACACTCTACAGCGGCCCCCAATGTATTAGTGACACCCCACAGCGGCCCCCCAAGACCAACATACTTACCCCCTCCTCCTTCTGGAAGCTCCGCTCCTCCTCTGCTCGGTGTTGCTGATCCAGGCACACACTGTGATGTCAGTGTGCTGCCGGACGCCTCCTCCCCCTGCTCTCGCGGAACCTAAGAAGAGACGTCGGGGAAGGGGGGAGGAGGATCCCGGCTGCACACTGACGTCACAGTGTGCTCCAGGATCAGCACGGCTAGCAGCGCAGTGTGTGAATACTGGCAGGGGAGCCACGGCCCCTGCCATTATTTACTAGTGGTGAGCAGCGATGGCGGCGCGTGCCAGTAGGGAGGGCTCTGAATGCCGCCTCTGGCACGAGTGCCATAGGTTCGCCAGCACTGGCATAAAACATGCAGAGCACGAGCCACCGTGCCATAAGAGATGTTATCTTTGGCCAGCAGCATTGATCAGCAGATGTTTGTGAAAAACGCTACTAACTTTGGTATAAAGAACTCACATATTGTGCATAAGGTGTACTGTAGATATACACATAAATCAACTACCTGTAATAAAACCCAGCCCAAAAAATATGGATAGAATTTTAACTCAAATCAGCTAGATTATCCTATTTCTTAACCCCTTAGGGAACCTGGGTGTTTTGGTCCTAAAGGAGAAGACTCTTTTTAGAGATTTTACCCATGTGGTGGTTTTACTGCCCTACTTTTTTTTCAGCTACCAAAGTTATTTTTGCTGCATTTTTTAACATGACATATAAGGCTATTGTTATATATATTTTTTTTTTATTATTCTTTTTTCCTTTTTGTTTTATTAGGGCTAAAAGATAAAAAAAAGATTTTTTTTATTTATAGTTGTTTATTTTTTTAGATTAGCATATTCACTCTAAAATAAAGTACAGGAATGGGTTCCTCATTCTGCAGTGGGCGTTTTGATATATAATTTGTATAGTCTCGTATTACAGGGTGCCTTGGTTGGCGTCAGTGGTCGGTCGTTTCCTGTAAATTATATATATATATATATATATATATATATATATATATATATGTATTTTTTTTTTTCTGTCATTTTTTTTACTTATATTTGTAACTCAGTTTTTAACATCCATGTCCCTCATGACATCGTATAAAACCTCTGGGGGTCATCAAGATTATATTTTTTTTTTAATTTAACATATCACCACTGTAACTGGAGCATCCATGGGAGCCCCAGTTACAGGGGAAAACATACCCCTGTAGTGACAGTAGTCACTAGCAGAGCTGATCTGGGTCTTCTAATACCCTGTAGCTCTGCCATTCCAGTGGGCACCCAGTGATAACGTGATCGCTGGGTCGACACTTCCTCTTTCTCAAATCACTATATAGCTTTTATTGAGAGCTATGTAGCCTGCAAGAGAAAAGGCTGAAGCGGTTAACAACTGCTTCTGCCTTCTCCTCTGGGGCCTCAGCTGTGAGTAATAGCCGAGAACCAGACCTGCTCCTGCTACATTGCAAGCGCCATAAACTTACGGCAGTTGGACAGATCGTTTAACAGTGAGCAGTACGTTCAGATGTTACAGGATCAAATTCACATCTGTGCTTAATGAGAACAGTGAGTTCCCACACTACTTTCAACAGGATGATGCATCTCTACACTCTGCTGTGGCTGTACACAGATGGCTGGATGTGCAATTTCCTGGGCACTGGACTTTTATCTCTGGAGCCATTTAAAGTTCCTTGTGTATGGGGAAAAATATGCTATTTGGTTCACCTGAAATAGAGAACCCTACTGAGCTGTGAAGAAATATCACCTGCAGTTCTTCAGTGTGTTCATGAAAACTGGATAAAATATTTAACTATGTGCATCCAGCAGAATGGGGAACACATCAATACGTCATGTGTCATATGTAAAGCACTTTGTGAAACTTTGCCCTCACTTCACTTCTAAGGCCTAAAGCCTAGGGCTGTGACGGGCTTCGCAAGCAGAATGCCGCAGCGGAGTCTGTCACGTCGGCCCCCCAAAGACCCCATACTCACCTCCAGATCCACTGCATAGCTCCCGCATGACACTGCCGGCGCGCATGCGCAGTACAGCGCATAACTCACCGGCGGTGTCACATGATGTGGCTGGCAGTGGCCAGGGCGCGTATTCCTGTTATATTTCCACTGTGCTACAGCGGAAGTATAGCGTGACGAGCGGGTTCCATTGACTACAATGGAAGCTGTCTGCGCGTATGCCCGCGGCAAATAGGACATGCTGCGGGTAATTTCACGCTGCCGAATTCCGTGGTGGAATTCCGCAGCATGTACATTAAGCTATTAGGCTCAATAGAACCGTTTTAGAAGCGTTTTACGCAGCGGAAATCCAGCCATGGGCATTAGCCCTAAACAAGTGAAGATAGAGCAAAAGGGGCACTTCCAGTGTATTTCTGAGTATATTGTATTAAAGGCTGATATATCACATGACCCCCTTCCTATTTGAAAAAACTGAGCTGAATTCAAAATGGCAGCCGAAAACATCTCCTCCTTCCCAATTTATACTTTTACACATAGGAAGTCAATGTTCTCATTATTATACCAGTTCAATGGGTGTGTCCAGACTTTTGCCTGTATGTTTTTTGTTCTAGACGGTGGTGTTTTTTTTTAAGTTTATAATTTGTCATGTCACTATATTTACTAAAAACAATCCTGAAATTTTGCAGTTTACACGGAGCCTCATAATAGGCACATCCTGTTCAGCAAAAATCACTTTTCAGTAGCTATCTCATTATCATCACAGGCAGGATTACACTGAAAGGTGACTCACAGTAGGTGATGGTCACAGGTTACCTCCTCCCCCTCCTCCCTGCACAATAACCTCTGCACAGGTCACAGAGTAGGATTGCAACACTTTCCCATTAAAGTCAATGAGTTAACAAAAATCTATGTCCATTTGCTTAATGTAAAGGAAATCTCTTAACTGTTGTTCATAAAGCAGCGCAGCTGCTCAGACAAGATGGCAGCCCAAATAATTATGTACAGGAAACAATCGATTAGAAAAATGAATAGGTATTGGTATCCGGTTTTAATTATTAAAAAATTCTTACTTTGTGTAACCTCTGCCAAGGTCAACCTTGTGCTTTAGTTAATGCAGTAATACGTCTCTATGTGGAAATTGCTATTCTGGATATCTTCTGCTTAGACTCACCACAGAGATGAGCCATTACTACCATTGGGACCTTGCTCTCCAGGATGTACGGGGCCACATTTCTTGGGATGATGCCCTTGCATCGGATAATCAATATATCCTGCTGAAACTCTGTTACCAGCAGAGTGCAGATAAAGCAGTCATAAATATTCTTATTTCTCATAGTTTTTGCATCATCACTTATTTATGGTTTCTAGTCATAGAAGCCAAGTTGTGATGTCTGCAGCAGCTGTCAATAGTGATGATATTAGCATGCTTTATGTAGACTTACATCATGCATATATTCATTTAGTATGTAAGTTCAACTGACATTAAAGGGGAACCTGCTATCGGTCTTTACCAAACTAAGCAAAGAACAGAGCTAGAAGTATGAACATCCTGTCTTTTGCAAAGTTATTTTGGTATGTGTGTTTAAAAAAGCATATCTTTTAAAGGCCTCCAAAGCTGCCATGTATTTCTGTCTATTTAGGCCCCCTGTCCACGGGCGGAGATCCGCCGCGGTAGTCACCGCCCGGGAGCAGGAGCCGCCGCCGATTCTCCGCTGGTCAGCCCTATCTGATAGATAGGCTGGCCACAGAGAATCAGGGAAATTGCACGTCGCGAGCAGAGAATTGCAATGATTCTCCGCTCGTGGACAGGTGCCGGCGCTTTCCATAGCAATGCTCGTGGACAGGCACCCTAAAAAGGGCCTGTCACCTGTCCTAGTAGAATACTGGCAGAAATACTTTAATATTGCAGTATATGAGCACAACTTCAAGTCCCCTGTGGGAACTAGAAAAAAAGTAAGAATAAGTGTAAAATAAATGTTTTAATTATTGTAAAAAATAAAGAATAGTAAAGTCCCCACCCCATCTCCCTTCCCTTATTTAAAATTTTAAAAAAAACTGAAGAAAAAAAACTCCAAAGCATATTTGATGCAGTCGCATTGGTAAAAGTGTGATTTATTAGAATAATGCATTATTTATCCCACACATTGAATGTCATCAGAAAAAATACACAATGCCAGAATTGCGTTTTTTTTTGGTCACGCTGTCTCCAATAAAAAAAAAATGTTAAAAGAAAGTGATCAAAATGGTACCATTCGAGACCACATGCCATCTCACCCAACCCTGTGAATAGAAATTTAAAAATTATGGCGGTCAGAAGATAGCGACAGAAAATATTTTTTCTTAAACACTTTATTTTTTAAACGCAGTACAGCAAAAAAGAAACTACATTTGGTGTCGCTAGAATCACATTAATCCACAGAATAAAGTTCTTATGTCATTTTTGCTGTAGTGTGTATTCTGTAAAAACATTACATCCTCCTAAGGGCTCTTTCACACGGCCGTAAGCAGTTGTGCGTACACCCGCCAGCGCTGAAAAAATTTGTGAACGGGTGCACAAATCTAAGGCTTGTGCGCCTGTTCAGACAGCCTAGGCCTGGCGCATAAATGCCGAGGCCTCAATGCCATTGGGCAAGGGAGACAGCTTAACACTGCTAAGCTGTCTCCCCCTTCCCTCCCCCTCGCCGGCTCACCTCCCCTCTCCTTCCCTCCGGCTGTTTGCAATGGGATGGGGTGGGACAGGGGTGGAGCTAAGCTCCCATCCCACCCCTTGTCCGCAGCCAGCAATGGGAGGGGGCGGAGCTTAGCTCTGCCCCCACCCCGTTCCCTCCCATTGCAAACAGCCGGAGAGGAGGAGAGAAGAGGGAGTTTAGCAATCATGCTGCTAAACTCCCTCCCACCTCCCTTCTCCGGTCACTGTCATTGGCTCCCATAGGAGCCCATGCAGCGGCCGATGTATTCCGGTTTAAAAATAGTTCCAGGACTATCTTTTCTGCCCGGCATAAAAGCACCCTGCGCTATATTGGCCAACCGGGCGCTTTTACACCGCGGGGATACGTCTCTGTCGCCTGATGCATTGGAATCCAATGCATCAGATGGTAGCATATATCGGCCGACTGTGAAAACATCGGCTGATATACGCTCCTGTGAATACGCCCTAAAGATGTTGAAAATGTGTTTTTTTCCTATTTTTCTCCACTTAGAAATATTTAAAAGTTTTTACATTGAATAGTAAAATAAAACTTGTCCTGTCAAAAACAAGCCTAAATGATGTAAAAGTAGGAGAGTTATAACTTTTTTTAAAGTGGGAAGGATAAACCAAAAATCGTGAAAAAAGGGCAGCATCCTTAAGGGGTTAAAGGGGACAGAAGGTAAGGCATGCTGCATCTGCCTCTTTTCTATCAGTACACTTTAATTGAGTCTCAGATGTAGCTGAACCATGACAGAGATCGCAGTTGTCACCAAGACCCTTGCTCTCTGTGTTCAGCTACATAAAAATTGTCAGGGTCTGCATGGTTCAAGTCTTCTTAAAGAGGCAGTGACAGAAAGTGTTGTTCATGGTCATAGCACAATTAGGCACCTAGAACACAAATAAGTGTTGTTACAGCGTAAAATGGAATTGGCTTCTTTATTTGTCTTATTGGACAAAATAAATTTTGTAAAAGCCTATATATGGACTAAATTACTTAAAATAAGAACTATACCACCTTAAAAGCTTGTCCATTGTGTCCCATAATTCCCTGCTGAATTGCTAGTTTCCAATTGGTGCTTTCTAGTGTAACAGGATTTAGTTGACAAATCATCTCAGTCTTCCGGACCTGCTAATTAAATATTACAATAAGCAAATATCCATACTACTACCAATGCAAACCACTTGGCTCGATTCCAGGAATTGGCAATTTAATTTGTAACTATCTTCCTCTTTTTGTCAGGGATCCATCTGAGTCACAATAACATGTAGTGTGCAAATCTCATTATCTCCACTTGGCAGTGTTAACATACTCGGATCAGAAGCATGTGCGTCTGAAATGTGCAGGACTTCTGTAATGGCTCCTAATTAAATTGGAATGGATATTCTGTCAGCGGATCATTCTACAATTGTATTATCCCTGTTTAATGCACAGGGAAGTAAATATGATATTGCACATGTCTGAACCATTGTGGGATAAAGCAGATGTGTTGAATACAAAATGCAGTATAAATATAGTAGTTCCATACATGATACTTTGAAGTCCGTACTTCTTGTGTATGTACTTGTATCTGCAATGTGGTGGGCATAGACTGCTGCGGGTTCCTGTACCTGTGAGCCTACAATTTGGGATAGAATAGTAAAACTTTGGGACAGTGACTGATACGCATGACTGCACAGTGCTGGTGCTGTACAAGTCACAGGAAATAAATGAAGTGCCTTTTAATTTAGTGACATTCACAGTCAACCCTGCAACTTGCCCTAGCACTTTTCACTATTATTGATGGCAACTACATTCCATATACAGAAGTACAATAGCTTCCCCAACTCTGATTTAATGGTGATATGACACTGTCTTTGAAATGCAGAATGCTGAACATAGACATAACTGTTCTCTATCCTGATCTTCTATTGAGGCCTCTTTCACACAAGCATAGCGATTCTAGGCCGCCCGCATCACGGCTAAAAAACGCAGGACCAAGTCGTGGCTAAATCTCCCGTTTTTTCACCCGTTTTTCTCACTGTTACAGTGTTCAGTGATGAGGGGACTGCAGCGGGGATGAAAGAATCCCCTGCCACAGCTGTTGCAGAGGATTGTGATGTTCTCCCATTGCTTTCAATCGGGCCAGCACTACTGCTGCCCCATTGAAAGCAATGGGATGCAGGCAAACCCCATAGTGATTTTCAGGGAAGGGCTTGAAATATAAGTCCTTCCCTGAAAATCATCCCTAGCTGCTGTAAAAAAAAATGTGTATGTATGTGTGTATATATATATATATATATATATTTCATCACCTCTCCGCCACTATGCAGCTCCGGCGCATCTTCTCCCAGGCTCCCCGACACTGTTCTGAAGCACTTTCTCCTGGCCGGGGATTTAAAAATCCCCGCCTCCTTAAAGCGCTGTGTCTGATTGGCTAAGCACTCAGCCAATCATAGGCAGTGCTCAGCCATTCATTGAATGACAGCTGATCACTGCCTGTGATTGGTCACAGCGCTCATCCAATCAGAGGCAGCGCTCAGCCAATTATTGAATTTAAATTATATATTTCATAGGTGCACAAAAAAATGACTGAGCCCTAAGAGCATTATATCTCATATACCTTAAGGCCAGATTCACACTGCATATCAGAAACCATGGAAAAATCATTAGGCTGGGCTCACATGGGCAACCCTGCATACCTGAATTTACTGTGATGGGGATGACTGCTGCGGCTCGCCGTAGGCCATGCACAGTACAAGTTTTTTTTAATGCTTGTATTTCGGTACCCACATGCTAAGCGATGACGTGGGTACCTGCAGCCCATATGTAATGTTAATTGCGTATGGGCTGTGATATGGACGGCCTCCATTGACTTTAATGGAGGCCGTCTCCATGGAATCCATGGCAAAATAGAGCATGCTGCAATTTTTACTCCACTTGCGGAATATGCAGTTCGTATACGCGAGTATGAGCGAAAAAGTGAGTTTACATGCTTTTCAATGCCCCTGTTTTGCCATGAATCCTCCGTGCTGATGCTGATCGCGGATTCTACAACTGGACTCTGCCCATGTGGGCTCAGCCCTAGGCCTCATGTCCACTGTTAAAATAACATTTAGAATCCAGAGAGGATCACCCGCACTCATGATCCGCGCCCCATAGGGATGCATTGGACACACGCAGGTAAATAAATACCTGCGGATATCATTTTTCCCTAAGGCGCAGATTGTGTGTGCGGGAAAACACCCGCAGCATGCTCCATTTTAGTTCACACAGTTTTTGCACCAAAAATGTTGTGCATTTTTGGGTGCATGATGTCGCATTTACATCATACCCCTTTTTCTGATAAGCCATGCTCAAGAAATGTGTGAAACCAGGACATACCTGCATATGATAATCAGCGCTAATAGTAGGGAAGAGTGCAGCCCCATTGCTGCATTGCAAATACAATTGCTAAAATGCATGCAAAATATAGAAGTTTTTGTTACAATTTTGTGACAATTATGGTGTGGTAGTACATATGATGCTATTAAAATGTTGTTGTTAATGTGACTGTGTTTTTTGTTAAAGTTCTACCTCAATTTGCTCTTGTGCTACTGAAATTTTCCTAGAACTACTTTTATTAAAAAAACATAATTTTGGTACCACTTGTAAAATGTGATCATGGCTTTCTATGCTGCTGGTTTCTCCAACTCAATGGGTAAAATGCTGAAAAACTGAAACAAATACAGTATGCTGGCTTTCAAATTTTTGAAAATTGTATTCATGTAACATCTGGATGTTGTGGTCTTCGCTGTTTAATGCCATAGTCTTTGAGGCAAGCAATTGACAGGTTACTCTTCTTTTGTAGGTGAGCTGTCTTATTCTTATGTAAGTTAGCCTTTTTTAAGCGACTTCAAATCTATGCATAAAAAGTGAATGCTCTGCTGTGTATTCAGGGATGTGTTCTGACTGATGAAAATTTAATATGAGGGTAATTAATATTAATATTGACTTTGTTGTTTTAATTATAATGTCTCAAAATTTGCAACATATTTATGAAAATATTGTACAGCAATTCACAAGTTTGTTGCAACCAGAGCTGAATGGTATTATACATCAGTAGTGATAGCTACTGTACTCATGTGATTCAGATGGGGAATTATGTTTACTGCTCAGAAAAGTCCCTTTAACAAAAATGTGATTAATCTATATTTTTATCACATGTAGTAAGACAAAACTTAAAATACATGCTTAATATCTGTACCCCATTTGGAATATAATTAAAGGAATTTTCTAGGCAAAAATTGGAAATTCTGAAGATGCTGAAATCTAGGAGGTACAGCTAATTAGCGGCAACCTGAACCTTTTATGTTCCACTCTAGACCCTCCTCTTTGCCCCTTGCACCTGCCGATCTGCCAATATGTTTACATGCATCCCTTCTACAGTAAACACAACAGACTGCTACCTACAACTTCCAGCATGCATAGAGCATTGTAGCTCCGCCCACAGCTCACAGGTCCTAAAACTTACCAGCACCAACCTCCCTCTCACTCAGAGTGCCAGAGAAAGCCTGTTTATGGAGGCAGACCGGACCCTCCAGCACTCTGGGCTGCACATGACTAGTACAGCACTTCCACTCCTGTCCTCCCATCATGCACTGCTCACAGGATGTCGGAGGGTACGGGCAGAGGAGAAAGTAGCAAATGTGGATAAGATGTCAGAGGAAGTGGAAATATTGTTCGGGTGGAGAATCACGTGACAGATAGAGAATGAAAAAAGTAGTTAGACCAGGTACAGTGAACCCATTACAGAATGACTTATTGTGGTGATGTACATTAGATTTTAAAATTTTAGTCCTTACCTGGAATATCCCTAAACTAAATTTTTAATCACTAAAATAAATTAGAATTCATGGCTGCAGTTGCTGAAATATGCAGTTCTGAAAATATATTCTTTTTATAAATGTTGCCTGAAAATATTCTTGTAAATAGAATAATATTCATTCAAATCCTTCACCATTCATTCCTCTTATTTACTTTTAATTGATACTGAAAGTGTTAAACACAACCCAATGAACTGATAATATACTGTAAATTCCTGAGCTGTACACTACCACCCTCCATACACCACACTCCTAAACAATTCAACCTGCACCCATCCCCCTTACTAAGTACCTTTACAGATTATTATAAGCAATGTCTCCTGCTTCTAACTCCCCCTCCCCCATCTCCTCATCCCCTACCTCACTAGAACTCTGTTGGGACTAACAGGAAAACGTCTTCTAATCCACCTCCAAATATAGCAATTGGAGTGGAGCTGTCTATGGTGCTAAAGACTGGGAGGAAGAGGTGGGGTGAAGAGTCTACAGGAGTCTACAGGACTCATCTTCTTTACACCTTGTGCTTCTAGGTGTGTGATAAGGATTTAGAAAACAATGGCATGAATGGAGAAGAAAGACGTTGAGGCTTGTGGATTTGGCTATCCTGTCTACAATATTGAGGCTGTTCCTGGAGCTGTATATCCTTACTGCATACTGCTGTGCTTAGCTAAGAAGTATTGTTTATGGTGCAGAAGGACCTGAGCAAGGAGTAGCTGCTGCCCACCCTGAACCTGATCACAACGTCACTGCTATCAATGGTCCTGAATCTGGCTATACAGTCAATACTGCCCATGGTGCAGAATACCTGATTGTACAGTCATTGCTGTCCATAGACCTGATTACCTGGCTGCACAGTCATTGATGTCTATAGTCCTGACTACCTGATTGCACAGTCTCTACTGCCCATATTGCCGATTACCTGGCTGCACAGTCATTGCTGTACATAGTGCTGATTACCTGGCTGCACAGTCACTGCTGTCCATAGTCCTGACTGCACAGTCATTGCTGCCCATAGTGCTGATTGTCATTGCTGCCCATAGTCCTGATTACCTGGCTGCACAGTCTCTGCTGTCCTCCGTGCTGAAATAAGATTCATAGCTGTCCATGGTCCTGCAAGACATCCCCCCTAATGGTTAAATGACAGAAGAGCCCTGACTACTACTAGAATCTTCTCAGCATAACTCTGACTCTAAAGCTTTTTTCCTCTCTGGTCCATGGCCATCCCACGCAAGAAAGCAGGATATTTATTGGATATTATACTGCATAGCACAGCCTGAGCTGCACTGCTATCACTCCTATGGCTTTCCTCATTACTACATAAGCCGATGCCTACTTATGTCTGTCTCTTCCAAGGCCACGCCATAGACATTCTACCTTCTTATTTCTTTCATTAAATGCTCCATGTATCCGGATTAAGAGGACAAGTGATAATAGTCAACCAGCGATTATTTCCTTTGACCTTAAAATTCGTAATGAGAACTTTTTCTTGAAAGCACAAATTCAATAACTGGACTTATTGAAGGATCGAGATGGAGTTTAGAAAAGAGGAATTCAAGAAGCTGGCGGGTAATACCCTGGGACAACTGCACAGGTATGTACAGAACTGCTACACCAATGCACCAAATTACTGGCAATATCTATAGACCATAATAGAGTCGCGCTTGCAAAAAAAATCATGCTCATGATAATACTATGTTATATGTAGTTTTATACAGCATTGCAGGTTATTATATTGCATTATCTTCCCTTACAACAAGTAAATTCAGCTTAGCTGCATCCCCGTATAGAGATATACAGCGTACAGTATAGCCGGCATTTGTTTCATGCACAGACAATAGCGGCAATGTCCCTTTAATTAATAGCGTTAATATTCATTATAACATATTATATAACATTTTCACAGTATATTTTCGTTGATTAATGTGACTTTCGTAGCAGGACGAGGGGACAGAACAGTCCTCAGTTCTCTATTGTCCTTACATAGTAATACATCGCAGATCTGCTCGGCGTCCCTGAATTATTTAGAATCTAGAAATCTTGATTTATGGTTGTAACCTAAAATTTAATCAAAATCTCATTGTGCCATTCATCACTGCATTTGGATGCCCCTGTGCAGTGTGGTAACCCCAGGAGGTAGGTGAGGGCTGCAGAAACATTCCTCTTAATGCCTCTCTACTCATTCATTCATTTCCTCCAACAACATTAATCCGAGCAAAATCAAAGCGGATTTTCCATTCACAGGCCTGGTATTTTTTCTTTTTTATCTTGATTAATTTCTATTGCTTGTCCTATGAGTGGGCACAGAGGATCTTAATGTGCTTATAGGTTTAGGAGGGTGAAATACTGGGAGAAGTGATTACGTTGATGGCCTGCAAAGTATATTATCCTGTAATCCCACTGTGAGGTTAGGGATAATTTGATGGAGGGGTTTTTTCAATCCCCTATTCTAGACCTGACTAAAAAAGGACACATGAGCTATAGAAAAATGCGAACCGACCAAGGGAAAGACCCGTGCATTCTATCTATCTATCTATCTATCTATCTATCTATCTATCTATCTATCTATCTATCTATCTATCTATCTACCTATCTATCTACTATCTCATATCTATCTCATATTTTATACCTCTATTATATTTGCTTATATGTATGTATTGACTTACTAAATATATGTCTGCTATCTATCTATCTCATATCTATCTGTCTGTCTGTCTATCTGTCTGTCATGGATTTTATATGTTAGCCCCTTATGCACTGGTTGTATGTATAAATGGAGTATAAGGGTGCAGGGACTACTTCCTCCTCACAGGGTAGTCAGGCAGTTCTGTTCTCTGCATTTCCCCCTTATAACTCCACTTCACCATACTGCAGTCATTTTTCCTTGTTCCCAAAGTCACCTTGTACATAACCTTGTCCCATTGATTGCTGAATCAGGATGATGACTGATCAGAAGGTGTGGTGGCCCAGACATCTCCAACCACACCCCTCCCCCTTAACCCCTGCACTTCTAAATGCATACATTCCCTTACTAGCCTATGGATTACTGTATGGCATAATACTTATTATAACTCATTTAAACTTGTAAAATAAGAGGGAATTCAGAACCAATTTATTTATATTTTTAAAGATTTTTTTCACATAAACCATAACATGAAGCTTCCGAAAAATTAATGTTATATATTTTACGATATTTATATATTTCCGATATATTATAATAAGTGTTCAAAATGGTACGCTATAAGGCTGAAATGTACCATACAATTCTGTTGAGAGCTTACACTAACCCACTTCAGCTTTTGCTGTATTACTGAATTTCTTATATACTCATTTCTCTTTAAACACACACACACACACACTATATATATGGATACATACAGAATAGACACACGCATACATGAATACATATATGTCCTGTACGTGCAGGACGCACACTCACTTTTACACGCAGGCACACGAGTTTTAAACACACAAATGCACTTAGGAATACTGTAGCCATATATATATATATATATATATATATATATATATATATATATATATATATATAGCCATTCTTATAACCCTGCTTTCTCTATATAATTTCATTCTTCCACGTTCTCTTAGTTCTGCATTGGTAGACTGGTCCGGATAGTCTGGGCAGTCCGAGTAGTCCGGGTAGTCCAGTATGTCATTGCTCAGTTGACTTTTGAACGAAATCTTGCTGAGAACAGATTGAATAATTGATCAGTGCAGCAGATAGATGGAGACTCTTCATTTATATTTCATACAATTAAACATCGCCTTTGCCATTGCTAGCTCACAATCTGTGCATAAACCAGTTTACTCACATAGGACTGACGACAAAGCAAGTAAAATATTCTGTATCAGGAAAAAGCTCAGACTCTACAGACACAGGGCAGATCTATATTGTCTTATACAGCATGAAACAACCGGAATAAAGGCAACAGTAAAATAAAAACGTCACGATAATAAGATAATATCATATGCGATACATTAATGATTCTGAAAATATACAGTAGCCGAATACAAGAAATAGGAAAACTGCATAATATTCTATCTCCTAGACACTCAATGTTACACCAAATCACTCGTTATACAGTACATGTATGACATCAGACATATCATACACGTTATATGTACTGCACACATTACACATACTGCATACATTAATGTCACAGAGTGCATACACTACATAATATACACACATTAGATACACTGCATACCCTACATAATATGCACACATTACATATTATGCACACACTTCATACACTGCATACACTACTTAATATGCACACATTACACACACTGCATACACTACACATAACATATTATGCACACATTGCATACACTGTATATTATGCACACATTACATACTCTGCATACACATAATATGCTCACATTACATACGCTACATATTACGCACACATTACATATACTGCATACACGAACTAATATGCACACATTACATACACTGCATACACTACATAATATGCCCACATCACATACACTGCATACACTACATAATATGCACACATTACATACACTACACATTCTGCACACACTACAAACACTGTATACACTACAAAATATGCACTCACTACATACACTGCATACACCACATAATATGCACACATTACATATACTACATATTATGCACACACTGCATACACTATACAATATGCTCACATTACATATGCTACATATTACCCACACATTACATACACTGCATACACGAACTAATATGCCCACATCACATACACTGCATACACTACATAATATGCCCACATCACATACACTGCATACACTACATAATATGCACACATTACATACACTACACATTCTGTACACACTACATACACCGTATACACTACAAAATATGCACACATTACATATACTGCATATTATGCACTCACTACATACACTGCATACACCACATAATATGCACACATTACATATACTACATATTATGCACACACTGCATACACTATACAATATGCACACATTACATACACTGCATGTACAGTATGTACTTAGTAATCGTGTTATCACCAGCATGGATTTTCTATTTAACACACACATACACAGTATACAGCACACACATCTGTAATATATGCCCAATGTCCAATCTCCTCCAATTTAACGAATTGGTTGGGGTTAAGGACATTGGACATTTTCTAGATATTCCTGTACAAACAGATTAATTTTAGCATTGCGTATGTTATTTAACTAGTACCTGTATAATTAGCGGGATCAATTACCGGCACGTTAACCCAGGATTGAACAGTAATGTATATGGGTGTTACATGGGTATATTGATATTTCTCTCTTCTGTCAGTGATCTTTACTTTCGGTCCTGTGAATACTAATATGTGTATGGCACATGATTCAATCATCTCGTGGAAATGAAACAAGTCTACAATAAACCACTAATTACCTGGGACACTTCTGCAGAACACATTGTAAGCAGATTATCTCACCCACCTCTCACAGCCAGATTACCAGTGCAATGTGCTGCAGCCTAAATCTATCGGCACCATGGCTGTATATGTGATTCTTTCATACTCCCGTTCTAGACAACGTTATATAGCCAAGAGACGGTACACAGTATGAATAAAACGACGAGCTGTATACTGTCCACTAAACACCGATGCTGCTCAAAATTATTAGATTAATTCTAGAGTGAGAAATACACAAAGAAGAAAAGAAGAGAGCTCGGTTTATAGTCATTCCTGCTGCAAACTGTACTGCAAAAAATATGTATCTATCTATCTATCTATCTAATATCTATCTATCTATCTCCAATTTATCTATTTATCTCATCTATCTATCTCCTATTTATCTATTTATCTCATCTATCTATCTATCTATCTATCTATCTATCTATCTATCTATCTATCTAATATCTATCTATCTATCTATCTATCTAGCTATCTCATATCTATCTATCTATCTATCTATCTATCTATCTATCTATCTATCTATCTCATATCTATCTATCTATCTATCATCTATCTATCTATCTATCATCTATCTATCTATAATCTATCTATCTCCTATTTATCTATCTATACATCTATCTATCTATCTCATATCTATCTATTAAAGTTGAGTGAACGTACTCTGACGAGCACGATGCTCGTTCAAGTATTAGCCTACTCGATGGCGCTCGTTACTCGAACGAGCAGCATGCCCTGTTCGACCCCACCCCAGTTTTTGGCTCCTCCCCACTGTGACGTGCCTGTTTTGGCCCCTCCCCGCCGTGACGCAGCGCGCGTCAATGGCAAAATCTTTGGCTGGCTGGCAGGGAGAGAAAGAGAGAGAGACAGAGAGAGAAAAAGCTCTGGACCTGGCGTCCCACATACAAAAATTCTAGAGTCTCCCATTGTAGTCATGGGGTTCGTTTCTCGAGTAGAGCTCTCGAATTTTACAAAAAGCTCGACTAGAAAAACGCAGACCTGAGCATTTGGGTGCTCACTCATCTCTACTATCTCTCTATCTATCTATTTATCTTATTTCTATCTATTTATCTATCTATCTATCTAATATCTATCTCATATCTATCTCCTATTTATCTCATCTATCTATCTATCTATCTATCTATCTATCTATCTATCTATCATCTATCTATCTCCTATCTATCTATCTATTTCATATCTATCTATCTCACATCTATCTATTTATCTATCTATCTCATATCTATCTATCTATCTATCTATCTATCTATCTATCTATCTATCTATCTATCTATCTATCTATCTCATATCTATCTATCTCATATCTATCTATCTAGCTATCTATCTCCTATTTATCTATCTGTCTCCTATTTATCTATCTATCTATCTATCTATCTATCTATCTATCTATCTATCTATCTATCTCATATCTATTAAAGTTGAGTGAACGTACTCTGACGAGCACGTTGCTCGTTCAAGTATTAGCGTACTCGATGGCGCTTGTTACTCGAACGAGCAGCACTCCGTGTTCGACCCCACCCCAGTTTTTGGCTCCTCCCCACTGTGACGTGCCTCTTTTGGCCCCTCCCCGCCGCGACGCCGCGCGCGTCAATGGCAAAATCTTTGGCTGGCTGGCAGGGAGAGAAAGAGAGAGAGAGACAGAGAGAGAAAAAGCTCTGGACCTGGCGTCCAACATACAAAAATTCTAGAGTCTCCCATTGTAGTCATGGGGTTCGTTTCTTGAGTAGAGCTCTCGAACTTTACGAAAAGCTCGACTAGAAAAACGCGGACCCGAGCATTTGGGTGCTCGCTCATCTCTACTATCTATTTATCTATCTTATTTCTATCTATTTATCTATCTATCTCATATCTATCTATCTATCTATCTATCTATCTATCTATCTATCTATCTATCTATCTATCTATCTATCTCCTATTTATCTATCTATCATCTATCTATCTATCTATCTATCTATCTATCTATCTATCTATCTATCATCTATCTATCTATCTATCTATCTATCTATCATCTATCTATCTATCTATCTATCTATCATCTATTTCCTATTTATCTATCTATTTATACATCTATCTATCTTATATCTATCTCATATCTATCTATCTATCTATCTATCTATCTATCTATCTATCTATCTCATATCTATCTATTAAAGTTGAGTGAACGTACTCTGACGAGCACGATGCTCATTCAAGTATTAGCATACTCTATGGCGCTCATTGCTCAAACGAGCAGCACGCCGTGTTCGACCCCACCCCAGTTTTTGGCTCCTCCCCACTGTGACATGCCTGCTTTGGCCCCTCCCCGCCGCGACGCAGCGCGCGTCAATGGCAAAATTTTTGGCTGGCTGGCTGGCTGGCAGGGAGAGAGAGAGAGAGAGAGAGAGAGAGAGAGAGAGAGAGAGAGAGAGAGAGAAAGCTCGGGACCTGGCGTCCCACATACAAAAATTCTAGAGTCTCCCATTGTAGTCATGGGGTTCGTTATTTGAGTAGAGCTCTTGAATTTTACGAAAAGCTCGACTAGAAAAACGCGGACCCGAGCATTTGGGTGCTCGCTCATCTCTACTATCTATCTATCTTATTTCTATCTATTTATCTATCTATCTCATATCTATCTATCTATCTATCTATCTATCTATCTATCTATCTATCTATCTATCTATCTATCTATCTATCTATCTATCTATCTACCAGCAATGGGGTTTATTTATTATTCAAAATATGACAGTTTTCTGGTCTAAATTATGCCAGAAAACCGTTTTCCACTTGCACCACATTTACCATGTGTTGTTAGGCACTGTCGGATTGTCCAGAAAAGGGGCGTGGCCTAAATTTTGACAGAAATTGGGGCAAATTTTACTGAATTGCACCAAAAGTTTGACAGAATGTATAGCATAAACTAAGCCAACTAATAGATGGTCTAAATTTAGAGTAGACAGTCTTAAAATGTAACAGGTTTATCATCCAGCAAAGCCACTGTGATAAATCTGGTGCATTTTAGGCCAGCTGTACAGGGGTAGATTTGCATTGCAGAATCCGGCACTGGCGTCTGCCCCCGGATTCAGCAGCAAATATTGCCCATAGCATGCTATGGCAAAACGCTTTTTCTTCTACACAAGCGGAAATCAATTGTAATTTTCTGCTTGTAGAGAAAAAATCGCAGCATGCTCTATTTCTGTGTGGATTCTGCACTGACAGCTTCCATTGAAGTCAATGTAAGCCATCCGACCAGCGGCTCTTCCACAGTAACGTTGCGGAAAGGTTGCGGATTCTGATTCATTGCCTAGCGACGACACAGGAAAATCTGGGATTTAAACAAAAAAAAAAAGAACACTGTACTGCGCATGTCCAACAGCTCATGCACCATTCGCAGTACAGCGGGCGAAGAAGATGAAGAGAAGCCGGTACACACTGATGCCAGCTGGGCACAGGGTCAGATTCCACTGCTGGCTCCCGCATGCAGAATCCAACCCAATTGTGTGCAGCTGGCCTGAAGACCTTGTAGTCCAAGTTTGCACTGACTAACTTTTAGGCAGTATTAGTAAATAAGCCCCAATGTGCTTAATGTTCTTCAGAAATATCAGGGACTTTTTATGCCAGCGTTGAGAAAGTAGGTTTCATGTCACTGGCAAACATTTTGTAAGTTGTTTTTTTCAGTCCATCTGCAACTCAAAAAGATCCAAGTAGCTAATATTAAGGAATATTATTCATGCTTCATATCTTACTTATGCATGTTTGATACCTTATGTTCATTACTGATTCAATCATAGACTCATCCTTCTGGCTTGTGTGAGATAATATCTATCTATCTATCTATCTATCTATCTATCTATCTATCTATCTATCTGTCTGTCTATTTCATATCTATCCATCTATCTATCTATCTATCTATCTATCTATCTGTCTGTCTATTTCATATCTATCTATCTATCTATCTATCTATCTATCTATCTATCTATCTATCTATCTATCTATCTATCTATCTTATATGCTTCTATCTATCTCATATCTATCTATCTATCTATCTATCTATCTATCTGTCTATTTCACATCTATCTATCTATCTTATATGCATCTATCTATCTATCTCATATCTATCTATCTATCTATCTATCTATCTATCTATCTATCTATCTGTCTATTTCACATCTATCTATCTATCTTATATGCATCTATCTATCTATCTCATATCTATCTATCTATCTATCTATCTATCTATCTGTCTATTTCATATCTATCTATCTATCTTATATGCATCCATCTATCTCATATCTATCTATCTATCTATCTATCTATCTATCTCCTATCTATCTGTCTATTTCACATCTATCTATCTATCTTATATGCATCTATCTATCTCATATCTATCCATCTATCTATCTCCTATCTATCTATCTGTCTATTTCACATCTATCTATCTATCTATATATCTATCTATATATCTATCTATCTTATATGCATCTATCTATCTCATATCTATCTATTTCATATTTATCCATTCTACAGCTTAAAGCCATTTACAGAAAAGTGTATTTATGCTCCATATTTGGTCCATGTTGAGGGGACTGTAATATGGTGTAAATATAAATCTGTAGGACTAATCACATGACTGTAGTTCTAAATTTTATTTTTCAAAAAACACAACATAATCTATTTTTTGCATATTTGTCTCTGTATTTGTATTCATTTCTATTGAGTAAATGCAGTTCAGTATTTGCCAAATAAAAAATAATAAAAAAAAGGGGCAAATACGGCTGAAAAATTGTTGACATTCGGATGTAAAATGTTTTACAACACGTCTGTAATCTAGATCCTTATTATGGATGTGTTTTTTACGCTCCTCTGAGGCTGTATTTATGCGGATGAGTGCGATATCGCACTCATAAACCTGCGATTTTACACGTGATTGCAATGCATTTTGTTAGAAAAGTAGATGGCATAGCATCTTCACATATGAAAATCACATGTTGTTACAGTAGCAAAAATAGAAAAAGCGCATCACACTCATACGAAAATTGTATTTACATGCGAGTGTGATGCCATTTTTTTGGCTCCCATAGGAAATAATGGGCGATTCTTGAATAAAATCACTCCAAAATAGGACCTGCTGCAATTTTTCCATTCTTACACTATTGGTGCGAGTATAAAATCACTTGTGTAAATTAACCCATTGAAAATAATGGTTTCTATTCATGTATGAGTTCTGTGCATGAAAAACACCAGTGTAAATACATTCTAAGGGCGGTTTCAGACGACCATATGCGCAATTGAGCATGCTTCAGCACAAAATATTTGCGCTGTCAACAAAGTTTGTTTTGCGCAGATTTGCGTGTGTATCGGTGCATAGTACTGCACTTTTTGCGCACACAGGCCAGTTCACATGGATGCCACTTCAATGATTTAAAAGGCTATTTAGCCTAATGAGGTACAGATGTGTTCTTTTTCCTACAGAATTGCGCATTGTATTGCGCATTTGCATGCACATAGATTTCTATTGGACCCTTGGTGCGCAAATATGTTGGAATATCTGAAGCCGCCCTAACAGTTCACTCCTCTGTACATAGTGCTTGTGTATGTGGTTATGAAAGAGAGGGACACAGAGTGTTGCCATGATAGCAGTAGCATTTATGTAGGGAACAGATGCGGTATACGGTACTTTATTCTGTGCGCAGGCTATAGATATTTCTATGGGGCCTAAATGTCGCGACTTGCTTCAAGACCATCCCACTTTTAGCTATATTCTAATCCTCCATATCTGCAGTATCTTTCTGTGTCTGCATTGTTCTATAATCTCTAAGATTGATTTGATTTACTTTGCAGATGGCTACAATAAATAATACATGAGCAGCATCCACTGCATCATTAGAAGCTGCTCTAGGGTTTACGTCTTTCTCATTGCTCTGAATGAAGCTCAGACCCCTCAGACATAAAAGGGGTTCAGCATTTGGCATTCAGCTCAGCAGTGCCTGTTAGTGGAGAGCGGTTATTTTTCATGTTAGCCTACATTATGAAGACATCACAGGTGATCCCGCCTTTCAGTCTAGGGCCCAGACTGACCTGGGCATGCTGGGAATTATAATTAAAATTGTATTTCTCTGTACTCCCATAGGATTCCATCCATAAACCAGCTATAAACAGAATGATAGATATAGAGATGGAAGAGAGAGAAAGTGGAGAGAGAGGAGGGGCTAGGTATGGAAAGAGAGAGGGAAAGAGTGATGAAAAAATAGGATTATGAGGAAGAGACTGGGAGAATAAAAAGAACAGAAAGAATCAGCAAAACAAAATGTGAGTACCATAGAGGGTGGAAGACAAGAAGAGACAGAAGAAGACAGAGAATAAGCAATGGAAAGTCAGTAACATTATAAGGTGGGCAGAAGACACATGTCCATCAAGTTCAACCTACTGTTGTGTTGATACAGAAAAAGGCAAACCCCCCATGAACTAGCTACAAAATTTTGTTATATTAGGGATAAAAATTCCTTCCAGATTACAAATAGCGAGTCAGAATAAGCCCCGGTCCAGCTTCTGGAGAAATTTATTTAAGTAGTTATCAAGCAGCAATAAAACAAAGTTTAGGGCACAAGGCCCCTTCTTCAATGAATCAGTTGTGCAGTTCTTCTTCTTCTCCTCACACATTGCATTTTGTATTTTATTCCCCGTATTTGTATTTTAAGTTCACTTGCTGTAGAACATACCCCAGCTTAACTGCAGAAGGGACTTTATGCCCCGACATGCGTTTTATTGCTGGTTGACAACGACTTAAATAAAAGAGAAGTTGGATTTCACTCCTTTGTGTCCTAAGGTCTTTTTTGGAAAGTTGTGCCTTTATACTAGTTTTTTTTTTTTGCCTATCCTCCTGTACTGACTCGCACCATTTATTGAAGCGTCCACATGGTGGGTGGCACCTCCACATCATCCATATCATCCTTTTAGCTCTTGCTCTTGTCATGACCTCCAGATAATGTTTAGGCCCTATTTATGCTACTGGATTGTTCCACTCTCTCTTATTTCGGAACCCACATCTCAAGCTTCTCGCACACAAAACCTGTCTTATATATCTTTCAATGAATCAACCATTACAAAATCCTGTGGCAGAGGAGTCCATAGTCTCACTGCTTTAACAGTAAAGAATCCTGTATGGTGAAACCTTCTTTCCTCTAGATTTAGAGTATGCCCTTTTGTCATGTTTACAGGCTTACAGATGTAGCAATTGTTAACATGATGGACACACTTTGATAACTTCATTTGTAGTATTTGTAGCAAATTGTAGCTAAATTATCCTAACCCATTAAGTGTAAAGTTACTAAATTTGTAGATATAAAAAGATAATTAGAGAGATTGTTGTATTGTCAATTGTAAAATGATGTGGTAAGAGACAAATGGAAAAAAAAGAGAAGCAAAACTGAGAAAGAGGAAGACAGAAAAAGGTCAAACTGATGGAGACATAGAGAAGAAAAGAGAGAGGAAGAGAAAAGAAAATAGAGAGTCACAAAAAAAGAGAGAGAAAGCTCAGTCTATGGCTCAGGTCTCCGCTGTCACCTCCACCCTCCAACTGTGTAATGCCTTCTTTAAGACAGTATAATTAAAAGTATAGCAGTCATTTCCCACAGTGTTTCACCCATCTTCACATTTGTTTATCATTGGCTTTACTTCCAGTTTTGATGTATTGTAGGAAACATGAGATATTTTATAAGGCACTTTGTAATAAGATGTGATACATTTACCATATGTACAGAAATATCATTATAGGCCCAGGAAAACCTGTGGAAAAAGTATTTGGTAGAATGAAATGTAAAATCAGATAAATACACTTGTGCTACCTCGGGCCTCATTCAGATGGGTGTATTGTATCATGTGTTTAGCTGTCCGTATTCTGAACCGCACTTATAGCACAATAGATCCTTATGCCCATTTGCATTGGTCTTCTAATGTGCTGCAAAGGATGTGGAATTAGAACCCCAACAGTCTAAAAATCTGAATTTGTTTACTGCAAAGAAGCAAGAAAAATATTACATTTTTATTGATTTCCTAGGAAAATATATATTCTAAAACATCAATTCATGTCACAATCCAGAAATATGAAAAAGTTTCTTATTAAAAGTTAATGTAAATCTTTGTTGGTTAATTCTGATCATCGTCCAACATCACCATCCGCTTCATTCTGAAATTCATCTACAACCTCCAACCTCCGCATATGTAGCAAAAGTACACCAAAGGCAAGGACTGTTTGACTATTAATTACCTTTTCTCAAATTTGTAATGTGTTAGCCTTACTAGACCTTTGTTAAAGCATAAAATATCACTGCCAGCCGCCATATTAACCAATATACTAATACAATGATACATAAGGGCAGGTACAAACACCCATTCCGATGCAGACAGGCATATTGCTATTTGGAGGAGCATTGCACATGTACGAAATACTGATGAACAACCACCTCACACACCGTATATTGGGGGGTGGGGGGGCTGCTTAGTGTTATACCTGAACATGGATAAAACATACAAACAGTGTCAAGTCCCACTGATATGTGTAGAGTGCCATGCAGGCTTACAACCTATTAATGATGCCCCATATGATTCAGCTCAGTGGGTTGCCCTGCACCTCAAAGTGAACCACACTGGATCGACACTCCAGGCTCCCTCAGCATGCTGCAAAAAACAATGATATATACCAATAAATATGAGGTATTAGTTAATATTTTGGCTAAGATATGTAAACTCGCAAGCCCACAACAAGGGTCCTTACTATATTGTGAGTCCCTACACTAACATTTACAAAAGTATCACTGCAAAGAGACACATTGACTCAAATATCACTGCCAGCAGCCATATCTACCTATATACTTATACAAATATATTGAAGTGCTGTGTACATATCAATCATTACCGCTCCTGTCTGGAGAAGTCACTCAATCTAATATCCCTATTTGAGATGTACACACACTGTGGCCACTGCCATGTGAATCTATATAATGCTATTATATGTATGTAAAGGTGAGTTCTAATCTAAGTACATAGCATTTATAATAAAACTGGTCTTCATGTTCATGGATAATAGTAAGGGTCAAGATTTTGTTGGATCTGTACTGCCCTGTTCTACAGATTACCATGTGAGTCGTGTAATCCAATGGGAAAAGCATTTCACTGTTAGGGAATTATCTTTGAAATCCAGAAAAGCAGGAAAGATTAAAAAGAGGAAATGAAGGTTTTGTAAATATGGCTGATTCTAGCCTGTACGTTTCATAATAACTGCTGATTATAAGAAAGATGGTCAGTGACAGTTAGTCATGGTATTATTATCCAGCAATTACAATCTGGCCTCAAATAGGATCATGGGGTGCATAGAAAGAGGTCTAGGGGCACGTGACAGGAACATCGTTCTTCTTCTAGTCAGACCACACATGGAACATTGTGTACAGTTTTAGGCGCCGGTACTTAAGTAGGACATATCAGAGCTTTGAGCAGGTACAAAGGCGGGCAACTAAAGTAATAAATGGAATGGGCGGACTACAAAACCCTGAGAGGATTTCGAAATTGGGATTATTTAGTTTAGATAAGAAGACCTCTGAGGGGCAACCTAATAACTATATGTATACATATATCAGGGGACAATACAGAGATCTCTCCCATCATCTATTTATACCCAGGACTGTGACTGTAACAAGGGGGCATCCTCGACATCTAGAGGAAAGAAGCTCTCTACACCGACATAGAAGAGGGTTCTTTACTGTAAGAGCAGTGAGACTATGGAACTCTCTGCCTGAGGATGTGGTGATGATGAACTTACTAAAAGAGTTCAAGAGGGGCATGGATGTCTTTCTTAAGTGTAACAATATTACATAATATAGTTACTAATTACTGGAGTTGCTGATCCAGGGAGTCATTCTTATTGCCAGATTGGAGGCAGGAAGGAGTTTTTTTTTCCCTAAAATGAAGAATGTTGTCCTTTACTTCAGGTATTTTTTTCCCCACCTTCGTCTGGATCAACACTGCAGGATAATACACTGAAGTGGATGAACATGCATCTTTTTTTAGCCTTACATACTATGTTACTTTGTAAAGTCTTACAACATCCTCCTTTCATCACCTGCTGACCATAGATAAGTAATATGAAAACTCCCAGGCCCCCTTATCTGTAACATGGCTGCAAACTACCTTATATCATATACAGTACAGTATTGTTCTCCTCATGTGGGGCATAGGGACTTTTTGGGCCCTAAGGCCATGCTCACCCAGTACTAATACATGTTGGATTTTTCTGACAGACAGATCGATGAAAAGCCGCATTAGAAATCTACGTAGTTTCTGCAGATTTCTGACGTGGGTTTTCTTTTTTTGCAGCTGTGGATCCAACATGGATATAGACTAGTTATTGAGACAAAGTCACATGTGGATTTTCAGACATAGATTCCATGTCAACAAGCGATAAGCGCTGAGGAATAAGTTGGTGCTATACAAATAAAGATTACTAGTATTATATGTCAAAAATGTGAATTTAGAAAATCCTTATGGTTGTTTTTTTCTTGTTGGATGTTTTTTAAACATTTACTTTAATCCATCTATACAGAGCGTATGCATAAAAATTGAGTATGAGTTCTTTATTCCATTTATACATTCTGACATTGCTTGCACCTGTATGCATTCTCTTTTCGAATTCCGTGTATATACTTTCAAAAACGTAATAAAAACTTTGTTTAAAAAAAATGTGATATGTCAGTTTTATTTCCACAACTGTTCCTTGTAAACTATAACAGGGATTCCAGTTTAAAACAATGGGTCACTTTGGATGTAGATTTCACCATAGATTTGATGTGAAATCCACATGGAATCATCAAGATTTCACGTGAATTCCGCATCAGATCCATAGTAAAATACGCCATGTCAATATAGACTAAGGCTCTATGCCTTGCGTGTGACTTCTCAAAGTTTCCCCCATGGTCATAGACATAGGAATTCTTCATATAACCAATGATAAGGCCTTGTAATGATATTCCTCATGTCCATTGTAGCTGTATGAGGTGGTTGTGGAGTTTAGCAGAGGCATGTTAGTGAATGACTATGATATTTTAATGGAATCAAGCAGTTAAAGCTTCTTTCATAGATGTCACCTTTAAATCTACTTTCAAATCTGGTTAGTGCCCAATTCCCTCCTCACTTTGATGAGTGTCAGTCTGTTGGCAGAATAAGCACACGATTCGATTACTAGAGAGCAGTTCTGACGTCAGGGGTTGCACCAAAAGGGATTTCATATAATATTATACTCCTGCAGTAATGGGAGGTGTAGTACACATACTGAAAATAATCAAGCTTTGAGTACAGAAAATGGTATAGATAGACTATCATTGATAGGCCGCCATGTTATGATGCATTGTATATGAAGGATATTGTTTACTGCTATATATGAGCATATACAATGCAAGAAAGCTGCTACAGTATAACGCAGGACTCCATGTATGTGTCATCAGCAATCATTGAATGTAAGACAATAATGGTCATGAAACTATTGGTTGCACAACTCTGAGCCTCCAATCACTAAGGACAAACATTGAGCTTCCTCACACAGCCTAAATGAGTTCAGATACGGAGTAATTCTTTAATCTTCTTTGAATTAGTATAAGAACAGGCCACCATTATTGCACATCTGTATAGTTCTCTCATATATGCTTGTTTGCTCCCATGCATCCAAAATAGAAGCAGCTTTGCAAATGATCTTGGATAAAGATGTAGCAAATACTAACTTGACATTTTCAATGGTTTTCGTTGTGTTAAGTGTCAATTTAAAGTTTATCGAAGCTGTGCATTTAATGTATTAAGTATCAAGTTAATGTTTGCTACATCTTTAGTCAAACGGACCATGAACTGTCTGATCCTGCAGTCATATTCCATTCTAATGTAAAAAAGTCAGCAAGAAATAGGGGATCAAAGAAAAGTATAACTACAGGATCTGACTACACAGGAATTCTTTGTAGTCTGTAACCATGGAAACATATGGCGCTGTACAGGGGCAAGGTTGCTTCATTTTTATTGTAGGTGTAATAGTGCAATAAAATGGTTGCAAAGGTGGATATAACTTTTGTGGTTTAATGCTTCTAGTTCACTTATTTACTTCAGAATAAAGACAGATTTTGGGTTGTTTCACATACAAGTTTTTTTTGTGTGGTGTTTTTGAGGTAGTTTTTGAGTCAGACCCAGAAGTGGATGGAGCAGGAAGGATTATAAGCAGAGATGAGCGAGCATACTCGTTAAGGCAAACTACTCAAACGAGTAGTGCCTTATGTGGATACCTGCCCGCTCGTCTCAAAAGATTCGGGTGCCGGCGGGGGAGAGCGGTGAGTTGCGGGAGTGAGTAGGGGGGAGTGGGGGGGGGGGGGAGAGAGTGAGAAAGAGATCTCCCCCCGGGTCCTCCCCGCTCTCCCCCACCGCTCCTACCCCCCCGACGGCACCCGAATCTTTTGAGACGAGCGGGCAGGTACTCGCATAAGGCACTACTCGCTCGAGTAGTTTGCCTTAGCGAGTATGCTCGCTCATCTCTAATTATAAGGATTTCCTTCATATTTTCCATTCTATTTTAATCTATTTCTGGTTTTGGTTTAAAAACTTTATGAAAAGTGCCCCCCAAAATCTGTGTGTTAAACAAGTGCTTGTGTGCGTATTCTTGTCCTGCTCACCCATATTTTGGATATCATTTTCACTTTATGAATATACTGTAAAGATAAGACCTTCTCATAGTAAATCTTCACGTACTATAATATTTTCTTCAGGTCTCTTAATATGACTGGGAAATAGATATAACTCTGAATGACATTTAAAACCAGTCCCCCAGGTGGCTATTCTTCTGACCTTGAGCAAATTACTATTTAGGATAATTATTAGATGAACTTAATGATCATGGAATTTGTGTGATCAATATAGGACATGGAAAGATGATCTGTCCCTACTCAACTTTAAGGAGTCGGCAAACATTCAATTTAATATAGATATTGTAAAAACACCAGCTGTAGCTATCTAAAATCTAAGAGTGTACAATACAGAATACAGACGGTAGAGTAAAACCTGTGTAAGAAAAAGAGTGCTGCAGTAAATGTGTTCCGGAACTCCAGTATAATAGTCTGTCCAATCCTGCTTTAGTGAACTCGGTCCGGCCTTGGATTAACTGGCCACTGAATGCCCAACAGCAGCCCCTCCATGGGAGATGTTGTCTTAGGCTAGGTTTCCATTCATTAGTTGGGTCAAGCTCCTTGTTTCCTACCAGAGACAGAAACAATGGATACCATTTTGGTGCACTTTTTGCACTGGTCTGAGGTCCATAGCCAGACAGAAGAATGCTGCATGCAATGTGTGTTTTTCTCTGAGGCAGGAAGGCATCCAGAATAAAAAATGATGTGCCAGATGCCATGAACTGTCCTATAGAAAACTATGGGATCAATTCTGGCATCTGTTTCCCTCTTGTGTTCCACTACTAAGCTGAATGAAAAAAAAATAGCTGGACACTGAGCATATGGAAACCTGTCTGAAGTCATACAGTACAGTGAGTCATGACCACCACCTATTGTGAATGGTTGATTCAGTGGTATCTATACATAGATGTTACCTATTGTACATAAGCCTGTCTGTGAGGATGATGAGATGACTGCTGTAATGTTTCCTCTACAGAACAGGAAGTGTCAGACTATTAGTGGTCAGAGTGAAAACTGCTGGAGATTCATAGATAGATAGATAGAAGATAGATAGATAGATAGATAGATAGATAGATATGAGATAGATAGATAGATGATAGATAGATAGAAGATAGATAGATGATAGATAGATAGATAGATAGATAGATAGATAGATAGATATGATAGATAGATAGATAGATAGATAGGTATGAGAGAGATAGACATGAGAGAGATAGATAGATGATAGATAGATAGATATGAGATAGATAGATAGATGATAGATAGATATGAGATAGATAGATAGATACATAGATAGATATGAGATAAATAGATAGATAGGAGATAGATAGATATGAGATAGCTAGATAGAACGATATGAGATAGATAGATAGATAGATAGATATTAGATAGATAGATATGAGATAGATAGATATGAGATAGATAGATAGATATGAGGTAGATAGATAGATAGATATGAGAGAGATAGATAGATAGATAGATAGATACATAGATAGATATGAGATAAATAGATAGATAGGAGATAGATAGATATGAGATAGCTAGATAGAACGATATGAGATAGATAGATAGATAGATAGATAGATATTAGATAGATAGATATGAGATAGATAGATATGAGATAGATAGATAGATATGAGGTAGATAGATAGATAGATAGATATGAGAGAGATAGATAGATATTAGATGGATAGATAGATATGAGATAGATAGATAGATAGATAGATAGATAGATAGATAGATAGATAGATAGATAGATAGATAAATATGAGATAGATAGATAGGAGATAGATAGATAGATATCACATCTATACTACTTTTGAATTTTTTATGCAACAGTATTTATCATCAAAGACTTTTTTAAAATATACAAATATGCAAAATTAAAAGAAAAATTAATCACCAAGAATTAATAAAAATTTTTTAACATAAAAACTTATTCAAAACAGCAAGTCATTTTCTGATGACACATTCCCTTCAATGACTGTGTAGTTTAAAAAAGGCAACATTTTAATACTAATTAAGGCACACAAGGTCCAAAAGCACATTATGTAAGACAGTCCATTTCAGTACGTTCAAGAACGTCCAGAAAGCTGCAGCCAGCTAGACGTTCTCCCACCAGCAGCTGTTGTAGGAGAATGCAGAATTGCATTTTGGCCATTGCAATGAACTACCATCTGTGTAATACAAGAACAGCCTAAATACACCAGAACAGGAGATACTCTTAGAGGATGACTCTCAATTGTAGCTCACAGAGGACGGTCCTGGGCTGAGGGGACACCCTTTATGACATCCATATGACCTGATAAGGTATATGGGCAGGGGTGGTCTTCATGAGACAACCGTTTTAATGCTTACAGAGTGGCTTCTAATAGCTTTCACCATCAGTAAACGCATTGCTATGATCCTATATTGAAGGAATGCAATTTCTAAGTTTTGTCTGTTCTTTTATTCTCCTATTTGCTGTCAGTAAATGGAACTTGTCTGCAACTAGAGGCTAAAAGCTGGTACAGGTCTAATACTTGATTCAATTATATCCAATCCAAGAAATAGTGAGCTGAATACAGAAGTACAAAGCTTTCTTCGGTGCTGAACGTTTGCTACAGGATATCAGTTTTATATAATGTATTAGCTCGTGGTCCAGATTGTTCTGGATTTCCTAGAGTGTATGCAACTGTACCGACCTCCCAGCTGTGACTGCCGTCTGGAAAGGGTTTCAGAAGTTCCATAGGTTACATATATAATTGATGTATTTTTCCATTTACTAACGCAAACTTCTGAGGAATTGAAACCCAGTAAGTTGCAGGACTTCATACCCTTACACCATGATTTAGCTTCATTTACATAAAACTGAAAGCCATTGTTAAGAGTTAATTGTTTCATAAAGCTTTACGTAAATTCACATTTTCCTCTTCAGTTATGGCGGCCTATTTTTGCAAAAGTGACGACAAGAATAGGAAGTACAAGGTTTGTCGATCTTAACCCCTTGCAATCCAATTTTGCATTCAGGGTTTCCTAGGGGCTCTTTCTCCTTCTACCATTATACAATGGCCCCATCTGCTGGCTAGAGCCAGTACTGTGGTATGTGACATGCTGGAGAAGCCACCAACAACAGAACGGCCAGTAATCTACAGTAAGAATACCCTGCCGGACATCTTTCGACATTGTAGCTGTACAGCCTTCAATCAGAATGTCTTTAGATGTCAGACAGTGGATTGGAAAGGGTTAAATTAGCTTCTCAGACACAATCATCAATTAGTAGTAAATGTAGGGTGCATTCACACAGGCGAGTGCAATATAGGTCTGACAAAATAAGCGCAACGTATTTGTGCATGAATGAGGTTGATGAGGTTGTAAAAGTAATGCGATTTTTTTTTTTGTTCACGTAGGAATTAATAGTTGATTCTTAAGCGAGAATCACCCAAAAGTAGGACATTAGTCCAAGAGAAAAACTGTTCATGTAAATAACCGGATACAAATCATTAGCTGCAAGTTCCTTCCATATCACAGTCAGAGGAAACTCGCGCATGAGACTCGCCCATGTAAATGCACCCTTAGGCCTTAGTCAGACGGGCATTTTTAGCCGCGATTTGCACATGCGCATGCGTCCGGCGATTTTATAAAACCATTGCTTTGCAATGGTATCGGACACATGAGCGCTTTTTATGCGCTCGTCCGATAAATTATAGAACAGAAATCGCAGATCGCACCTATCTGCGATCTGCGATTCCTGTTCTCTTCTCTATATGCGCTCAATGGGGCCGGCGGCAGCAGCGCCGACCCCATTGAGAACATATAGAAGACAAATCATTCTCCTCTGCCACAGCTGTAACAGCTGTGGCAGAGAAGAACGATGTTTGCCCATTGAATTCAATGGAGCCGGCAATACAGCCGCTCCATTGAAAGCAATGGGCTGCCAGCGTGCGCGGGGTGAATTGTCGGGAAGGGCTTAAATATATAAGCCCTTCCCTGCAATTCATCCTAAAATGTGTTAAAATAAAAAAAAATTGTATACTCACCTTTCCGCTGCAGCCGGAGTCCAGCCGCGGCCGCTGTCAGTTCTCCTGAACTGCTTCTCGGCAATATTCAGCCGGCGGGGCTTTAAAATCCCCGCCTGCTGAATGATCTGCCTCTGATTGGTCACAGCCCTGACCAATCAGAGGCAGATTTCACTCACACACCCATTCATGAATTCATGAATGGGTGAGTGACTGCTGCCTCTCAGCGCTGAGCCAATCAGGGGCAGGTCTGACTCACATCCATTCATGAATTCATGAATGGGTGTGAGTGAGACATGCCTCTGAATGGCTCAGCGCTGAGCCAATCAGGGGGCAGGTCTGACTCACACCCCCTTCACACCCACTGCAGGACGGCCACGCGGAGCTCCGGCTGCCGGGAGAAGGTGAGTATACATATATATATTTTATTTTTACACATTTTAGGATGAATTGCAGGTAAGGGCTTATATATTTAAGCCCTTCCCGACAATTCATCCCGGGCTCGCCCGCAGTGCATTGCTTTAAATGGAGCCGGCTCTATTGCCGTCTCCATTGAATGCAATGCGCTGGACAGCTCCGGCCCGTTTCTAATGAAACGCGGCTAGGAGAAGATTTTCGGGTGATTTGCGGGCGACTTGCGCGCACCGGTCACGCGATTTGCGGATGCGCATCCGTCATGCGATCCGCAAATCGCGTGAAAAAACGCCCGTGTGACTAAGGCCTAAAAGTGACAACCAATATGACTGCTCTTAGGGCTTTTACCCACTAGCGTTTTTTTAACGCTGCGATACCGCTGCAGTTTTTTTCAATGGGTCTTTCTAATGTTAGAATCACATTGCACAAAATTCGTAAGTTTGTGCTTTTACAATTTTTGTGTGATGCGATTTTAACATTCGAAAGTCCCATTGAAAAAAAAACGTAGCGATATCGCAGCGTTAAAAATAACGCTAGTGGGTAGAAGCCCTTGCTTTCCAATGGGTTCCTTCACACTAACGATGTAGTAGCCCGCTAAGGCAATTTTGTAGCCCGCTACATTACGAGAAAAAAAAAATCGTGCGTTGCTAAATATTGCCGTGATTTGCAAGGTTTTATAGCCCCTACTTCCGTACAGAGCCTTCCTTTCTGTTGTATCGCACGAAAAAGCGGTTTTCGTACGGTGCAATGCAACTTTTACAGTAGGAAATTCTACTGTAAAAGCCCTAAAATAAGCCCCATGTGCATAAAAAATAAATACATCACTCAACCGCTGCTGTCAGGTCCGCCGCACTTCTGCTCGCAGGTCCCTGTCACTTGTTTGAAATCTTTTGTCAGTGCTTCCTTGATTGGAGGTTCAAAATCCCAGCCTCCAGGGAGCGCTGGCTGTGATTGCTTTTCGAGCACCGCAACTCAGTAAATCACTGCAGCGCTCAATGAACCAATCACAGCTATTCATTGAATGGCTGTGATTGGTTGATCGAGCGCTGGCTCTGATTAGCTGAGCCGCAGTGCTCGAGAACCAATCAAGGCAGCACTTCCTGGAAGTGATCAGGAAGCTCTGCCGTAACACTTCAAACAAGTGCCGGAGATGCAGAGGAGACGTGCGGTGCTGTCACCCATGTGAAAGAGGCCTTAAAGCGCTGTTTCAATTCACAGAATGCAAGCAGAGATGTACATAAGCTGCTTATCTTTATATTATGCAATAAATGACATTACCTGTACTTGAAATAATGCAGCTGATTATTATATGCAGCAATCAAAATGCTGTTGTCTTCACTTTTAGTGAATGATTTCAAATAGAATATAGTAAGAAATCCATATTTTAGGGTTCTTCCATACAGCGACTCTCACACATGCATTCAGTTAAACACGGCATTGTGCACGATTGTGAGCGGCGGTTTTGAACGCACATCACAGAATTTGACAGCGTTTTTTAACGCACTCCATCATTGTGATGGGTGATGAGGTGCATTAAAAAATGCAAAAACGCAGAAAAATAGAATAGACAGCACTCTAAAATTGTGGCGTTTCTAACGAGGTTTGCGAGGCCCCATTGAAATCAAAGAGAGCACTGTACCGCGATTAATGCGGTGCTTGGGATGCCGCTTTAATCACTGTAAAAAGAGGCCGGTGTGAAAGCGGCATTAGACTGGTGTCTCTCTAATGATTTCCAATCTTAATACATCAATAGATACACAATGGTTGTGGATCTGCTAATATTTCTATAGCAAAAAAATTAAAGAAGATAAAACTGCCCAGAAGTGTAATGAACTCTAGAGACACGAAGGAAAGACTAGAAGCAATGAGATGAAACTGAAAGGGAGAAGAAAGAGATTAGATATTAGACAGTGAAGGTGATCAATGAGTGGAACAGGTTACCACGGGAGGTGGTGAGTTCTCCTTCAATGGAAGTGTTCAAACAGAGGTGGACAAATATCTGTCTGGGATGATTTAGTGAATCCTGCACTGAGCAGGTGGTTGGACCCGATGACCCTGGAGGTCCCTTACAACTCTACCATTCTATGAAGTGCTGGTGGTGCCATATGATGAATAAAGCTTAAAATTAGGGCATGGTTCTTATATGAATCAGCAGGAAAAATCCTGGAAACTGAACATTGAGTGCAATAACAGGTGGAGGTATGATGATACCAGATAGGAATGTTAGGGCCAAGACCAAGGAGAAGCTTACAACATGGCTGGATACAAACAACAGGAAAGCTTTTAAGGAAGAAGCACATAGAATCAAGATCTTGTAGCCTCAGGATCAATAAGTTTGGGGTGGACAAAAGACTGCTGATACAAGAAACCTATAGGTTCCAGCACAACAGGAAGCACAGAGCCTTAGAAGTACAGAGCCTCAGTAAAACAGGCCTTCAACAACATAGAGCTTCACATACGCAGAGCTTCAAGATGGAGCTATTGAAACATGGCTAGCGTTAAAGACAGAGACACACGAGCGTATTGCTAAATGCGCTCGCTCCTGCGCAACTCTTTTGCACAGTGAACAAGTGTACTTTGCGTGCGTACCTGCACAAATACTGTGTGTATTTGCACAGGCACCGCTAGTCCACATGGATGGGGGAATCACCCTGCCCTGATTTAAATGGCTATGAAGCCAAAAGAGGTGTCGGTGTTCGCGAGTATGCGCAGCATTTTGTGCATACCCACACGTGCGCATTTGTCCACGTCCCATACACCTCATGGACCTTTTTGGTGCGCAAATGTGCACAAAGTAGAGCAGGTCCTATTTTTTTGTGCCTACGAGAACTGTGTGGACAAAAAAAAAGAAATGAGAATAAACTCATTGAAATCAATGGGTTCTATTCTATGCGTTTTGTGGGATTTTTTTCACGAGCAAAAGTGTGCTAAAATATGCTTGTCTGAAGGAGCACTTAAGGGGTATTCCGGGCACTTAACCACTTGCAGTATTGATGACCTATCCTTAGGACAGGTCATCAAAAGTTGATCGGCGGAGGTCAGACGCTCAGGACCACCGACGATCAGCTGATCCCAGCCCTTGCTCTTAATGCAGTTCTGTCCAATTGGGGTGGGAGCTGGTCTTAATGGTCTGAGAACTTTGGGCATATGCCCCTGAACCCACACTTGGTGCCAGAATCTATGGAAAGGCAGCTCTGCTGGATCAGGCTATATTCCCTAGTTTATTGATCGGGCAGTATCATTTAGACAGCTGTTGGGAAGTATCATTTTAATGTCTGGTTTGCTTTTTTATATATATATTTGTATTATTTGGGCACTATAAGGTTTTCTGTGATAGTGGATAAATAGACAGTACTGCAAAGACCAAAGATTGCCCATATCCAGGAACACAAAGCTTCTACAACATCTATAGATATACAGAGCTCGGGTTGGACACATGGTCATGGCTCATTTGTAGTAGCATTGCTATGAGTTCTGGGTTATATAGCTAGTATCTTTTGTAGTGGACCCTATATCTATAGGTGGGAGAAAAATAAGAAAGAAGTCACAAAGGCAGAAAACATCAGGACACAGCAAAAGACAAAGACAAGAAATTTCACAGCAGCTAACTAATATCTGGTGGATGAAGGCTCCGCTGCTGGAAAGGCTGGGTCACAGGTCTAAGTCCCTCCAGACACCTTACAGGAAAACAATATAAATAAGACATACAGTATCTACAGTGTATATCACAGCTTCCAGTGTTGCACATGAGGGACAATGATTCAGCTGTATGCTTACATTATGTCTCATCCATATGGATGGGTTTGGACATACATTTCTACAGATATTCCCATATCCTTGGATAAGCATGCATTATAAATGCCTATTGCTTTGTCATTTGAAGACTACATACACAATAGCCCATATTAAAGGTCCATTTACACAAAACGAGGATCGCTCAAAAATCGCTCGAAAGTGATCGTTTGAGCAATCATCAATGTGGCTAAATGTGCGGCCATCGTGCACTTTTTGTACACTGCTAGCTGTTCGTTAAATTCAGGCCAACCTAAAAATCGTCATTTAGCCTTATCAGCAGTTCTTCACGGGGAGTGCTGATGGTATTGTTTTACTGTCGGAGAACAAAGGAACTGAAAGCAGATAAGAGCCCTCCAGCTATTAACTGCTTTCAGCTAAGGCTTCATTTGCACACTAAATAGCTATTAAGTAGCTGAGTAACTACTTAATAGTTTATCGAAATGATCGCTCAAACTGTCGTTTGAGCAATCTTTGAGCGATCATCACTCCTAGTAAATGGGCCCTTACTTAAAGCAGCATTACATACGACGGTCTAAGTAAAATATGTCCCGGCATAATTGTAGCAAATGTTTCTGTAGTAACAGGCACACGTCTATTAATACATTTGTTGTAACTGGCATAATTTATGGTTCACAATGGTCAAACTGTGTCAGCAGCATCTCCGTGCATCAGCCTAAGGGCTTCTTCAGATGAGCGTATGAGCAAATACACTCGCTGCTACGGAACGTAGTTGCAGTTGAACCAGGTTTTTTTTAACTCGGACTATTCAAAAAAAAAAAAAAAGCAGGAAGATAGGTCCTGCACTGTCTTTCTTGGATGTACAATTAACAATAGGGCAAGTCCTAACTTTTCTCGCCCGTTAATACAAGACCATGATTATCACAGCCGCATAATGGGACAAAGTCATGGCCATCTACTTAAGCCCTAAAACCTATGCCAGCTACGAGCCAGTTCCTGGTATAAGTTAAAATAAATCTGACGGCCCATTAGGCCACGTCCCTTTTTAGTGTAGTCCCATCTACTGTCAGAAAAGTGGCAGATGCTCACACAAAAAGGCAAAAAGTCGCAAATTTTGATGTGTACCATAATTTACAACTATTCTATGACAGAAATCTGAGATCAAAACGTAACCCATATGCCTTAATATATTTTATCCGAAAGCTCCCCTTCAACTATTAGATGAATTGTAACAATATTTAACAATTTAATAACTTTCAAATGATAGTTTCAGGATCTGAACTGATAGTAATAATGTACAATTTCAGTTACTAATAATATATTTTTGTCTTTCCTCCTGATTAATAGTTTATTGATAACATTTTAGAGTAAATGGATTTCAAGACTTGAGAGGGTGAGATAAAGGGATATTTTGCTCATACCTAGATTTTCAAGATAGCAAAATGATTCATGGTACACAATGTTTAAATGGTGTCAGCAGCAAAATCATTAAATCATTGCGGCATGTTTGTGCAGTTTACCCCTTTTTAATATTTCATATACTGTAGCTAGTTAGGACAAGATATATGCACTTCTGCAGCCATTTTGTTATTCCTAGAAAATAAAAAAATGGAGAAACTTTGCATTTAGTTTTGATATAAAAACAATCTTACCTTTACTTCTGTGTATAAATCTCCTATGCTGATGTACAGTAAAGCAGTAACTAAGGTTGGGAGAGATAAGACACATCATAAAACTGTCCTGAGCTCAGTGGACTGATTTACGATTTATGTCTCGGCTCAGTTTGTTTGTTGTTTTAAGTTTTGAGTGCAAAACAGTCTCAAATTTCTGTGTGTGAACATTTATTTAGATCAAGAGGAGTGTGTTCTCCTCCCCTCAGCATCTGTATGTTATAATTATGTGCCATCCAAACTAGTTTCATTCGTTAGCCTGACGAAGGGGGCAATATCCCCGAAAGCTTGCTGTAACATCATGTATTTTTGTTAGCCATTAAAAGGTATCATATCTACAAGATTACTTGGTTTCTCTCACTAAGAACAATCACACATAAGGTTAGGCCAACATATTAGAGCTGTGTCCAGCTAGTTGTTTTTCTGCCAGAATCAGACCCAACTGATGTGTACTTTGTGCACCTCTTCAACATCTTTATGCCGTGGTCAGACGAGCAATTTTTTTTGCGCGCCTATGTGCACAAAAAAATCGTGTCTATTAGAACCATTGGTTTCCTATGCAGTGTTCACATGTCCATTTTTTTGAGGCACAAAATATTCGCACCTGCAAAAGATAGGACATGCGCTCCTGTAATGTGCGCCGGTAAGGTCCGTGCTGCGTGTAAAGACATTGTTTAATGTTCCGTTAATCCTCGTGGGGAGTCCCCACATCACTGAACACTGTGACAGCACTGTCCCAGTGTTCAGTGATGTTCGGGCTCCCAACGGGGATGAAAGAATCCCCTGCCACATTACTTTCAATGGGGCCAGTGCTGCTACTGCTGCATTGAAAGCGATGGGGTGAAGGCAACCCCTCTAGCAATGATTTTCAGGGGGAAGGGGGCTTGAAATATAAGCCCTACCCTGAAAATGATCCCTAGCTGTAAAAAATATATATTTTTAACTCATCTAGAAGCACTGTCCGGATCTTCTCCCTGTATTCTGGTGGCCAGGGATTGAGAACTCCCTCCTCCAGAAAGCGCTGCCTCTTTTTGGCACTGTGACCAATCAGAGGAAGCACTCAGCTGTTCATTGAACACTTATATTTCAGCCCCACCCCCCACTCCCCCCACACTGAAAATCATTGCTGCAGGGGTTGCCTTCATCCCATTGCTTTCAATGGGGCAGCAGCAGCACTGGCCCAATTGAAAGCAATGGGATAGCATTGCCGTCCTGTGCCACAGCTGTCACAGCAGTGGCAGGGGATTCTTTAACCCCCGTGGGGACTCCCATCATTGCTGAATACTGTGACAGTACTGTCACGGTGTTCATTCATGGGGGAACCTTTGTGGAGCAGCTGTGCTTCTACAAGCACAGCTGCTCCAGTAGTATGGAGCTTCGGTCACACGCTTTTTGCACATCTGTGGAGCACATTTATTTTTTTTGCGCACATAGGTACGCAAAAAAAAACAAAACACTCGTCTGACCAAGGCCTTAAAGAGGTTGTCCAGTTGGAAACTATAGATGGCCTATCCTCAAGACATTTAAGCAAAAGTAGATCAGCAGGGGTGCTGCTGTACAGCAGTTTGTCGGGCTGGTGCACTGAGCTTATTTTGGCAGGTAGCAGACAGCTTCACCATTACTGCAGTGGCCAGGCTTGGTATTGCAGGACAAATGTTTCACAATGTTTCTTTGTCTGACTCATCAAAATGTCCAGTAGAAAAACCCATGGTGACAGATGCAAAACTATACCCATAGGAAGAAACTATGGCATCAGCTTCTAGCATTATTGTACTATGTTAGATTGAAGAAGACTGGATGGATGCGTATTTGTGATCCAGTCCTAGCTCTTGCTGCTGGTACTAGTGGAGCCTCCACAACCAGCACATTAGCAAATGTCCTACCAGTCCACCATTGCTATAAGCTTGTGTTGAGATTATATTTAATTATAAGAGATTATAATAAAGAAACTACTCAACCTTTGAGTTCATAAATATACTAGACTATTATGTACGTCTGCATTAGATTATCCATGATGTCCTCGTATCTATAATCATGAATGAGTTTATAGAATGTATTTATTTCCTGTTGCTTCTATAGTGGCAGCATATTCTGTACAGAGATTGTCATTACATCTGACTTTCCCACAATGGGGTTTGCAATCCTATCTGACAGACATACTAACACTAATATCATAGCAAGCCAATGGACTTATCAGTATGTTTTTGGAGTGTGGGAGTAAGCCAGAGCCCCTGAGAAACACCCGCATCAACATGGGGAGAATATACAAGCTCCATGCAGATGTTGTCCTTGGATCCAAACTTCAATGCTGCAAAGCAATACCCGGAAGCAGAGGCGTAACTTGAAGCTCCTGGGCCTCAATGCAAAACCTGTAACAGGGCTCCCAACTATAATGCTTTATTCATAGTACTGGACCCCCTATATGGAGAAGAGAGGCCTTATAGGCCCGGCTCCTGGGCCCGGGTGCTACCACATCGTCTATAGTTACGCCAGTGCCTGGAAGTAAAAATAGGATTGGGGGGGTGTTCTGGGCCTTTACTATGGTTGCTCTGGATCGTCGCCAATGACTGATCCTCAAGTCCACTGTCAGTACAGTGAGGCCAGACATCGTTATCAGCGGTCAGAACCAGACGTATAATAAACAGCTTCACTCTCACTGAAATAAGTGTTGCCTTCTATTACACCTCCGAATCCAACCTTAGTGGAACCAGAAGTGTAACGGAAGGCATTGCTCCCATTGATTTCAATTAAGATGTCTATTACATTTCCGACCCTGACCCCTGATGATGATGTCCGGCCCTGCTGTGATACAGTGGGCCAAAGGATCAGCTGAATGGGGGACCACCGCCATCCACTATTATAATAAAAGCTTGGAATATCCCTTTAACTATATTACATTATGGCAACAGTTAATTCTCCAGCTTTTGCAAATCTCCAACTCCCATTATGCACTAAGAGCCACAGAATGTCTCCGAGCACTGAAGAGCCACAGATTGGAGAACCTTGTATTATAGACAATTATGAATTCTTTCATCAAGCAGAGAAAAGGGTGACTTGGGAGCTGCTGTCTACAGTCCTGCTTCCACTTAGTGTTCATCTCCCTTTGGTTTTCCCCGTCACTGTTTGGCAACACAGATTGTGGTGCCAGTTTGCTGCTCCTCTCATTACAGTTCAATGTACGGTACATTAGCCTTACTGTGTAATAACCTCTGGGATATAAGTGCAGGCTGTGGTTAGGTTAGACTGGACATCTGAGGTCCACTGAAAATGTTCCTTCCTACACTGAAACCTTACAGAGAGAGAGTTTGGCTCCAATGTGTAAGAGAAGCCCCCCGCCTTCATGTAAGATTATTTATTTATAGGATGGGTAGGGGCTTGCTGGCTGTACTGATGCATATTTTATGAGATTGGGGGCCTGCTACACTTCTTCTCCACTTCCTAAAGATCTCGGTGCCAGCACCATATGTTCACACTCCCTGCAAGGCAGGACCCCTGCAAGAGGAAAAATAATGAAACACTCAATTAACAACTCCATCTGAGAGCTGCTGACTAAACAAGACAAGAAATGTCACCAATTCACAGGGAAGTGGAGCCACATATCAGTAGAACATCTTCAGATATTTATGGGTATTTAGGAGCTGTAACCAGCCTCTCATTCTTAAAGGGGTTGTCAGCTGACAACTACTCCCTTACCATACAGCCTCTTGGGGTCATCAGTTCAGCACCTCCTATATTACTTAAAGGAGCTGTCCACTTTGGATAGTTAGAAGGGTGTCCTACCCATAACCTGATCAAAGGGTACATAATAGGTGTGGGAAAAAGTCTTAGTTTTCCACCAAGCAAAATACAAGTTATTACACATTTCTCACAAACATCAATGTAATGCATGGAAGGGCTGGATCCTAGAGTGAGAGATGCTCTTTGTAGATGCTCTTCGCAGTGACTAATAGATGGGAATCCTGAATATGGCCCATTTATTAACTCAGAATTACAGACGAGCGAGCGTACTCGCTAAGGCAAACTACTCGAGCGAGTAGTGCCTTATGCGAGTACCTGCCTGCTCGTCTCTAAAGATTCGGGTGTCGGCGGGGGAGAGCGGTGAGCAGGGAGTGAGCAGGGAGGAGCGGGGGAAAGAGAGTGAAAGAGAGATCTCCCCCCGTTCCTCCCCACTCTCCCCGGCCGCTCCCCGCGCCCTGCCGACACCCGAATCTTTAGAGATGAGCGGGCAGGTACTTGCATAAGGCACTACTCGCTCGAGTAGTTTGCCTTAGTGAGTACGCTCTCTCATCTCTACTCAGAATGCACTAATACGATAATTGAAACACAGGACAACATAGTCAGAAGCTACTGTATGTGTAGTGTGAAGCTGGAGTACCATAAGGTTGCCCAGTATAAATTGATGACATGCATGTGTAAGGATTTTAGTAGATGACCCATCAGAGTGGCATAACGACTGTGTCCCTAATGCAGAAAGATAGTTAAATATGGGTGGTTTCACACCTGCACCCATGGTTCCGATTTCCTGCTTGGTTAGGGGACTCGGAAAGGGAATCCCTGCTGCCAAACAGCTCCATCTCAGGATGGATGTGACCAGCACCGGATGGACTTCATTGACTATAATGGGGTCCGTTCGGTTTCCCCTCAGCTGTCCGGCTTATAGACGGAAGAAAAAGTCCTGCATGCAGTGCTTTTGCTTCTGGTATTTTGAGCTTAACCTGAAGTGGAATCTCCAACTGGAAGTTCCAACGCAGATGTGAAACCACCCTAAAACTTATCTTAATAGGAAACAAAATTGATACGTGTAATTCATTTTTTTTTAGAATTGGAAACCCTTTTTGCCCCAAATTGCTTTTAGCTTTAGTGATGCTTTTGCTGGACATCTGCTTCTTGCTTTAGTCCAATCCAATCACTTTCAAATGCTATTGCTTTTAGTAAAAGCAGCAACGTAATCTTGCAGATATGATGGCTTTTAATGGCTAACAAAAAGAAGTGGTGTTACATAGCAAGTTCAAGAATAATTAGGTCTCTTCATCAGATACGATTTTACAAATTACCCAAAGAAACACATACAGCTACAATCAAGATTATTTATATTTAACCCCCTTTGCAAATTAGGCAAATTTGCTGAATTTACAAACTTTCAGCTGTTTGCAAGAAACCAATCAAACAAGAGCAATTTAAATAGCTCAATTCCACCAATATAACAAGTGATTTCTCCAAATTCAATACAAAATACTACTTTTAATGAGTATTGCAGTCTCAGAATTATTCCAGAATTATTCATGACGAGCGTCTTTAGTACTTTGTAGAGCATCTTTTACTGCTATGACCTGCTGCAAATGTGATGGATAGCCAGACGTCAGCCTCTGACAGCACTCCTGAGGAGTCTTAGCCCATTTCTTATGGTCAATGGCCACCAGTTCACTAATATTCCTTTTGCTACAACCGCTTTCTTCAAATCACAATGATTTTCTATAAGGTTCAACTCAGTTAACTGTGACAGCCACTCCAAAGTCTTCCAGAACTTCTTCTGAAACCACTTGAACAGCAAAATCCCACATGGATGAAAAAGACATCTGTGGCGCATCCGAATGGAGAAACTCAATAGGGAGCGCACAAGATTTATTGAACTCAGTATACACAACGTATTTCTGAGCTGCGTAGCCCCTTTTTCAAGCAAAACTCTTTTGAAATGAAGTATCTGTGGACTGTGGGCTATGCTTGGGATCAATGTCCTGTTGGAAGATCCAGTGACGCCCAAACATCAGACTTTCTTCTAGGATTTCCTGATACTTGATTGAATCCACTTTGCCCTCCCCTCACTACAGGTTTCCATTGACTGAGCTTAGAGAGTAAGAACATCGACAGGCAAGCATGCATGCATGCCAACATGCTCACTGCCTCATGTGGTGCAGAGTGTTAAGGCAACAGAAATGCAGTCCTAGGTCCTTGCTCATGACCTGAAGGTTGCAAGTTCTATCCCCACATTGTTCAGGTAGCTGGTTCAAGGTTTACTCAGTCTTCCATCCTTCCGAGGTCGGTAAAATGGTGGAGGGTAATAAATAATAAATTACTTGAAAGCGCTGTGCAATAAGTTGGCACTATACAAATAGCAAGATTTATTCATTAATTTTTATATTTGTGCATGAACAAGGTTTTGAAATGGCAATAATTAGGTAGATACGCGCGTGCCAGTGCATAGTAATGCAATTTTTGCACTTGAAATATCAGTTCACACTTGTGTGATATTCCCTTTCCATGGAATTGAATGTCTATTTAAAGTCTAATAATGGCCAGCTGCCTTCTTTTCCCTGCGTTTTGTGCAGTGTCACACCCTTCCCCTTGATCCTTTTAGCATAGACTTCTATGGCAGCTTTCTGTGTAAAACCCAGAAAGATAGGGCGAATCCTATCTTTTCTCGCATGCAAGAATTGCGCACAAAAAACACACTCATGGGAACGAACCCATTGAAATCAATTAATTCAATTCATCACATTTTGCGGGCGTGAGTTTCACACAAGCGAACACGTGTGCGAACACGTTTGTCGGTTTAAGCCCTAAATCATTCATTAATCTACAGATAAGATTGTAAGAGTTTTATTGTCTCTAAATAGCTGTAGGATCAGAGGTCTGGTGCCCCCACTATCCCCGGACTAGATGCTGCAGCCTGCAATACGTCCTTGTGACAGAATCAGTCCTGTGTTGAGAGTATCGCAGATCCATATAAATTCACATTTCCGCGCCTTCCTGTCTCTTTGGGATTTGACGTTTTTTAATGTGACAAGTCTCATATGTTCTATGTTGTGTCCTTGGCTACAAAATATTTAGCCACAGGTAAATGAATAGTTTTGTCTTTAATTGTGTGGCGATGAGACCTCATCCTTGCTTTATTTTTTGTCCCGTTTCTCCAAAATCAAGACCACCAATAAGACATTTAATGCACTGGATCAGGTACACAACATCAGACATGGAACATGTGCATGTCCCGGGATCTTATAGCCCTGCTGTATATTGGAGATTTGTACCCTGTCTACAGTCCGTACATTACAGCAGGTCTTACAGCTCCTTACATTATAGGGATAAGTTCCTTTTGTTGTTTCTCAGAAATGGAAAGTGACTATTTGGCATCCTGCTCCATCCAACTATTGGTCTACTTTTGCAACAGTGATGACATCATAATCATCTGGACTAAGGGTGGACACTCACTAGCGATATTTTCTCTCTTGCGCTGCGAGAGCATGAAAAAACTCTCACCACGCAGTGCAAGAAAGACGCCAGTATAGAACCGGCATCTCGCTAGTGGTTTCAATGGGGCCAGCGGCAGCAGCGCTAGCCCCATTGAAAACATAGGGAGAATGCCACGGACTTCTGCCACAGCTGTGACAGCTGTGACAGCTGTGGCAAGAGTTTACTTCATCCCCGCAGGAACCGCGGGGATGAAGGAATCCTCTGCCACAGCTGTCACAGCTGTCACAGCTGTGGCAGAAGTCCCCGGCATTCTATCCCATTGCTTTCAATGGGATCGGCACTGCTGCCGATCCCATTGAAAGCAATGGTTTCTGCCAAGCCCCGCAGTAAGATTATCGGGGAAGGGCTTGAAATATAAGCCCTTCCCCGATAATCAGTAAAAAGTGTGTAAAAAAATTTAAAAAATTTTTACTTACCTCTCCAGTGCTCAGACGCATCCTCCTGGTGGCTCCCCTGCACTGCTATTAAGCTCTTTCAGTAGGCGGGGATTTAAAAATCCCCACCTCCTGAAAGGGCTGTGCAGATTGGCTGAGGGCTCAGCCAATAGCAGCTACTGCTTAGCTATTGGCTGAGCACTCAGCCAATGACACACTGCCCTTAGCTATTCATTCATGAATAGCTATATCTTGCTCTGAACAAGAACTAATGAAATTCCTTAAAAGATTCAATGAATTTTACCCCACCATAAACCCGACCTTGAACTACGGAAATTTACTTTCTATAAGCTACCATAAAAATTCTAAAAAACTTAATAAATAGATCAGTAACATTTTGTTCTACTGGCTAACACAGTACCAAGCATTGTTGTTTTCAGTCACTATATAAAAATTGGGAGTTTTAGATGGAAGATATTCTCTCCTGATATAGTATCACACACAGCTTTCTCAACACATGGACCTAGCTAGGCCTTCTTTTACCTGAAGCAAACATTCAGTCTGTTGCTCTAGCCTGTATCTAAATCCCACCACCCCACTATTCAGTGCCCATGGCATATGCTGTGCCAGTACCTGACCATGTTGTAAAAATCAATGTATTAAACAAAGTGAGGCACATGTATAAAAACAGTTTATTGAAGTAGATCTGGTATTGAAAATAGCATACTCACTTTCACGATTTATAACACTGCTTGCCAATTTTTGAAAGTCTCCGCGCATGTCCGACAGTGTTATTAACACCAAACTGTCTTTCAGACAGCCCAGACCAGATGTAGCCATCAAAAAGTTCGCAGGCAACAATTGTGTGACATTTTACGCTTTAGTCAGTATGCTCCAAAATCTAATATTTAAAACCAATCACAGAAAATGGCCATTACTTACTGACTGAGGAGTGCATATAGATGCATCCTCCTCTCACCATGCAGGTAGCTGACTACCAAATGGAGGAGCGAATAACACCTGTGCGGGACACCAATAAGACAACCACTCACACTGCCTCCTGATAATGAGGGGGGTGGCTGCTTGGTGTATACTCCCACACATAGTGGATACAGGGTGCCAGACTATTCTGATATATGTAGTTCACCATGCAGACCAGCAACCTATTAATGACGCCATGATAATTCGGCGGGTTGCCCTGCACTTCCATCAGTGAACCACATTGGTACTGCCACCCTGGGCTCCCCCTGGAGTCTTAATGCCACACTGCATGTAAGTGATAGATAATAAATGCAAGGCATTGGTTGGATGTTGGCCAAGAAACATGAGCCCACTAACCACTTCACGGTTCCTTGCGTTGTAGTGGGTTCCTACACTAATATAAATGCATCACAGAAGGGGAAATCAAGAATTAAAAACAATCACAGAAAACGGGCGTTACTTCCTGACTGAGGAGTGCATATAGATGCATCCTCCTCTCACCATGCAGGTAGCTGACTACCAAATGGAGGAGCCAATAACACCTGTGCAGGACACCAATAAGACAGCCACTCACACTGCCTCTTGATAATGAGGGGGGTGGCTGCTTGGTGTACAATCCCACACATAGTGGATACAGGGTGCCAGACCATTCTGATATATGTAGTTCACCTTGCAGACCAGCAACCTATTAATGACGCCATGATAATTCGGCGGGTTGCCCTGCATACCCATCAGTGATCCACATTGGCACTGCCACCCTGGGCTCCCCCTGGAGTCTTAATGCCACACTGCATGTGAATGATAGATAATAAATGCAAGGCATTGGTTGGATGTTGGCCAAGATACATGAGCCCACTAACCACTTCACGGTTCCTCGCGTTGTATGAGGCCACTAAGCATTTATGATTTATGTTTTTTTTAACACCACAATACTAATGTAAAGCCCTTCCTAAATTCTACTAGCAATATGCCTTTGAACTGCAGCTGTAGCTCTATAGTTAAAATGAATCATCCACAATGCAAAAAGTCTCAGTGCGATCCCAGCCTTAAATTTGGGTTTCCTTACTGAAATAACTGCATGTGGCTAAAACTCCACCTACCTGTGGTGGCCAATGGCCTTATAATTTGGCTGGTAAAACAGTATTACTGGCATAATCATGCAGATATTGGCTGTCATGGGAGGGTAAGCTTTTGGTAGCATACGGTTATTACAGCTTGAAAACCAAATCTACCAATTTTCATTTATGCTCCTCTTTTACCATTAGAACTTGTAGCCCAGACATTCAGGTTTTTTGGGACATTATAAATTCTGTAAATTATGTGGATTATTTGCTAATTAACTGTAATTATTGACAGATGGTATTTAATTCTGTACAAACTGTGAGGAGTGATTCTTGTTGATAAGCACCAGTGGGCTTAATTGGCTAAATTCATGCACATGGTAGTTGTAATGGTTGAATGCTTATGACAATGGTAGGATGTACATTTTAAGCTCCCATAGTCCATTGTTTTCTATTAACTTATATGTCTACATAGTTCTCATAGTTACTGCAAGTAAGTTTGTGATTGCATGTCTGAAAATTGTAAATAATTCTGATTATATACTGCAAAATATTCTAAAATGATCCCATGTCAGATTAGGCCTGGGTCTATGCATATTTCATATGAAGCCTGGCCTTCTGGTGATCACATTATTGGATTAAATAGCTGCTAACCATTCACACAGCTTCTGCTTACTGTATATGCTTGCCAATGTGATAACTGACAAAAGTGCAATTTACTTTATTTACCTAAAATAACCTTTTTGTGCAAAAAAATAGGGGTCTCTCTTCCTTCTAACTTGCTGTCCACCACCTGCTGTCAGGTGTGTTACTGGAGACAGCATGATGGCAGAATATAAAGTAAAGTCTATTTATTCACATCTTCACTGCTCAGTACTGCTGTACACTGTACTGCATAATGATGTTATGTCTCAATACTATCTTACAAACAGTTAGTGAACAGAATCTGCAGTTTTCTCTGTGCATAGTCTATAAGTACAGCACAGCATCAAGCTCCTCTCACAGCCTGAAGAGGGGAAATGCTAACAAATGCAAGATACAAAAGGTCTACTAGTTTTATGTTGACAGTGCTTATTTGAAGTAAAATATAAGATTTTTAAATTTTCTAATATACTTGGTGTTTCAATTCCCCATCATTATCAAAATCTCTACTTGTTGTCTGTGAATGGAAACATTACTGTTTATAGTGGCCGAGTGTCTGTCTCAACCATGTCCAATTGACACAAGTGCATAGTTCAATAAGTTTATCAGATAACTGCTTCCCACCCCATGAGCTGCTATTACACGATTTGACGTATTAGGATGCAATGGTCTAACTATAACTGACAGCCAGGGTCCTGCTGTTATAACCAGTTCAGAGATGACTCAAAGTTGACCTAGGCATGTGAGAGGTTAACAGAGGGAAAATGCTCTTTCTGTCACATCATCGACCCCCTGCAATGCAATTACTGAAGGGGTTGCCAAGAGAACTAGAGGCCAAAGAGAGACCTCCATGTCTGCCATGGTTGGTAGTATAAAAGAATACAAATCAAACGTTGCAATACCTAAGTATTGCAGTGTATTACCTGAGTGCTTATAGGATTGCATCTTCAAGTCCCCTACAGCAACATAGAAACCAAATACTAAGAAAAAAAATGGGGAAAAAATATCCAAATAAAGAAAATAATGAACTCCTCTATTTTGTGCACATTTTGTTAAGAAATGAGAAAGAAAAATACATAATTGGTATCAATCCGTACAATAAATTTAACATATTTTTTACACAAAGCCAAAATGCTGTTTTTGTTTATTCCGCCTCCCAAAAGCCACAATGAGGGCTTAGTCACACGGGCGTTTCTTCGCGCGATTTTTTTGTGTGCAAACCTGATGGGCACAAAAAAATCACGTGACCGAAGCCGGCGTCACGACTGAAAAAAATGCTGCTAGCAGCGTTTATCAGCCCAAAGGGCTCGGTCACACGGGTGTTTTACGCTCAAAAAGAGCGATGCCCGCTATCCTCTTCCACAGCTGTGGCAGAGGAGAACGATTTTCTCCCATTGAATTCAAGCACTGTAGTAATTTCTGGGGAAGGGCTTCAAATATAAGCCCTTCCCTGAAAATCATCCCAAAAAAGTGTAAAAACAAAAAAATATATATGTACTCACCTTTTTGCAGCTGCCGGGGATCAGCCACGTCCAGCCGGCTCTTCTTCTGAACTGCTTTCTGTAGTATTCAGCAGGCGGGATTTAAAATCCCTGCCTGCTGAATGGGCTGCCTCTGATTGGTCCCAGCCCTCAGCCAATCAGAGGCAGCACTCACTCACCCATTCATGAATTTATGAATGGCTGAGTGAGTGCTGCCTCTGATTGGCTGAGCACTGTGACCACTTAAATGTGTGTCACTTAAATTGCATAGTGAATGGTGTTGACCCCCCCCCCCCCCAAAAAAAAGCAATGACAGTTTTGATGTTTGTTTTTTTCCCTATCACCTGCGGAAAAACAGATAAAAGTTAAACAATGCATTCTATGGACCCCAAAAATACTGGCAATAAAAACTACAGCGCACCGAGTGAAAAAGTCCTCATGGCTATGTCAACAGGCAACTAAAAACTTCTGAAATCGGAGATGTAAAAACTCTAACAATTGCTGCATCCTCCTTATGTATCAAACTAAGCCATGTCCTTAAGGGGTTAAATATTATTAGAGCTAATTTTTTATTGGATCTAAGAGACCATCTCATTCCAAAAGGATTTTGTCTTATCTGCAAGTTGCAAAAAGGTTACTCTGCAAACACTGGTTCTGTCAAATACAACTTAGGCCATAGTTATCTCTGTACTTGGAGCTCCATTAGGAGCCTCTGGTGTTGCTCCAGCATGAAATCCCAGACAAAATACTGTACTGAGAAGATTTTGGCCAGTATGCCAGAAACCAAATATAGTCATTTGAGATCTTTCTGTTGCCATTTAGGTCTGGCATGTGCCAGATCTGGTGGTTCCAATATTTTTATTGTTTGACTTCAAATACAGAACCAAATAATGTGAAAGGGGCCAAAAGTGTACCTAACTTGTCTGGTGAATCTTCAGAGTAATCTGCTATGTGTGTCCCTCAGGAATAAGGCTAGGGACATATGGCAATTTTGGCTGCAACGATACTTGCCTAATAAGTGCGATAAAGTTTGGAACTTTTTAGTGACCGTGGTGACTCTGGCAGCCTGCAGCAATCTACCCCCCACCTTGCTAGTCCACTGAGTTCAATGATAATGCTATGTCACAGTGCTGCACTGCAATCTTCGTTTATGACAGGGGTGATCATGTAGCCCTAGTCTGATGCTATTTCTGGCCATTATATAACTTGTATCCTGCATTTATCACCAGTTTCCCCATTTGCCGACTCCATGCAATTTTCAGCTTTCTCTGAGCTGGTGGGAGGAGACTGCTGTTATCATGTCTTTTATACACTACACATAGGTAACAGAATCTGATGTTTTCTTCAACTCTCTGTAAAACAAAAAAAAAATTACTGCATCATGGAGGCAGTGTACAGCAGTACTGAGCAGTGTAGATGTGTAGATTCCAGTAACCATATCACATAAAATAAGTCACTATTAGCTCTAGCAGCCATGTCTGCATGCGTCTCTGCTTCTGCCTCTCTTTTCGTCTTCCCACCCTCCTCACTCCATAGATTTCTATGAGCAGCATGAGATATCACTCCTCCACTTCCTGTAATCTTTCTTTTCATCTCTGTTACTCACTTGAAGTAAAAAGGAAAATGGATTTGTAGTGACCAGCACTTTAAAGTAATTTTTAGACAGACAGATAGATAGATTTGGGATAATTAAATATTTTATTAACTTTCTTTTGCTGATTTTGGTGCCGATACACAATATGGTTGATCCCAATGTAATTGCATGCAGATCACCACTCATTGCTGGGTTGCATAACTGCAAATCCTGGTGCCACCCAGCAATTAGCTGTGACATAAATGCAGTTACAGTGGATCATCTGCAGGCTTTACAGCACCCTTTATCTATTTGTATACGACCAGGCTATATAGATCAGTATATTTAGAACTTTTTACATAATTTGAAATGTAAAGATATGAATGAACGGGACAGTGAATTAAAGAAATATAGATGATTTTGCTATGGCCAATGAACCATGATTAAATATAGAAACTATCTCCAGATAGACTGGTGGATGTTTTCATTCTGCCCATTTAATCAGCTTTATAAATAGTTGAGCTGGAGAAGTGATAATGTCTTTCAGGTTTCTTTCTCAGCTATAATGTGGAAGTGCAAAATTTCACAGCTGTTAATGAGCCATTTTTAAACACTGAAACACAGCAAAAAAAGTTAACATTTCCAAACTTGTCATTCGGAATTGATCAGAGAACCATTTTGTGCTTCATAGTGAGAGAGTCAGAAAATGGCTGATGAGACGTGTATCCTTTGCTATGCTGGTTGTTATGTATTCCATTTTTATCCCACTATTTTTTTTAAAAAGCACGCTGTTTCCTCTTAATAACACTCCTTAAATATTATGCCAAGCTTTGTAATACATTTTTTATTCCTCCAATGCCTCTAGAATAAAGAAAAGTAAGCAATTTGATAATAAATATGATACATTTTGGTGTCTATAGCCCCTCTGCAGATCTCTATGTTTCCATGGTTACAGACTACAGACACCGTGCAGTCATGCTGCCTTCATCTGTCCCCTACTTCATATTAATATTCTTTTCCTAGGTAAAGAAAAAGTAGAGGACTAGAGATGAGCGAGCGTACTCGTTAAGGCAAAATACTCGAGCGAGTATTGCCATTTTCAAGTACATGCCTGCTCGCGCCAAAAGATTCGGGGGGGGGGGGGAGCGGGGAGGAACGGGGGGGGGGGGGGGGAGATCTCTCTCTCTCCCTCTCCCCCCAGCTCATCCATGCTCGCCCCCGCAACTCACTGCTCACTCCCGCCGGCCCCTGAATCTTTTCTCACAAGTGGGCATGTACTTGAAAATGGCAATACTCGCTCGAGTATTTTGCCTTAATGAGTACGCTCGCTCATCTGTATAGAGGACAATTTACAATTTCTGGAAAACCATAGAGCATATATTAAAGGAAATAACATGTACTTAATTTTAGTTTCCTCAGGATACCGATGTAGAAATAATGTAAGAGTCTTTCAAATGTTGCAGCAATTTGTTTTTATTTTAAAAACTATCCTTAGGCTGGCCATGTTGGTAGCCTTCACTTCCTTCCAGTATTATCTGTATACCTCTGCAGACCCTGTCTCGGTCTACACTGCAAAGTTCATAAGTCAGCTGCAAGGATAGGAAGCATCAGCCTACTGCTGTAGTGCCTGGTATGGAAACTGGAATATGTCACAAAAAAATAATGCAGTTAGGTCCATTGATATGCTGTGCAAATACGCAGTGAATACACAGGTTTCATTTCATACTTGCGCTGACCCATTTACTTCAATGGCCTATTGTGGTGCGTAATCTGTACCAAAATAGGAAATGCCATATCACGTGAAAAAGTATGCTTATGTGAATGAGCCCATTGAAATTAATGGGTTCTATTCACTGCATATTACATACACAGAAAGTGTGTTTGTAGTACTGAGCGTAAATACACCCATGTGAACGAGCCCTACGAAAACACTAATGTTTAGAATAATATATCATAGAATCCTGAATTGAATAACATGTAATTTTTCTTACGATCCCATATTTTTTAATTCAGGTAATGTTATTACCCATGCAGGTCAATTAAGAGCTCCAGAAATAACTGATATTAAATTCTGCAAGCGGTGATCCAAATGGGGCACCAAAGGATTTGACAGTTTACTTGTAACTTTTTTGTATACTTATTATGACTATTTATACTATGCATTTGAAAACATTTAGTCTATCAAAGCCATTCACAGTTGTAACTATGTATAAATACATGAGGGGACAATACAAGGATCTCTCCCATAATCTGTTTATACCCAGGACTGTGACAGTAACAAGAGGACATCCGCTACGTCTAGAAGAAAGCAGGTTTAATCACCAACATAGAAGAGGCTAGACTGTGGAACTCTCTGCCTGAGGACGTGGTGATGGCAAAATCCATAGAGGAGTTTAAGAGGGGACTAGACGTCTTTTTAGAGCGCTATAATATTACAGGATATAGACATTAAATAACCAGCGGGGTTGTTGATCCAGGTCCTAGAATCAAGTAGGAACTTTCAACTGTTGATTTTTGTCCCCCAAATGGCCTAAATTGGCTTTTGCCTCATTGGTTTTTTTTGCCTTCCTCTGGATCAACATGGAAGGGGGGGGGGGGGGTGGAAACAGGCTGAATCAGATGGACATCTTCTTTCAGCCTAATATACTATGCTACTAAGTTACTATGTTAATGTAATTCAATCAAACAGCCAACTAACCAAATAACCAACCCTTTATATTAATAAGATAGCTCATCCTTGTGCACTGTGAAGTTCTTTCTGTAGTAAGAAATCCACTAATCAGTACATTATGTAAAGATGCAGTCTTAGGCCCTTTTCATATTACGCTTTAACACCTTAGCCTTGGTTCCTTCCTGACTTCCATCTTTTATGCAGAGTATTGCATAGTGACAGAAACCAGGATGGAGCCATAGTGTTCAATATGTGAGAGAGGACTCTTTGGTCTCTGATTATTCATACATAGTTTCCGTCCCTGTCAGTTTTCTACATTGGATAGAAATGCCCCAAGGACGGTGCTTTTCTATCTAGCTTAAAAGACCGACAAGAACCAAAGACACCTCTGTCTGACATATTGAACCGTATGGTTCCATCGTGCTCTTCATCTATGTGCAGTTCTGTTGCTTAAAAGACAGAAACCGAGATGGAATCAGCACACTAGTCTTATAACAGAATTTGAAAAGAACCTTACAACTCACTTGTACAGCCTGATCTGTGATGAAGTCACACTTAAGCTGCCTGTCCATGGGCGTCGCGATATCCCGCGGCGGAGATCCGCCGCAGGATACTGCCGCCCGGTTGCAGGAGCCTGCAGACGGATCTCCGCTGTCATCCTATCTGACAGATAGGCTGACCGCAGAGAATCGCGGGAAAATGCAGCATGCTGTGAATTGCCGCCCGCGAGCAGAGAATCGCAATGATTCTCCGCTCGTGGACAGGGGGGAAGCGCTCTCCATAGCAATGCTATGGAGAGCTTTTCACTGTGTTCCCCGCGGCCAGATTATTGCCACGGGGAACGCAATGAAAACCCGCCTGTGGACAGGCAGCCTTACTTAGCTTTAAAATTATTATCAAAACCAAAATACAAAAGGTGTAAAACCTTTTGTTAAGGAAATTCATTCAACAAAGTCGCACAGTGAAGAATTAAAGCAGTCAAGTTTTTTAGAATGACGGCTGCAAATAAAAGTATTAGAAATATAAATAAGTAGTAAGAATAAGAATATGTTGAACATTTTGATGTTCATGCTAGACAAAAGCTTGAAATACGTATGTAGAGAGAGGAGGAGAAAGAACATTTCCCAAGGCCTAGTAAAATTCATGTACATTAGAATTGCATGACATTTCTTACTGCAGGTAGTACAGTGCAATGGCATATCCATATTATAAGGAGAATAAGGCCCCCTGTCCACGGCCGAGGCCGAATATCGCCACGGAGGATGAGGGGGGAGAGCTGACAGGTCTTCTCCGTGAGCCTATCTAGCACCGCGGAGAATCGTGACAATTGCAGCATGCCACGATTTAAATCCCGCAAGTGGAGAAGCGCTGGAAAGCTTAGTAGAGCGTGATCCGCGGGCGATAAATCGCCCGTGGACAGGCAGCCTAAATATTAACAATTGATTTCAGCAAAAAGCTATATGAATAATTATTTACCTATCAACTCCCCTCTTTTGTTTGTTATATAAGCACAATTGTTAAACAAAATTTTGTTACCGTCTTAAGCCTCATGTCCATGGGGAAATTTGGGCCCGCCATGCATACTTTTTTTTTTAACTCCTGCTTTCCTGCAGTCCTACGGACGGCTTCCATATGCTTCAATGGAAGCCATGGGAGCCGTCCATGTGGGAAAACCACACGAAGTAAAGCATGCTGCGGGTGGTTTCCCGCACATGCGATCCACGCACCAGGGAAAAATGACATCCACAGGTATTTAATTACCTGCAGGTTCCCAATGATTCCCTATGGGGGGATCATGCGTTGCGGGAGACCTGCGCCGATTTAATAATTCTATTTTGCCAGTGGACATTGGGCCTTAAGCCTCCCTCACAGAGACTTTTTTGTACAGTGTTTAGGGCTGTTCCTCTAGTGTCCCCTAGAGTCTTCAACGCCGCGCTTTGACAGCAATGTATGTTCTATCTTGTTCAATCCGTGTTCTATCTTGGTAGTTTGTTTTTGTCAGTGTTAACCGAGGAGGCGTGGTCCTTGACGTATAAACCCTACCCCTAAAATCAGTCCTAGCTACACTAGATGGGAAAATAAAAGCAATACTCACCTAGCAGCTGCTCCAGGCTTCCCCTGCACTGACAGATCATCTATTAATGGTAGCGAGGTTTGAGAACCCCGCCTCCAGTAAGAGATTGCTGTGATTGGTTCTCAGTGTTGGTTCAGCCAATCAGAGCTGCCGCTTCAGGCACCAATCACAGCCATTCTTTGACTAGCTCAGCGAATCAGATCTCGCCGGCTCTGATTGGCTGAGCCAGTGCCAAGAACCAATCACAGCAATCTTTTGCTGGAAGCGGGGTTCTCAAAGCTTGCTACAGATGATCTGTCAGTGCAGGGGAAGCCTGGAGCAGTGCGGGAGAGCAGTGGGAGGGACGCTGAAAGCACCTGCAAGATGAGTATTGCTTTTTTTTTCAGCACAGCTGAAAACACAGCCAAAATGCTAGCATAACGGATCTCAACGCTGCTGAAACCGCAGTAAACGCAGCACTGAAAAATACTTCTGCAAACGTCTGTGTGAGGGAGGACTTACCGTAGTAGCTGGGAACACAATGCTTGTAAATAAAAGAAAATGCAGAATGCAAAAAACATAATCAAAAATAAAAAAGAGAATGAACCAAAGAGTTAATTTAAACGAACACAAACTTTTTTTACATAATTCATGCTCATTTAGCAGCCTATGTGTAGCATCAATCTTATAATATACTTGCATTAGGAATTTTTTTTGAAAATCTAAAAATGAAGTTTGAAGTTGCTGCCACCTTTCCAGCACATTTGCAATCCACTGTTTATCATACTTCTGCGCATGCGTAGAAGACCTGTGCGGCGCGAGCACGCCGGAGCGGCCCCATTCAACAGAAGAGCAGACTGCGCAAGCGCGTCTAATCGAGGGAGAAGAAGGCTTCGGTCGGCGCCATGGAGACGGGAACGCCAACACCGGAGGGGGTAAGTGTATAACTTCTGTATGGCCAATATTTAATGCACGATGTATATTACAAAGTGCATTAATATGGCCATACAGAAGTGCTTAACCCCACTTGCTTTCGTGGGACAACCCCTTTAAGGGGAGTAGTTGGTGATGATCAGTGGCATAACTTGTAGCTGCAGGACCCCAATGAATAATCTGCAACAGCTATAATGCTTCATTCATAGTACTGTTCATTTCATATGAGGGAGAAAAAACTTATGGGCCCCCTAAGGCTGCCTGTCCACGGGCATTTTTGCATTGCATTCCCCATGGCGATAATCCAGCTGCGGGGAATGCAGTGAACACTTTCCATAGCGTTGCTATGGAAAGCGCAGCCCCCCTGTCTACAAGCAGAGAATCATAGTGATTCTCCGCTCACGGCCGGCAAATCGCAGCATGCTGTGAATTGCTGCAATTCTCCACAGTGAGCCTATCTGTCAGATCGGCTCACCGCAGAGATCCATCTGCTGGCTCCTGCTCCCGGGGCGGCAGCTCGCAACGCCATGGACAGGTAGCCTAGGCTCCTGGGCTCAGGTGCAACTGCACCCTCTGCAGCTGTTATAAAAGAACTAATGCCCTAGATAAAACCTTTCAACACCAATAAATCCATCTCGCATTCTTCTGTATTCATATATCCATCCTCCTACTTTGTGCAATATAAGTGTTTCACAGCTGAAAGAAGTACCTGTGTGGCAAATTAAATTCTGATTGGAATTTACTCATATGTTTTAAAGATACCCGCTGATCATCTGATGGACAAAAGAAACACCTGCAGGTTGCCACCCCTCAAACTCACCCCAATAGTAACCCTGTACCCATACATAAATCATGCTGCATACAGCTGCAAAACGAATTTCCATACATGATCTAGCCCCTTGGCGTAATCTTTCCAAACATAACTAATTTCCAGGACTACATGAAAATTTGTTTGTAACCCCTTACGCCACTGTCACACACACACACACACACACACACACACACAGCTTTTCACTACTATAAGTGAGGTGTTCCACGCGCTGTTCTAACCACGGTATAAGGCTATCATTGAGTTTAATTGGGTTACTCAGACCTGAGCTTGAATGCGGTGTTTCTAACGCCGCAATTTTCGAGAGCTGTCTGTTCTATTTTTGCGTTTTTTGCATTTTTTAATGCACCTCCTCACCCATCACAAAGATAGGGTGCAATAAAAGCACTGTCAAATGCTGTATCATGCATTCAAAAACGCAGTTCAAAATTGCGGTAAAAATGCCACGATTTCGAGCTGCATTTTCTGAATGCATGTGTGAGAGTGGCCTTAGGCTGTGTTCATGTTTTTTGTTGTACTTTTGAAACACAATTAAGAAAAACACATTTTAAAAAATTGCATGCGGTATTCAAAGACCTTGTAAATTTTTAAGAAACTGTATACACTACTAAAACCTGCGTGTGTTTTTAATTGTATGTAAAGTGTGCAATTCTATACAGTATAACTTATACCAGCTGTAGATAGATAGATAGATAGATAGATAGATAGATAGATAGATAGATAGATATTCTAATTTAATTTGCAGTTGTTAATTTTTTCAAACCAAGTCTCTAAAGAGGGAATTGAATTGGTAGATCCTGTTAAAGGGAACCTGCCATGATCTTTGACCCATACAAAATATGTTATGGGACTCAAAGGTCATGAAACGTGAAGCCCAGATGAATGTTATTTTATACTCATCAGACAATCTGTTCCTACATTGTGTCCTCGCGAAGTTGCCATGTGCACACACTGTGATTCTTTTAAGCCAGCTCTGTGCGCATGCTGTCATTCATCTCTAGAATGGGGCTCAAAGGTCATGACAGGTTCCCTTTAAGTGGCTGCCAGACCAGGAAATTGTGCAGGATATAGAGGACATAAAGTAATTGGGGCGCTTGGAAGGCTGAGTCAACCTTGAGCCGGCTACCTGAACCAAGCGGGGATTGAACTTCCAACATTTAGGTCATAAGTGAGATCTTAGGACTGCATTTCTGCTGCCTTAAAGGGGTTGTCCCGCGGCAGCAAGCGGGTCTATACACTTCTGTATGGCTATATTAATGCACTTTGTAATGTACATTGTGCATTAATTATGAGCCATACAGAAGTTATCAAAAGTTTTATACTTACCTGCTCCGTTGCTGGCGTCCTCGTCTCCATGGTGCCGACTAATTTTCGGCCTCCGATGGCCAAATTAGCCGCACTTGCGCAGTCCGGGTCTTCTGCTTTCTTCAATGGAGCCTCTCGTGCAGGATGCCGGCTCCGTGTAGCTCCGCCCCGTCACGTGCCGATTCCAGCCAATCAGGAGGCTGGAATCGGCAATGGACCGCACAGAAGAGCTGCGGTCCACGGAGGAAGAAGATCCCGGCGGCCATCTTCACCGGTAAGTATAGAAGTCACCGGAGCACGGGGATTCAGGTAAGCGCTGTGCTGTTTTTTTTTTAAGTCCCTGCATCGGGGTTGTCTCGCGCCGAACGGGGGGGGGGGGGGGGGGTTGAAAAAAAAAAAACCCGTTTCGGCGCGGGACAACCCCTTTAACACTCTGCACCACATGAGGCAAAGTTAAAATTTTTGCTGCATTGTGTATGCTGTAAAAGCAACTCCCCATCCCGCTTCCTCTAAAATAATGCAATTACCTTTTGTTTGACATTCCACCTCACTTAGAATTTTTTAAAAGCTTTTACGTACATTTTATGGCTTTGAAGATTCTTGCGAGAGGTAGCGAGAAATCTGCCTTTCACCCCATGCGGGAAAGGGCTTACTGCCCACAATAACCACTTTACATGTTACTGGCCCACCACGGATGAGTTAATATAATTGACACATTCTTAGTCCCATTGGATTATTTTCATTAAACACTCGGACCCTCATGCTAGACAAAACCTTGAGTTATGTATGTACATGGGGGAAAATATTCCCCAAAACCTAGCACAATCTGTTTACATTAGGATTACATGCATAATGTAGAATGACTCTAATATCTATCTGTGAAAAGTTTTCTTGAGCCATTAAAAAGTTATTGTAATCTTATCACAACAAAACCCATTGTAGTCCAGACTTTATGAGTGGACTGTGCACTCCCTTTCCATAAAACACATCTTTACTTTTCATTTAGAGGAGCTTTAGTTTTGACCCTGGCCACATAATTTCTCTTTGCCCTTAATCTCGCAATAAAAGGTCCCCTTTCCTTCACCTCCCCTTTTTGCCCCTTTTTACCTATTATTTCCCTGATTATCTGTATGGCCCTACTGGTTGGTTTCTCTTGTGACCCTCTTCAATTTTTGAACTTGCACTATTATTCAATACACTTGTGATCACTAGATCCGGTGTACAATTCTGCTTACTACAGCTCAAACAGTCAATACACTTGATAGTCCCCTGATTCTTGTCTTGTTCCTTTTCAGTGTGGTTTTCCCATTTTCTATGCTTCGGTCAATGTCTTTTTCTCCTTATGGTAAAATGCTAAATTTGAATAAAAATAAAGGGAAACACATCGTAAATAGAGATGAGCGAGCACCCAAATGCTCAGGTCCGCGTTATTCTAGTCAAGCGTTTCGTAAAATTCGAGAGCTCTACTCGAGTAACGAACCCCATTGACTACAATGGGAGACTCGAGCATTTTTGCATGTGGGACGCCGGGTCCCCGAGCTTTTTTCTTTTTGTTCTAGGTTCGTCCGTCTCTCTCTCTATGCGTTGTAGCGGGGAGGGGCAAAAAACTGAGGCGGGGTCGAACACGCCTTGATGCTCGTTCGAGTAACGAGCACCATGGAGTACGCTAATACTCGAATGAGCATCAAGTTCGGCAGAGTACGTTCGCTCAACTCTAATCGTAAAGCTAATAAAAGGGCAAATAAATAGTTCCAAAAAAAGTTATCTTTACACTTTTTAGAGTCATGCTAAACTTGCCTACATATACCGTGTTTCCCCGAAAATAAGACAGTGTCTTATATTAATTTTTGTTCAAAAAGGTTTAACTTTTTTACATGTATAGTTGCCTGGACACTATTTAAATTGACTTTTTTTAATTAACTGTTAGCAGGGCTTAATTTTGGAGTAGGGCTTATATTTCAAGCATCCTCAAAAAGCCTGAAAAATCATTTTGCATCCTCAAAAATTCTGGAAAATCATGCTAAGTCTTATTTTCAGGGTATGTCTTATTTTCAGGGAAACAGGGTATTAGTAGTTATCAGTGAAATCTATATGAATGATTATTTCCCTATCAGTTACATTTTTTTTTTTAAATAAAAAAGTACATTTTTAAGAGAAATGTTATATTGATTTAATGTCAATTTAACTAAAATATATACATATTTGCAGGATATTGGAAAAACGGCAGACAAATGCGGAAACAATCGAGCTGACAGAAGAAGGAAGGCCTGTGATTACGACTGAGAAATATCAGCCTGTTGTAGACTGTACATGCTTTGGATTGCCCCGACGTTACATTATTGCCATTATGAGTGGACTTGGGTTCTGTATCTCTTTTGGCATCAGATGTAACCTGGGTGTGGCCATCGTCAGTATGGTGAATAATAATACAGTGTACAGAGGAAACAAACTTGTCATGGAGGTAAGAACTTTTATCATTAAAGTGTATGAAGGGATTGGGAATTGCTGATGCTTGTGGGGCTTCCAAGGTCATTTTGCAGGGAGCATGTAAACGGTGAAAATGCAAACCGGCAAAGCAATTTTGTGACACCAGCCCAACTATAACCGGAAACTTTCAAACTTCTTGAATAACTTATGTTGTTATTTTTTATCATCCTTTTGACTTTCATGGTAATTTATCTGCCCCATAACCGTGAAAACAGACGTTGTGTCATGTTAGCCTTTATGCATTTACAAACATTTTTACTTTAGTTTTATACTATATCTAATATATCTCTAAATGTATTTTATCAGCAAGCACAATTTTCTTGGGACCCTGAAACAGTCGGCATGATACATGGATCCTTCTTTTGGGGCTATATAGTGACGCAGATTCCGGGAGGATATATTTCGCAAAAATTTGCAGCTAATAGGTAATCTGTGGTTTTTATTGTTATGCTCTATTCTGTTTATATGTGTATCGTAATGTAATTGTATTGTCTATATGAGACACAATTTTATATGGATGTAATCCACAAAAAGGTTTGGGTAATATTAACTGCATACATTACTTTTATTGTTCGGGTCGCATATACTATATTTTAGTTCATATCTGCATTTACAATTCTGCTGATTGCAGTTGTAGACAGTGTAGACTTTTCTTGACAAACCCCTTACATCTTAGAGAGGTTTTTTTAAGGTTTAAAGGGTTATTTCCCCTAAAGGCATATACAGGATGAGGTAGGCATCCCACCCCAGAGGCAAGGCTTAATAGACTAAAATCCATGGAAGTCTGGGGGCCTTGACAAAGCCCCAGTCTGCCATGGCAACACATTGGCACCCCATGATTGTGTTGTGGAGGAGTCGATGGGATAGGCTACCCACCTGTGGCTAGCTGCTTAGACATGGTGGTCAGCATTCACTGCTGCATTTAAAGGGGTTCTGATTGGCCGCAGATGACACCTGACTTCTGTCGGCCGTCTACCCGGAAGTTCCCGGTGATACCACTGGCGGCTCTCAGCTACTTCCTGGGGCTCTAGGACAGGCGAGTATACCCTCACTTTTTACTTTAGGCTTGGCCAAGCAGGTGGATGGGGTTTTGTTGTAAAAAACACATCATCTAGCTCCCTGTAAGTTTTGTCATTCTGCCATGTACTTTTTAGAAAGAAGAGGCTTTTTTTAGGCAACCCTTCCAAACAATCCATACTCGTTACGTGTTTTTCTAATTGTACTGTAGTGAAATTCAACATTTAGCATGCTAACTGAAGCCTTAAGGGTCTGAGATATTGCTCTTGGGTTTTTGGCAATTTCTCTGAGCGTTGCATTGTTTGACCTTGAGGTGAACTGAGGTCCACTCCTGGGAAGTCCACTCCTTGGTCCACTCCTGGGAAGATTGTCAACTGTCTTGAATGTAAATAATTTCTCCATATACAATGATGGACTCCAAATTGTTTGGAAATGGCCTTATAAAGTCTTCTGCTATGGGGCTAAATTACCTCTATGTACTCTGCTGCCCTGTTGGTCATAGAGCAAGATGCAGTCCGTAGATAACTGCAGACTCAGTGGATTAATCTATGGTCCTTGGTATTCTGGTCAATAGTCACCAGTTCATGGGATTCACTGGCTATATGCTTGAAGGCTGATTACTTTTAAATACATGTTGCATCGAAATGGAAAAACAGAAACGGTGTTTATCACCTATCAGCGTCTTTATACTTTCTCCCTGGTAGAAGAATCTTACTGTTTGTAGAAATGTAATCAGTGAATACATGTAAGCAGAGTTCTGAAGTTTTTATTGGGTCTGTGAATAAGATTTAAAGGGTTATTCTAGCCTGAAACATTTATCGTCTATCCACTGGATAGGTAATATATTTCAGACTAGACTAGGCCAAAGCTTGAAAGAGGTTGTATGGAGCAGTGGTCCCTGACACTACATTCGATGTCTATGGGGTTGGACTATGGCTTCATTCAGTCTCCTCTTCACTGTAAGGCCTCCTTCCCATGAACGGATTTACGCCGCGTAAATTAGCGGCAAAAATCCGCTGCGGTGCCCCCTGCTATTAGGTTCTATTGAACCTAATAGCACAATGCTCACGGTGCGGAATTCCACCGCGGAATTTCGCACCGTGAAATCTCCTGTCCTCACCCGCGGCATGCTCTATTTGCCGCGGGTGTACGCGCTGACGGCTTCCATTGCAGTCAATGGAAGCTGTCCGTTCACGCTATCTCCCGCTGCAACCAGCGGAAGATAGCGTGAAAAAACGCTTCCCCGCCTACCGCCGCACGTCATATGACGCGGCCGGCGCGTCACGTGACACGGCCGGCCGCGTCATGTGACGCGATGGGCGTGTCACATGACGCGACGGCGGTGGGCGGGGAAGCGTCTTCATGCTATCTTCCGCTGGTAAGTATGGGGTCTCTGGGGGGCGCCGTGACGGGCTTCACTGCGGAATATTACGCGGCGGAGCCCGTCATGCTCGTGTGAAGCCGGCCTTAGGGGTACAGTAAGCTCCCAGCTTCTTTTTCCTCAGATGGTCATGTTATCTCAACTCTGACCAGCTCAGATCTGCTTGGGGGTTATGTATTCAGTTTCTAGTCACTTTCTTAGTCTATGTGATGATGTTACATGGAACCTGCTACATAAAATATCTAGAGGAGGACACAAGCACTCAGATTTACTGTTGAGGACCACACATCTCCTTCACAGAGTTATAATAGAGGAGATCACAGCTCATCCTCTTGACTGTATACTTATGGTCTGTAGCTTATTTAGGTCAATATAGAAGGTAATGATAATTAAACGGTTCCCCTAGCAGGCAGAAATAGTATAGTTGCGCTCTGGCTAATGCTGTACTGATGCATCATGGGATTGATTTAAAAGTAAAGGTAAAAAAAAATTTCACCATCAAGATGGTGGCTGATAGTCATCAGAAAGAAGGTTGCACTGCATGGAAGTGGCTGTAATATACAGAGGAGACCTCCAGAGTGTGACAGACAGCCAAGAAGGGGGCAAGTATGGAAAAATGTGCTTTTGCCGGAGTGGCCCTTTAATTATACTAATTATCCATTTATTTTGAAACTCATGCTGTGTGCACTTTATACTTGTCCTGTGGCATCACCACATTACTTTGCAAGGCTTCTTTCACATGAGCGCATATCGGCCGGCTGATATGCGCTGTGATCTGATGCATTGTATTCCAATGCATCAGATCACATGGGCGTATTTCTGAGACGTAAAAATGCCAGGCCAAGCCAATATGGCACGAGGCGTTTTTACGTTGGGCCCAAAAGATAGTCCTGGAACTATCTTTTGGGCCGGAATACGTCGGGCAGCAGCCGTAGGTGGAAGGGAGTTTAGCAGCATGGCTGCTAAACTCCCTCCCTCTGTTCTCCTCCTTCCCCCCCATGCAGGCTCACCTCTCATTCCTCCCCGTTTGTTCCGTGCAATAGGAGGGGGCGGGGTGGGGCAGAGCTAATCACCGGTCTGCCCCACCTCCTCCCACTGATGGCTATGGACAAGGGGTGGGATGTGGGTGGAGCTAAGCAGTCGCCCTCTCTCCGCCCCTTGTCTATAGCCATCAAGGGGAGGAGGCGGGGCAGACTGGTGATTAGCTCCACCACCCATCCCGCCCCCTCCTATTGCACAGAACGAGCGGGGAGGAACGAGAGGTGAGCCTGCGATGGGGAGGGAGGGGAAATGGACGATGGCCTGGTGAGCTTGGCACATTTGCGCCGGCCTCACCAGGTCATATGAGGCCAGCACAAATTCTCCGAGCTCATCAGGCCATATGAACAGGCGCACAAACGTTTGATTTGTGCGCCCATTCACCAGATTATTCACTCCCAACATAGCGTATATCGGCTGGCCGATATCCAAAAGAAGCCTTATATTAAGAGGAGACATATATCAGATAGTCGATGTTCTGGAGATCGTGGTGGAACAGGGCATCATTTTAAGCTTTGCTATAGGACCCCAAAGTTACATGCCCCTGTCTATTCCTGACTGACTGACCCTCGTTAGGTAGTTTTGTTCCTGGGCAGCATTTGTACCATCAGACCAGTGAATAAAACGATTTTAGGAGTTAAAATATATATAAAAAAATAAATGTTTAAAAAAATCTAATAGAATGAGCGAGTGAGCTCTACAGATTGTGGGTGATACGTGTTATAGATACATTTAACAAGCCCTATTAATGTACAAAGTACCACACAGAACAATAACTTGTCTCCGACCATTATCTGTTCCCAACACGAGAAGAGGTTCCAGCAAGTTGTGAACATGCACTTTCATCAGTGAGGAATCCAGGTACAATAAGGAGATGTCATGCTGTTACTGACACCTTTATACATAGAACAGCGCTAGCCGCTAGCACAAAGGCATATGACAGTGCTGCTGTGCCAGCTAATAAGGCTGTGTGCAAAGGTGAAAGCTTCCACCGTTGGCTGAGAATAATGGGAATTTTGGGCTATGAAGAACATCTTTTAACCCCTTTTGTTATACTATTTAGTATTTTGTATTCATTCCTAAAATGTCTATGCATTTGATATATACATATTTATGTAGGGTTATAATAACAACAAAAAAGCTCAAAATAGATATATTTTGTAATCATATACATTTTCACGACAAATAAGAATATATACATTGTTCAGATCTAAAAAAAATGTTTCACTTACTTGGGTAGCAGTTTGTGCTGCAGAGCTGCTCTTCCTTTTCTAAATAAGCTCAGGAAGTTGAAATCATAGACAACTTCCGTATGTTGTTAAAGGGGTTTTTAAGTTGTGAACTATTCATGGCTTATCTGCAGGCTATGCCATAAACAGTAGATCAACTGGGGTCTGCCACCTAAGACTCCCTGCTGATTAGCTGTTTACTAGGTCAACCTGTTTGCGCACAGAGCTGATTTTTGCAAGAAGCAGACAGCTCTGTTTCCACTGCATTGGCTAGACTTGGTATTACACCCATTCACTCCATTGGAACTTTTTGTGTAATACCAAGCCTGGCCATTGCAGTGAGAACAGAGCTGTCTGCTTCCTTCAAAAACCAGCTCTGTGCACAAGCACGTTGACCTGGTAAACAGCTAATCAGCAGGGAGTCCCAGGTGACAGACCCCCACTAATCTACTATTGATGACTTATCCTAAGTAGAGATGAGCGAACCTACTCGGCCACGCCCTTTTTGCCCAAGCGCCGCGATTTTCGAGTACTTCCGTACTCGGGTGAAAAGATTTGGGGGGCGCCGTGGGTGAGTGGGGGGTTGCAGCGGGGAGTGGGGGGAGAGGGAGAGAGAGAGGGCTCCCCCCTGTTCCCCGCTGCTACCCCCACCTCCGCCACGCCTCCCCCCGCCCCCCGAATCTTTTCACCCGACTATGGAAGTACTCGAAAATCGCGGTGCTCGATCGAGTAATTACTCGATACGAGTATATTCGCTCATCTCTAATCCTAAGTAATTCGATATATATGTTGTTGGTTAATTATACTTATGAATAATTCATTTTCAGCCATACCTTTCTAAATTTTTTAGCTATAGCTATGTCCAGCTCCTCCCTATATAATATAGTTTTATTTTGGCCATTGTTGACTGAACATCTCATATTTTATCTTTACTGTTGCTCTGCCACATGTTCCCTAAGCAGCAATGTTACAGAAATTGATTTAGCCATTTTATTTACTCCTTGTCTGGAGGCCTATGTTCTGTGTGCAGGTTTTAATTATTTTGGCAACTTCATCTATTACAGTAAACGAGTGTACTGTGTCAAGGTTCACCACCAGCTTTTATTAGCGTTTGTCGACGAATTGAACTCACAGAAATAAATTATCACCACATTTCTCATTTCTAAGAACAAATTGCAATAAAACAACATGACAGCTGAATGGCCACTTTATTAGGGACACCCACCTCCTTTGGCATTCAGAACTTCAGCAGTTATTGTGGATTAGATTCCACTAGGTCAGTGATGGCAAACCTTTTAGAGACCGAGTGCCCAAGCTGCAACTCAAACCCCACTTATTTAATGCAAAGTGCCAACATGTTAGGGGGCGGGGCTTATCACAACGTATGATTTTCACCTCCATCGTTATAAAAAGGACTGGGCTGCTTCAAGATGGACCGGGTGCAGATTTTGACTGCTTTTTGGAATGAGGAAATGCTGCAGAATTTTCCATGAAAATTTCAGCTGAGGACATTCTGCAGCATTTCCGCCACTTGTAGACAAACCCCAGAAGCAATAGTGACCCCCCCACAGCAGCCCCAGTGGTAACGGTGACCCCCCCCACGACGGCCCCAGTGGTGATAGCGACCCTCCCACCGCAGCCCCAACAGTAATAGTGACCCCCCACAGCGGCCCCAGCGGTAATAGTGACCCCCCCGACAGCGGCCCCAGCTGTAATAGTGACCCCCCCAGGGGCCCTAGCTGTATTAGTGACATACCACAGCGGCCCCAGCAGTAATAGTGCCCCCCCCCCCCACAGTGTCCCCCAGTATAATAGTGACATCCCAAAGCAGCCCCAGTAGTAATAGTGACATCCCACAGCAGCCCCAGTGGTAATAGTGCCATCCCACAGCAGCCCCCAGTAGTAATAATGACATCCCACAGTGGCTATTAATAGTGACCCCTACAGTGGCCCCAGCGGTAATAGTGACCCCCCACAGTGGCCCCAGCTGTAATGGTGACCCCCCACAGAGTTCCCAGCGTTAATGGTGACATACCACAGTGGCCCCAGCAGTAATAGTGCCCCCCCACAGCGGCCCCCAGCATAATAGTGACATCCCACTGCAGCCCCAGTAGTAATAGTGACATCCCACAGCAGCTCAAGTGGTAAAAGTGTCATCCCACAGCGGCACCCAGTTTAACAGTGACATCCCACAGCAGCCCCCAGTAGTAATAGTGACATCCCACAGTGGCTAGTAAGAGTGACACTCTACAGCGGCCCTCAATAGTAATAGTGACACCCTACAGTGGCCCCCAGTAGTAATAGTGACATCCCACAGCAGCCCCAGTGGTAATAGTGCCATCCCATAGCAGCCCCCAGTAGTAATAGTGACATCCCACAGTGGCTAGTAAAAGTGACACCCCACAGCTAGTAATTGTGCCCCCCGGAGACCCATATACTTACCCCCTCCTCCTCATGGAAGCGCCACTGCTCCTCTTCTCGGTGCTGCTAGCAGCTCTGATCCCAGGTGCACACTGATGTCAGTGTGCTGCCGGACACCTCCTCCCCTGCTCTTGCGGAACCTAAGAGGAGACATCAGGGGAGGGGGGAGGAGGATCTCGGCTGCACACTGACATCACAGTGTGCATCAGGATCAAGCCCCCTAGCAGCGCTGCTGAGTGAATGCCGGCAGGGGAGCCGCGGCCCCTGACGGTATTTACTAACGTGGTAAGTGGCCGACAGTGGCGCGTGCCAGTAGGGAGGGCTTTGCACCAAATTCTGACCCTCGCATCAACCAAGTGCAACAGAAATCTGGTTACTTCTGACCAGGCAATGTATTTCCGCTGCTCAGTGATCCAATATTTGCCTACTGGAGTCTGGTCTTTCTGCTTCTCTTAGGGCTTCTTCACATGGCTGGAGCGTAGTTGCACATGAACTGAGTTTTTTGTTTTTTTTCTCGGAGTATTCAAACTCACCGCTACAGCATGCGAGTTTGAAAAAAACTGCGGAAAGGTAGGTCCCGCCCTATCTTTCCCACATGTAGTATTAACTATGTGCGAGAATGACAGGGCAAGACCTATCATTTCTTTCCCATACTAATAACGAGCGAGAATACCGCAAATCAAACCGAAACCATTGAAATCAGTGGTTTTGTCCCGTCATGCGGCCATGATTATCATGGCTGCATAATGGAACAAAATCACGCCCATCTAAAGAAGCCCTTAAACAGTAATAGCTCTCAAACTAGTCTTTTGCTGTTATAGCCATCTGTGCTATGGAGAAATGGGTTCTTCATGTGGACACATTAGTTGGAGTATCAGCATTGTATTTAGCTGCAATATGCTTGACTGTGTACCACCTATTCATCAGAATGATTCTGTTAATTATGTCCACAGGATCCCTTTTCTCCAGATGCTTTTTCTTGATCCCACCATTTTCGGTATACTCTCAACAGCATTGCAGGAGAAGACACCACAATTTTGGCAAATACTGCCCCCAGCTAGTCTAGCACCGATGACCAGGCTTTTTCGGAAGTTGCCTAGTTCACTTGGTTTTCCCATTCTGTTGTAGATTCGCACTGAAACTACGGAAAACTTGCTCAATTTTATTTCCTGCTGCACTCAACAATCACAAGTATAATTTGCATATAGGGAAGCTCCAATTGTCAAAAGACAGATGTCTCTCATGAAGTGGCCAATCAGTATATGGTTGTGGGAAGCAGAAGGTTGTGGATGATGTGAATATATAGATGCAGTGTAAGGGCGATGCACCTACAGTTCACTAAAAAGAACACAGACGAGAGTATCCATATCCTATTAGAATGAGGCATATATGTATCTGTACAGATGGAGGGGGGGGGGGGAGGGGGGCAGCTGAGCTTTTGCACCTGGGCCCTTGAGCCTTTAGTTATGCACCTGTATGGGACCCTTTGGAGAGAGGGAGCCAGACTTAAATGTCTTGGTCAACCAACTAGCCACTGTATATGAGTTTCTTTTAGAGAGTAGCAGCTGAATGAAGAGAACAAGCATTAGGTAAGAGTACATATATATATGAGGGGTAGACCTGCAGGACAACAGGTAGACTCTTTGTCATTGCGAACTGCACATTGGTATATGGTGTGCAGAGGATGGAGCTGGAGGGAAATGACGATTATGTAGCATAAAGAAGATTACTAGGGATTGTTGGTAAAATCGGATGGTATGGGGCAAAAAATGAATGACTGTCCAGCTGACAGCTAACATACTGAATGTCAGCAAATGTAGTGGGCTACACTCTGAAGCCCCTGCCTTAGGCACCATATGAGAGTGTGCCTCCCCTGCTAGAAACTGTCTATATCTAATCCATTAAATGCCCAAATATTGAGTTTAAAGTGTGTGCTGATTGATCACAGAAGAAGCCATACCCAATCCTGCCAAAAACCAATGAACATTTTTTTGATATGTGGACGGGGTGAAGGGCAGTGCTAGAATCTCAAAACTCTACTGCTAATTATAGGACACCGACATTATGGACGCTATCTCATCTCCTGGTTTTTAGGGTGGTGGGTATTACAGAGACAAGAGAGGCCACATCAACTGTATGGGTACTTTTACACATAGCGAGAAATTGTTCGCTTAAGCAAACGATGACACAGTTTGCTCGTTTGGTTGGGCGGTCAGTTTAAAGACAAACATAAATTGTTAGCTTTTTTCCTACAGGATCGCTCAGTTGACTCTACCAGTGAATGAGAATGACTGAACGGTCAGTGTTTAAACCGAATGATAAGTGAATGAGCTAATTGTGATTTTTATGCTTGCATAAAATGAATGATGAACGATAACCGAACGAATAGCATTCATCATTCAATCAATGTCCATGTTTACACTGAGCGATTATTGTTCAAACTTAAACGATCCAGAGATTTTTTGAGTGATAATCATTTCATGTGAAAGCACCCTTTGACAGAGACAGGAGGAGTATGATAGAACTCAATGGAGTATTTACCAGGAAACACTGGGATAGATACCCACTATTTCTATTACACTTGTGCCACAAGCCTTTTTAGGGTGACTCCATTTGATTTGAGACCCTTAGGCTTCATGTCCACGGGGAAAATCAGGCCCGCCGCGGATTCTCGATGCAGAATCCCGCAGCGGGTCCCTCCTTTCCCACGGACGTGAGGCCTACGAAGAAGAATTACTTACCTGTCCGTAACTCCTGCTCTCCCACGCCGGACAGCAGAAATTCAGCTGCGGGTGTGCCGGAAAGCTTCCATAGGCTTCAATAGAAGCCTGCGGGAGACCCGCACTAAAATAGAGCATGCTGCGGGTGTTTTCCCGCACACACAATCCGCTCCTCAGGGGAAAATGACATCCGCAGGTATTTAACTACCATCGGGTGTCCAATGCATCCCTATGGGGCGCGGATCACGCTGCGGATTTTAAATGTTATTGGACATGAGGCCTTAGGCTGAGCAATATAGAGCATGCTGTGATGTTTACACAATCTGTACAAGTGGGTGTGAAGATAAATTCAAAACTACATGCCTTTCTATGCCCGCGTTTTACCACAGAGGGCGATTGCGGAATCCGCAATTCAAATCCGGTTGTGTGAGATTGGTCTTAAGGAAGGCAGTTGTTCTGGTGATACATTTGGGCACAGTAGGGTCAGTACACCCCTTTGCTGGATGGAGCTTTCAAACTTTTTGTGCTTGGTCACCTTTTCTTATATTTTGCTATCACTTTATGGTTTGATGCAGATAAATTATTGTAATTTTATAACTATTTAGAATTCTGTATTATTATCATTGGCACCGAATGTTTATAGAAATGCAAAATTCATTCTATTCTAATAAAAGTCTGGCTCGGATACTTTTACGAGTTCTACAACTTGTTGGTGATTTCATCATGGACCACCACATAGGTCTTTCTCTCTTTAAAACTGTTTTAAAACTTTTTAATTGTGGTTTCAGTAAGTTATTGTCTGGTCCTGGACAAACAAAGATGGCCGCACCGTTTCTCCAACTACCTGATGCACACTGTGTATAGTATGCATCATTAGTCCAAGACATTACACCTGCTTTGATTGACCAATGCTGCCCACATAAGCAGTGCTGGCGGGTAGGGGCAGCATGTAGTGTCTTAGACTACTCATACATACTAATGCATCAGGTAGTCAGAGGAGCTGTGCGGCCATCTTTGCTTGTCCAGGGGCGGGGGATTGCTTTCAATGATGTTCATTGCAGGATATGCAGTTCTATTGTGTGTTCTTTTTCTTTCTTTTTGTATTACAAGTGGCAGGAGTAATTCATGAGTGCATTAAATATTGTCAGTAGAGATGAGCGAGCATACTCACTAAGGCTAACTACTCGAGCGAGTAGTGCCTTATTCGAGTATCTGCGCGCTCGTGTCTAAAGATTCGGGTGCCGGCGGGGGAGAGCGGGGATGAACGGAGGGGAGATCCCTCTCTCCCTCTCTACCCCCTGCGCCCCCATGCTCCCCCCTGCTCACCGCCGCAACTCACCTGTCACCCGCGCCGGCAGCCGAATCTTTAGACACGAGCGCGCAGATACTCGAATAAGGCACTACTCGCTCATCTCTAATTGTCAGCTACTACACGGCCAGTTTATCTACTGGGGCAGATGCCCACTATTTCTGTTATACCAACATGTAAGCTCGCTAGGGTGATAATTCCTATTTAACCTTGAACGGACCTGTTCATTATTACTAATTATCTGCGCGTATTATACAACAAACAATTACTTCTCTTGCGCATTTATATTATATTTATATTCATTATCTAATAATAAGTATTATTGGACCCAAAATGGCTACTAAGTTAATAATAGCAGACTGATGCCAGGTGAGTCATTTCATTAAGCTTTACCAGTGAAACACATGACACTGGATCTTCCTGAATCCCTCAGACAGTAAAGTATTCTTGACACATTTCCTAATCAAAAAAAGACTGAGTTGAAGTCTCGTCATACAGAACCTAATTTATTTTTCCGCACAGTATGCTGGTGGAGGTGTTGGAGGGGTGATGAGGTGAAAATCAGCAGTGAGATATTAAATTCTGAGGTATCAGCAAACTCTCCAGAGTCCATATACTTTACCTTTGTACATCCACAATGATCTCCAGCTGCAGACGATTGTTTCTTTCACAATTTTACATTGTGAAGATTTCGGTTTTGCTATTTATACGTAATCTATGCGCACACTTACTAGACAAAAAAATGCAAAACTGGGTGGGATTTTTCCCAGTATTATACAGTACATATTCATGCAGAATAATAACTATTGTGTTGGAATACTCTGGGTTTACAAGGGATGTAAGTGGATCTGACCACACTTGGTCACATCCAATCAGCGGATAGGTCATCAGTGAAAAAGAGGGCATGCAGCTCCTATAAATACATGTGCCCGAGCAAAAAGATTCAGTTAGTCAGGGGTTTGAGCTTCTCATCTGCTGTTACCAGCTGCTCTCAAAACCACCCAGAGCAGGGCAAGAGGTGAAGTAAATACAAATTTGGCTGGAAAGCTCTCAGCCAAGCAGGGGTCACAAGGGCAGCTCAGTGCTAATGGTTAAAATCCCATGCATTTTGTATGGTGTTGTCATATTTTTGTTCACCCCCTGTATATATATATATATATATATATATATATATATATACTGTATGTGTGTGTGTGTGTGTATAATGTGTGTGTACTTTCTAACATACAGCAATCACATTATGCTACTTAGAGCAGATCTGTGGGAGTACAGTGCTGAAGTGAGCAGGCAATGTATATAAAGCTATATCTAGGCTCATGGATTCTTTTTTTATTAAGAAAGCAATGTAAAACCACTCTAATCCAACATACAGTAGAATCACTGATAACTTATACCTAGCACTTCAGCCTGCCAATCCTGTTATTACACATCATTTAGCAACCTCCAAGAAGGTGAGTGTGATGAAGCGTTGCTAAACACCTGAAATACCATTTATTGCAGGATATAAACCTAAAGGCCAAATCGGAACACTCTCTAATTGTTTTCCAAGAAATACCATTGCAAGAAAAAGTAAGTGAACACCTTTGAATTACCTGGACTTCTGCACTGATTCCAGAGTGCAACCTGATTGTCAGAATTAGCTACAAATGCAATCTAACTAAACTAATAACACCCAAACACTTGTGCCATTCATGTCTTTTATTGAGCCATTGAGTAAATATCCAGTGGAGGGAGAAAAAAATATAAGTGAACCATTGTGTTAATGACTTGACCACAAGCTAATTGGCAAGAAGCATTTGAATTTTGAAATCCTGAAAGCGATGAGAAAGAACTCAAGGGTGACAACAAAAGGCATACAGAAGACTCTACAAATGGCAAAAGCCTCTGTTTATGTGTCCACTGTTAGAAAGACACTGAAGAAGAATAGTGCTTGTAGAAGGATTCTGTAAAGGAAGACGATGCTGTCCAAAAGAAACAAACATTGTGGCCTGTTCCATGTTTGCCCAAGACTAGCTAAATGTTTTACAATGCTTCTGGGAAAATGAAGTCTATGAACAGATGAAACAAAAGTGGAACTTTTCACGTAAATGCGCAACACTATGTTTAGAGGGGGAAAACATCTGCACACCAACATGAAAAATGCATCCTAACTGTGGATGGAGCATCATCACTGCTTTGCTTCCTCAGGGCTTGGATGCCTTGGGATCGTTAAGGGAACAATGAACTATCGAAGGTGTATGAAAACATTTTACAGCAGAATGTAAGGGCAGAAGTCCATGAACACAAGCTCAAGACACGTTGAGTGATACAGCAAGGCAATAACCAAAAGCACACAAGTAAATCAACCTAAAAATTGTAGAAAATATCAAAATTTGTGTTTTGGAATGTCTCAGAGTTCTGACCATAAACCTATTGAAATGCTGTGGGATAACCTAATAAGGGCTGTTCATACAAGGCATCCCAGAAATATTGATGAACTGAAACATATTTCCATGGAAGAATGGTTCAGAATTCCTCCTCAACTTTGTGCAAATCTAATTTACAGCTAAAGGAAATGTTTGGTGGAGGTAGTTGTTGCTAAAAGGGGATCTATGGATTATTAAATTCAAGGATTCAATCACTTTTTTTCAGTGCACTATGGATGTTTACTCAATGTGCTCAATAAAAGACGTGAATGGTACAACTGTTTGTGTGTTACTAGCGTAGTTAGACTGTGTTTGTCTATTACTGTGACTTAGACAACAATTAGACCACATTTTATTAGTAATCAGTGCAAAAATTCAGGTAAATCCTAAGGGTTCACTAACTTTTCTTGCAACTATATCTGCCTGATTCCCCTATAGACATAAGATGTCAGCAGATCCCTAGAATATGGTACTATCTTGACACTGAGATATGCAAACGCTGAGTCTTGTAAGACTGCCTTGTACATATGGTTTATCTCATACAAGGCACTAGGCTTCCATTAACACTTGTTTTCCTTTGAGCCATCTGTGTTTTTGAGCTTCAGAACTAGGCACAGTAAGAAGTCATCCTGGAGAATAAGGATCATGCTATGTATAGGTTTGTTGATACACTGGCTCTAAGGCACAAGTTAATGAGACCTGCCATGTGGTTGTTCACTTCGGTACATGCCACGCATAATATGGGGCCAAGAGGGTATTGATGTATGTTAATTACCTATTTAGAATTCCTTCCCTTTTCTCTCAGCCAATTCAAGAACAGTGCATTAATAAGGCAGTAGAATGAAAACCAAGTTCAATCAATAATACTCAACAGTGCAGTACCTTACAGCAATTTTCTCCTTTTTTCTTACTCATTACAGTTTACTGGGCACCGAACACTTAATTTAGGAGGCTCTGCACAAACCTTACTTGTTAGAAAACTACTTTCATGATATATAAAGAAAAAATGACAACTGCACAAAAAATTTAAAGAACAATTGGCTGCTCACTCAAGAAAAGAAAGAATTTCAGTCTTCAAAATAATCAAAGAAAAAAGAATACCAAATAAATGCATTGATAAATAAATGGCAAAAAAAAGATAGACAAAATCCAGACTGGATTCTAGTATAGCTATCTTGTGGCAGGTGATTGGTTTCTGCAAATGTGTGCCATGCTTTGGCTGATACAATTTACAATTAATAACTATGAAGTTGGCCAGTTATTTCATATTTTGCCTATTATTCTTCATAATGGCCCTGAAGTAAACAGCACATGCAGTACAAGGAACCAATTGACCACTATGAAATGTGTGTAGGAACATATCAGATGGAGGTGCAGTGGTAAGAGGGATTAGTACAGTTAGAACTGGCAGAGCAGTTAGTAGGGATACACTTAAAATAAAAAATAACCAAAACCATCCAAACTGTATGGTGACTAATGCTAGAAGTCTGACCAATAAGGTTAATGAAAAAATGCGACATAGTGGGAGTAACAGAGACCTGGTTGGATGAAAGCTGTGAAGCTACAGAGTTACATTCTGTTCAGAATGAATTGTAAAAACCACAAAGGGGGAGGGGTTTGTCTTGATATAAAATCCTGTATAAGTCCCACACTATGGGAAGATATATGACCATAATTTCCACTTGTCTTTCAAAAGGGAGTTTTATCAGGGAGCTACTAAAATACTAAACTGTAGGAACACTAAGTACAATAAATGGGAAATGTTTAAAAACATCTTAATTACTTACTGTGAGAGATTCATACCTTATAGGAATAAAAGGGTTAGGAGTAGAAGAAAACCAATGGGGCTCAATAAAGACATAAAGGGGGCAATAAACAACAAAAAGTAAGCATCTAAAAAGAGGTTTAGGGGCACATGACAAGCACATGGTTCTTCCTCTTTACAAGTCATCGGTCAGACCACACATGGAATATTGTGTACAGTTTTGGGCACCGGTACTCAAGGAGGATATATCAGAGCTTGAGCGGGTACAAAGGTGGGCAACTAAAGTAATAAATGAAATACATTTTTCTTTACCCTAAGGGTGGAGTTCACACAAGCGTGTTTTTGTGCATACTTAGGTGCGTAGATACGTGCTCACCGAGGTACGAGCAAAAACACACGTGAACACAGCTGCGTGCTTGTTGTCAATGTTCCATTGAAAACAATGCTCTGCCGGCCCCTTGCATTCTTTTTCAGGGAAGGGCTTTACATATAAGCCCTTCCCTGAAAAAGAAACAATTTAGTTAAAAAAAAACAAAACAACTTATCTCTCCACCGCTGCCGTGACCCCCGCGGGCATGAAGAACACATCTGCCGCATGCGGCAGATGTTTCCTTCATCCCCGCTAGTTAAAAGAATTTCCTGCTGCTACATCTGCCACATCTGTGACAGATGCAGCAGAGGAATTCTTCAATTCTCAACCGCAGCTGTCACGCATGACAACTGTGGTAGAGAATGCTGCTGCCGGCATCCCCGTCAATGGCTTAAAAAGCCATTTAAAAAAGTGCATAAAAAAAAAAAAATCATTACTCACCTCCCTTCAGCTGCCGGGGCTCAGCCGTGACTTCTGGCGCTGTCCCTGGCTCTGTAGCACTGCTGAGCTATCAGCAGCTGGGGATTTAAAATCCCCACCTGCTGGTAGCTCTGATTGTGATTGGCTGAAGCGCTCAGCCAATCACAATTAGAGTTACCAGCAGGCAGGGATTTTAAATCCCCGGCTGCTGCTAGCTGAGAACTACAGAGTCGGGGACAGCTGCAGAAGCCGCGGCTGAGCCCTGACAGGTGAGTATTTTTTTTTGTCTTGTACACTATTTTAAATGGCTTTTCAGGGAAGGGCTTATGAAGCCCTTCCCTGAAAAGCCATTGACGACTGCCGGGGCTCAGCGGCGACTTCTGCCGCTGTCCCCAGCTCTATAGTTCTCAGCTAGCAGCATGCGGGGATTTAAAATCCCCGCCTGCTGGTAGCTCAGAACTACAGAGCCGGGGACAGCGCCAGAAGTCGCGGCTGAGCCCCGGCAGCTTAAGGGAGGTAAGTACTGATTTCTTTTTTTTATACACTTTTTTGAAGCCCTTCCCTGAAAAGCCATTGACGGGGATGCCGGCTGCGGTTGAGAATTGAAGAATTCCTCTGCTGCATCTGCCACAGATGTAGCAGATGTAGCAGCAGGGAATTCTTTTAACTAGCGGGGGTGAAGGAAACATCTGTTCTTCATGCCCGCGGGAGTCACAGCAGCGGTGGAGAGGTAAGTTGTTTTTTTTTACACAAAAATTTTTCCTTTTCAGGGAAGAGCTTATATCAAAGCCCTTCCCTGAAAAACAATGCAGGGGTGCCGGCAGACCATTGTTTTCAATGGAGTCGCCGGCAGCAGCTGCAGCTCCATTGAGAATAATGCGTGCATTCTCAATGGTGCACGCATGTCCTATCTTTGCAGGCACGCACCTACAAAGTACAGACATGTGAACACACCATAGGGAATGCATTGTTTTAAATACAAGCGTGTTTTTATGTGTGCGTACGCACGCACAAAAACACGCTCGTGGGAACCCACCCTAAAACATACAAAACCTTATAGCAAAGCACACTACACCATCAAGTTTGGTTAAATGGGGTTAGCCAGAGTTTTAATAAAACATTAAGCATTGTTACAAAACATTAACTCGTATCCTTCCGTCTCAACTTGAAGTAAATCGTCTGGTGTATAGCAGGCTGATAGACTGAATTACCATTTCTCCCATGGCATGGACTGCACCAGCTGTGACATCTGTAAATAGAAAAAAGACAAACCACAACAAAAACCCATAATACCATCCCCTGAACAAAAGAGGGTGGGTAGGTGTACTTTACACTCCTGGAACACAAACTCCAATGCCTCACTTCTCCTTTTTATTAGCCCTTAACTGCTCCATCTTATCCCTCTTAAAACCCACTACTTTCTAAAATTTCCCTTCCCTATTAAAACCATACATCAACCCCCAACAGTCCCTAACCCTCTTGGTACTTGCCTCAGGGTCACCTAGATTAAAAAGTGGGTATAAATGTAGCATCAGATGCTTGGACAACAATGTTCAATTTTGATTAAAAACATTATAAAGCATTAAATAAAATGGCTACTTTCATCTAGAAATTGGGCAACAACTCTCTATAGGTTATGTGCTGTTTTAGATATTATTGAAGTGAATAAGGCTTAGCTACAATATCACATACAACCCACAAAGAGGTGTGGACCTATTTTTGAAAGACAAGCAGATGTTTTTCAAAAATGTTTTTTCCAAGTGGCCATCATTTACCAACTGTGTCAAAGACCTTCATCTCATCTTTCTGTACAACTTTCTAAATGGAAACCTTTATTTTAAATATGCGAGTGATAAAGCACAATTTTGTTAGTCCAACACAAAATCAGGAATCCCTACTCATCCAAAAATGTCTTGAAAACTCTAAATTATGTTTAGGATCCAAATGCAAAAGTAAAATTCTGAAAGGCATTTTACAGACGGATAATTGAAATGTAGTAACCAATGCCAGGCAGCTGCTGCCAAGGCAAATAAGAGCATGTCAAAAGCAGTATAGATGCACATGTTGAGAACAATTCTGTAGCTCTGTCTACACAAATCACTAAACAGACCACAGATGGAATACTGTGTACAGTTTGGGGCAGTAGTGTAGAAGAAAGACATAGCAGAGCTGGGATGGGTTCAGGGGTGACAGCCAAAGTAATATATGGAATTGCTGGACTGCAGTACTCAGAAAGGTTTTTAAAAATCTGAGCTGCAGTGACTTCCCCAGAATACACACAAAATTTTGCAAACATGACATATAGCAGAAATGTACAGATAAAAGAAACCCAAGAAGGCAAAATTGATGTGTCATTACTGTCAGCTGCCACCATAGACCTGTTGGTCATCTGCCAGTTGAGAGATGTTTATACTGAACTAGATAAAATTGTAGATTAATTGCTTTACTTTCCTATATAGTTTAATTACTCATGTATGCAGTAGAGTAAACAAAACCAAGGCAAGATGTTTGTAAGTCATCCAAGTGTTGTGCACTTTTAGTTCACAGCAGTTAATGTGTCACGCTATCTGGCAGCGTTAAATCTATTTCTCGTTCTTAGAGTAAGGCTGCCTGCACACAGGCGGATTTGCACTGCAGAATCAGGAGCAGGTGTCTGCCTGTGGGTTCCGCAGAAAATACTGTCCATAGAATGCTATGTAAAATTGATTCTTCCTGCTCATGGAGGAAAGATTGCAGCATGCTTCATTTATGAGCGGATCCTACGCGGACGGCTTCCCACTGTCTCATGTGCTTAAGCATCTTGGCCAAAATACGAACTAATACCTTGTACATTGTATAGTTATTCCATCCGGCTATGTTTGCAGGTGTCAGATGAGTGTTTTGAGCATAAGTTAGTCTTGATTTATGTCTGCTTCTTATTTTTATCCACAATTTCCGAGTTCCGCCTGAGTTTTGCCAGTTCGTGAGTTTGGGTACAATTCTGTTACGTCTAGTCACTCTTACCTAAGTATGTGTACATTCTGTTACATCTATGTTGACTCATGACCTAGGGAACACAGACTAAATACAGGAAAGCTGCAAACTGGACTCACGGGCAGACATAACACAATGACTGACAAATGCCTAAAACATGACCAAGCATACCTGCACGCATAAACAGATATAAATAGATGCAATACGAGGTATTAGTTCATATTTTGGCCAAGATACTTAAGCCCTCGAGTTCACTTCAAGGGTCCTCGTTGTCTTGCGGGTTCCTACTCTAAAGAGACAACTAACCCCATGGATGCTGCCTGAATGCAAGGCGATGATCCTGATAAAGAATCGCCCCGTGCTGGGACCTAAGGACCAAACTAGCCCAGAGATGGTAAATGATCCAAAGCAGGACAGGATACACTTCACACCAACACAGTACAGAATGCATGCAAAATGGAACAAAACAGTTCACACCACATGTCTGCAACCAACTCAGACCTACAGAACATATCGCAGCTCATACCCACAGAACAACAAGCATGAATGCAAACACAAGAGGGAATGAGGAAACCAACTCCCTCCAGCCAGAGGGGGGTTATATGTGTAGCAGACCAGTGGTGATTGGCAGGCTGGAGAACATCACACCCAGGCAGCACAAACATGCCATGCCTGTGGAAATGTGCTCTTGGAAACCCATAGTACTACAGGTACCCGACGCACAACCTAACACTTAGGCCCCAAATCACCCAACCCAAAACTACCTACAGATGTCATTTGCAGCACCCACTTTTATAAAGAAAAGGCAGCCATCCTGAAAGGAGCCATGGACTCAGACAATCTGACCTATTGTGGTACCACAATTGCCATCATGCCTGATTTAGCGAGATGTACCCTCCAACTTCGCAGAGCCCTAAGGCCCCTGCTAGACAGCCTACGTAAGAGGGACATCCCTTACAGATGGGGGTACCCTTTCCAGCTCTCAGTGAGAAAGGAAGGAAAGTCAGCTGTCTTTCGGTCCTTGGGAAATCTACCTAATTTCCTAGGCTCTTTCGAGTTTCCCCTGATTTCTTTACCAGATTGGCAGACTCTTCCATCACTCCAAGTCCCCATACGTAATGAGCAATGGTGTGCTGTGGGCTCGGTACACCAAAGGGAACGTTGACACCCTCAAGATCAACCAGCCTAAAATGAGGATCTCCACAATGACTTCTACCTTCACATTAGCTGAGTTAGAGGCAGTTCTGGGGACTAAGATTGTAGTCTAACATATAGTCATGCTGCCACATATCTTAATTGAACAAAGAATATCACTAACCTGAGTTATATCTGCTACGTTGAGTCTCCATTCTGCCATCTTTCCCTTATTAGTAATTTTTGTACCAGTTGATGTTATTACTTCTCAATATCACCTGATGTTTAAATCATTACCCTAAAGGTTTAAGTTCATAATCTAGGGCCATATGGGAGGCTCCTTCATTGTTTCCCTCCTATCCCCCAATTTAGGATGAACAACATTATGGGTTGTCTGCGTGCTAGCCAACGGTTAGTAGGTAACCTAAATACTACAGGTTTTATCCCAGCTACATATACCCTAACTATCTATTTCCCCTATATTTCTTTCCCTCTTCTTACTGTTTTACTTGTGGGGACAGGGGCTCAGTGGTCAGGACTGGTGAAATGGACAACTTTACTTTTTGTACATACAACTCCAGGGGCCTAAATAATCCAGCCAAGAGAAGCCAGATTTTAACCCATCTACAGAAAAAAGGGAGGGGGGTGACTTAAACTTTTAATACTTTTTTTCTTCACAATTAGCAAAACTTTATTGATCTTATTTTTACTTTTTTTAGCCTCCCTTGGGGAACACAACTAGCAATGCTTTGATTGCTCCTGCAGTATTATGTAATGCCAGCCACCCCATAGGGACAGCTTGATAGACAGTCTGCTAAGGCAGCCCTGGGGTCTTTCAGAAGGCCCCCGGCTGCCATGACACCCGTACGGGGTTTAAATGCCGCTGTCAGAACATTACCACTGCATTGAACAAAGCTAGTATTATGAATTACAATGATTTACTTTGTATTTTATGGTCCATATATATATATAAAACCTGACTAATAGTTTAATATATTGTGTATGTACAAATATGGTCTGCATTACTAGAAGTGATCTGATACTAAAACAGTCCATATGTTAAGATGCACATATTAGAAAACTGCTTTATATGGTTTTCTCTTCTCTTTTTAGGGTGTTTGGATTTGCTATAGTTGCTACGTCAACGTTAAACATGTTAATCCCGTCAGCTGCCAGGGTGCATTACGGGTGTGTTATCTTCGTCAGGATCTTACAGGGATTAGTAGAGGTAAATATGACATCATTAAAAGTTTCCTTTAGGGCTCCGACTAAAAAGTCTTTTACGTCGCGATTCTGTATAATATAACCCATTGATTTCAATGGGTTCATTATCACTTCTTTTTTTTGTTGTTTTCATGGGCGTAAAAATATAAGACCTGCCCTATCTTGTGTGTGTTTGCGCACTAAAGAGCCTTATAGAGGTCTATATGAAATGGGCAGACATGCACATCCGCACACACGGGTATGCGCTAAACGCTGCACATACCTATGACCATTAGCACTGCGTTAACCTAATTAGCCATTTTAATCAGGGCAGGGTGATTCCCCCGCCCATGTTAATGAGCAGTGCCTGTGCAAATACACTCATGAGCAATATAATCAAATCAAAATACACTCGTTCACTGCGCAAAAAATTGCTCAGGAGCGAGCGTATTGTGTAACACGCCCATCTGTCGAAGGCTTAAATCCAAAGTTTTCAGCCATAAAGTATGACTTCAAAGTTGTATTCAGACGGAGTATATGAGTTGTATGTCTGGAAAGCTTGGGTACAACTCCAATTGTCGTCCATGTGCTGTCCAATATTCATTGCTCTGTGCAGTTCTCATTTGTGAAAATGGCCGAAAATACGAAATGTAGCGATTTCCTTCATGCAGACAAAACACCACGAGGGTAAATAAAATAAGCAGAGAAGCCTTCCTAACCAGGCACAATGAAATATTGCAGTGTTAACCAGAACCAAAAGCAAGACCAACTTAGAATTGTGTTATGTGCGTTACATTCCTATTACTTACCAGCAACATCCAATAGGAAAATTGTACAAAAACATTGCACATTTCTTTATAATATATTGGAAAACTCTTCTAAGGGGTGTTAGATTGAAAAGTCAGTAATTGGAAGGTACATAAGGACCAAGTATTTGAGGGGGAAGTATGCAAATACATGCAAATGTCTCTGATCCCCAGTTTATCCTATCATGCAGTCTTCTTTCACCTATTTCTAGGGGCACACATGTTTAACTATATTGCAGCTAATTAATAGGCCCTTTCAAAAATTTTAATCCTCTTGTTCCATCAACATATTAACATTTAATTTAGATTTTAGCAGCTTTGATAACCATATGCCACTTGTGTTTTTTCTTTATGATGAAGGGAGTAACGTACCCAGCATGTCATGGGATCTGGAGCAAGTGGGCACCACCCCTGGAACGCAGTAGACTGGCTACAACAGCTTTCTGTGGTAACGTCATTTCTTTAAGTTTACATTCTACCTCTTTAATACTCCCTATAAAAAGTCTGTGGCACCCATGAAAGATGTACAGCATATGTGAAGAGTGACAGGAAATCAAGATACACCACATAAATCTGTTCATAGGTAAAAAGCCTAATGACTTCTATTTTACTACTGGAAAATGGTCACATTTCAACACTTCTAGGGTGGACTCACACGGGGTGTAATTTAACATCACTGCCAAATCTGCCATGGAATTGCTAAGGATTTCGACATAGATGCCATTAACATTCTCTAACCAACTTTGCCAGACTCCCAAATTATACATGTCTTCAGGGATATATGCAGCGTCCGAGGAGCGGGCCCACAGCCGAGGAGATGGGTAGATAAGGGATTTCTGTCACGGGTGACTCTACCATCTCCTCCCCTGGGGTTGGCTCGGGACCCGTCCAACTTACTTCTGGGGAAGGTCATAGGGAAAGGGCAACTAGAGGTTACCATCAGTCTTCTTGTCACTCGTGAGACCAACGTTCCGTCTTCTGTGCTGAAACTTGTTGTAGGGAATAACTTAGTCCACACACAGGGATAACTTTCTGGACAAACTGCGAACGGTCAGTAATGTCCATTTACTGTAACTTGATAACGGTTCAAGAGTAGATTAGCACAGATACAACAAGAGAAGGTGGTGTGACAGGGAGGATGTTTGGGGCAATTTGGACAATCCACAATCATAATTATCTGTGTGATCCCACTCCCGGTGACTCTCTTTCTCTCTCTCCAACTCTCTACCGGTACGCACTCATGCTTCATGTGCCTTCCTTCACCGAGCAACAACTCCTGCCTCACTCAGTACTTAGCACTGGCACATCCCAGGTGGCATAATCCCAGTCCAAGCAGAAGGAAATCGCTCAGCTTTTTCCATTCTGTCCACACACAGACCAATCTTTATCTGTGGATTCATTTGCTTGCTCTTAGACCCTCTTGCTGACTAACTCTTTCAGGACTAAGTGGCTCCTTGACTTGACTCTCTTGCATTCACCTTGCAACCACATATATCTAACATAGTCACATGACACATACATAACAAGATATATTTTCCAGACATAACCCAGACATTAACCCATTCAGTGCTGCAGAGGTGCAATACACATCAAATGCATACAACACAGAAGACTCTGACAATACGATTGCACAAGACAAACACATTCAACATTATGGAGGGGCCCCGTTAACTTTGGGCCACTACACATAGCTAAAGGGGTTCATATATAGTATTTACATCTGGGCCTCGGGCATGAGAGGGTCCAAAGCTCCTCTGCATATAGGATAGATATTGTAAATGGCACAAGGTAGATGCATCTTACAAATATTGTATTGAAACCCAGGGACTTTAATTTTCGCTATGTATGAAGACAACACTGCTATACAAGACTCTAGAAAAGTTGGGTATCAACCTCTACAGGCATTCTACTGCCAGCCATACTGCTCTCACCTAGATTTCCAGAAAAATGTATAGCTATGTATAGCTAATGACTGAATAGAATTTTAGCTTTTCAAATAGTTATGTATTTTATATTTATGGGGAAATGTTCTAGTGCCTTGCAGAATTCATTTTCTATACTTTCGTTAAAATGGGCTCCCGATGTTTCCATGAATGACATTTGGACATACTGGATGCCAGGAAATAGGCTGTGTAAAATGATTTTGTTAAAGGCAGAAAAATCCTTTCAGCCTTCTAAAAATAAATACATTAATAATGCACAGGCATTGATTGGAAAGAGCACATTATGGCTGCCTCAGGGGCTTTTAAAGAGTGTGAAAAGTAATGCTCCCCTTAATGAAGATGCAGACTCACATGTATGAGCCACACTGAGGGCTCCTTCACATGGGTGTATTTGCTTGTGAAAAATTTGGTGCATGCAATACACAGAAAATATAATCCATTGATTTCAATGTACTCGCTCACATTTCCTTTTCACACGTAAGAAAAAAAATGCAGCGTGCTCTACTTTTGTGCACATTTGCATATGCAACGGGAGGCAAAATACTCTGCGCAATTCCATGGGAAAAATAACACATCTGGAACACATTAGGCTAAATAGCCATTTAAATCCGGGCATGGTTGTGTCCTGTGCGCTAAAAAACACACCCTGCGAGTACAAAAAGTACAGTAAAATACGCATGCTAAAATACACATGCATTCATAGTGCGAATCCGTTGCGCTGAGGCATGTGCAAGAACGCATATGCCCATGTGAAGGAGCCCTAAGAAACATATCTAGAAATTACAAACACTACGTATGTGTACACTACAATCACTAGATATGCACACACACTAAAAACGCTACATACTGCATGTACATACCACTCTACAAACTACAGTATGTACACACATTAATACAGTACATACATAAATGCCACACTTTTACAAAGAGTTTATGAAGGGCTTAAACAGATGAAAATTCCACCCGCAAAACATGGAAAATAGAACCCATGGATTTCAATGGGTTCATTCTCACTTAATTTTTTTTTGTTCTCGCTGCTTTTGTGGGCGCAGAAAATAGGACCTGCTCTACCTTGTGTGTGTTTATGCACCAAAGAGACCCAAATAGGTCTTTGGGAGGTGTGCAAACATACATATCCGTTAACGAGCAGTGTCTGCAGAAATACGCTCATTAAAAAATTGCACAGAAGCGAGCGTATTGTGTAATACGCTTGTCTGTTTAAGCCTTAGGCCTAATGCCCACGGATGGATTTCTGCCATATTTTACGCGGCGGAAATCCGCGGCGTTATCCCGCAGCTATTAGATTCTATTGGACCTAATAGCTCAATGTTCACGCTGTGGAATTCTCTTGCAGAATTCCGCAGAGTGAAAGAAACGATGTTCTAATTGGCATGGAAAAATGCACGGCCGTCTTCCATTGTAGTCAATGGAAGCCGTCCATCAGGCGATACTTCCGCTATGAGCACAGCGGAAGTATCGCGTGATTACGCATCACCGCCCACCGACCGGCCGCGTCATCACCCACTGCCGGGGTGTCATGTACTCTACTGCGCATGCACGCTAGCTCGCCAGGTGGGACTCGTGCAGGGGATCCGGAGAGGTGAATATGGGATCTTTGTGGGTCGCCATGTCGGACTCTGCTGCAATATTCCGCTAGCGGAGTGCGCCACGACCGTTGGCATAAGGCCTTAGCAATCAATATATACACATTTGCAGTTACTACAAACTCCTTACATACACAAGTTATAAAGATTATATATACACACACTGCATACACACATTTTATAAATATACTACAACATACTACAAACATACTGCAACTATAGTTGCAAGAAAAGATAAATGAACCCATTGGAATGGTTTGCTTGCTATTTGAGCCATAATTACACACAAACATAATATAGCTAAACTAATACCATGCAAACAGTTGTACCCTAAGGCTGGGCTCACACGGCCATATTGGAATTGCGTATTACGCAGTAGCTCACAGGTTCCGCGGCATTTTATGGTTACGTAATAGCCTGGCCTTTGGAGCAATCCCCACTACGAAATGTTTCCTGCAGCAAATAAGATTTACACAACGTTGAGAAGGAATTTTGGATCTTTACTCCCTGCAAATGTTTTTTTAGCTAATCAATATTTCTGGAATGCCTTGTGTACACAGCCTTCTTCAGGTCATGTCATAGCATCTTGACAGGGTTAAGCTCAGGTCTCTCACTGGAGCATTCTAAAGTGCACAACTTATTTTTTAACCATTCTTTGCATGATTTACTTGTGTGCTTTGGGAAATTGTCTTGTTGCATCACCCGATATGTCTTCAGCTAGAGGTCAGGGATAGCTGCTCTTACATTCTCCTGTAAAATGCTTTGATCCATCTTAAAAAACATTGTTCCATCAATAATCGCAAGGCGTTCAGGGCCTAAGGCAGCAAACTATGATGTTCCCTCTACCTTGCTTCACAGTTGGGATGGGTGTTGGAGTGCAGTGTTCTTTTTCCTCCAAACATAGCGTTGTGCATTCATGCTAAAACATTCTGCATTTGTTTAATGTGTTCATACAGCATTTTCCCAGAAGTATTTTTTCTTTCTCTCGTATAGTTAGATTATGTTTGTTTACACCAATGTTTCCCAACCTCTTTATCCTTAGGGCACCAATGGGGAAAAATTTTTTCCCCATATTGTTCTAGATTAAAGCTCTCCTGATGAGTGTAGCAAGGCACCTGCCAAATATATGCTTACCAGTTTTTGTAAGGTGCAACCAATCTCTAGCAAAGAGTCCATCACCATCATAGGCCTTAGTCAGACGGGCATTTTTTCGCGCGATTTGCGCATGCGCATTCGTCCGGCGATTTTTTAAAACCATTGCTTAGCAATGGTATCGGACACATGAGCGCTTTTTATGCGCTCGTCCGATAAATTATAGAACAGAAATCGCAGATCGCACCTATCTGCGATCTGCGATTCCTGTTCTCTTCTCTATATGCGCTCAATGGGGCCGGCGGCAGCAGCGCCGACCCCATTGAGAACATATAGAAGACAAATCATTCTTCTCTGCCACAGCTGTAACAGCTGTGGCAGAGAAGAACGATGTTTGCTCATTGAATTCAATGGAGCCGGCAATACAGCCAGCTCCATTGAAAGCAATGGGCTGCCGGCGATCGCGGGATGAATTGTCGGGAAGGGCTTAAATATATAAGCCCTTCCCTGCAATTCATCCAGAAATGTGTACACATTTTACACATTTCTGGATGAATTGCAGGGAAGGGCTTATATATTTAAGCCCTTCCCGACAATTCATCCCGCGCTCGCCCGCAGCGCATTGCTTTCAATGGAGCCGGCTGTATTGCCGGCTCCATTGAATTCAATACGCTGGACAGCTCCGGCCCGTTTCTAATGAAACGCGGCTAGGAGCAGATTTTTCGGGCGATTTTTGGGCCCCGGTCACATGATTTGCGGATGCACATCCGTCATGCGATCCGCAAATCGCGCGAAAAAATGCCCGTGTGACTAAGGCCTTATAGGTAATTCACTACATGGTCTAGAAATCGAAATCTTTGCTGATGGCATCGTTAACGTAGCCAGTTGTTCACCTCAGAATCCAATTCCATCTCTTTATTCCATGGCCATCCACTGGAAGGATGGATGAGAAGACCACCTGTGCTCCTAGTTTCTTTCCTGACAAGGTCTTCAAAGTCTCTGCAGATAGTTACAAGGTCCTTTTTTGCTGTGCCATTTGTCCCTACGTGTATCAGTAGGAATAGGCAGTAGCCTGTAAAAATCTGAAACATCTTTGATTTGTGCACCTGGAAGACAGCACACCTCTTGTGAGGTTATGTCAGGTCTGCAGACAGCGGCCTCTGTTCCTCTCAATAGGGAATCCCCCACAACCACCACTCTCCTTTTCTTCACAATACTTCTTTTTCTGCATCCAAAAGGATTCTGAATGCTTACTAGACTGTTCTTTGTGGGCAAAGTCATTTCTTGATGTACCTGTTCTGCTCTCCTGCGTGAGAGCCTGGTACTGGTTCCTGAACATTATGAGTGCTGATGACTCCTGATCCTCCTGATTCTTTGGGTCACATGCTTCCATTCCTCTGCTTCTGCAGGCACACTGAAAATTAATTTTTCTTCAACATTCTGGAGACTTTCTTCTAGTCTGTCAAGGAAATCCTCATCTTCTTTAATGCGTTTTAATGTAGGTATTCTCTCCTGAAGACTCTTCACCTTTCCCTCCAATAGAGACACAAGCTTGCATTTCTGGGAGGTGAAGTTTGACTTTTCCTCTGGTAGATCTGTAAACATATAGCTACTCTCCCCTTCCATGTTAATGTCCACTTCCAAACTTGTAAAATTCAAGAATTCTCTTGAGGATATACAACCTATAAGACGCTACTAAGTGCAAAACTTTGCACACCTGATGATGTACTCCAACCAGCTAGACCTGGCTAAACCCAGCCATTGTCCCACTCACAGTGACTCTTTACTCTTCCCAGAATGCACTTGGAATATGCCAATTATCATCTTGGAGCTCCAATCTCTGGTCTGCTGATGTCCTTCGACAAGCAAGACCCGGTTAAACCCAGCAATTGTCCCACTCACAGCGACTCTTCACTCTTCCCAGAATGCACCGGGAATATGCAAATTTTTTTACTGAAGCTCCAATCCCTGGTCTAGCGATGTCCTCCGAGCCACTAGATGAGGCTAAACCCAGCAATCATCCCAATCTGTCTATAGTACTGTACTCCCCACTGACTTTTGCACCTGTCCCTGAAGTAGTGCTCACAGGAACAATCACGAGCCATTGATCATTCCCAGAGGGGTTGTTGTACCTCCGATTGACCCCAAGATTCCTCCATAATAACTGCCTTCCAAGACTTCCTTCATATTGGCTGCCAGGAGAGCTAAAGGAAGAATAAAAAGCGTCACCTTGCAACAAAGAATTTAATAGAGCAGGCAGGTGGGCTATTTACTGGTCTTGCAAAAAAGATCTCATATAGAGATGAGCGAGCACCAAAATGCTCGGGTGCTCGTTACTCGGGACGAAAATTTTGCGATGCTCGAGGGTTCGTTTCGAGTAACGAACCCCATTGAAGTCAATGGGCAACTCGAGCATTTTTGTATTTCACCGATGCTCGCTAAGGTTTCCATTTGTGAAAATCTGGGCAATTCAAGAAAGTGATGGGAACGACACAGCAACGGATAGGGCAGGCGAGGGGCTACATGTTGGGCTGCATCTCAAGTTCCCAGGTCCCACTATTAAGCCACAATAGCGGCAAGAGTGGGCCCCCCCTCCCAACAATTTTTACTTCTAAAAAGCCCTCATTAGCTAAGCCCCACACTATCTCCAACAAAGCACAATCACTGCCTGCATGACACTCCGCTGCCACTTCTCCTGGGTTACATGCTGCCCAACCCCCCCCCCCTGCACGACCCAGTGTCCACAGCGCACACCAAATTGTCCCTGCACAGCCTTCAGCTGCCCTCATGCCACACCACCCTTATGTCTATTTATAAGTGCGTCTGCCATGAGGAAGAACCACAGGCACACACTGCAGAGGGTTGGCATGGCTAGGCAGCGACCCTCTTTAAAAGGGGCGAGGCGATAGCCCACAATGCTGTACAGAAGCAATGAGAAATCCAATCCTGTGCCACCTCCATCAGGAGCTGCACACGTGGGCATAGCAATGGGGAACCTATGTGCCACACACTATTCATTCTGTCAAGGTGTCTGCATGCCCCAGTCAGACCACGTTTTTTTATAAATAGTCACAGGCAGGTACAACTCCGCAATGGGAATTCCATGGGAAGGCCACTAGTAGTCCTTAAGTGTTTTGCTTCTATTTTTTTAAAGGCTGAGCTGAGACAGCAGACAGATACTGTAGGCAGCGTATATATGTATACTGTTTCCCTTTGGACGGGATGACAGCGGTGATGTAACAGGCAACGCAGAGCCAAGAAAGAATTTTGCGCAAGCCTGCTGTAACACTTAGCTGCGTATTAATTAGGACTACTACCCCCAGCAGAGACGCAGTACACTGAGCACGGTCACAGGCAGCCCAAATAGATTTTTTTTTCCCAAATTTTTGGGAAAAAGCCCACTGCCTATGTAGACAGTATATCTCTTTCACCTTTTTCACTGTCCCTGCCTCACCACTACTGGCCCTATACTATGTAAAATTACTGCAGACTGTTTCCCTCTGGACAGGATGACAGCAGTGATGTAACGGGCAACGCAGAGCCAGGAAACATTTTTGCGCAAGCCTGCTGTAACACTTAGCTGCGTATTAATTAGGACTACTACCCCCAGCAGAGACGCAGTACACTGAGGACGGTCACAGGCAGCCCAAATAGATTTTTTTTCCCCAAATTTTTTGGAAAAAGCCCACTGCCTACATAGACAGTATATCTCTTTCACCTTTTTCACTGTCCCTGCCTCACCATTACTGGCCCTATACTATGTAAAATTACTGCAGACTGTTTCCCTCTGGACAGGATGACAGCGGTGATGTAAGGGGCAACGCAGAGCCAGGAAACACTTTTGCGCAAGCCTGCTGTAACACTTAGCTGCGTATTAATTAGGACTACTACCCCCAGCAGAGACGCAGTACACTGAGGACGGTCACAGGCAGCCTAAATAGATTTTTTTTCCCCAAATTTTTTGGAAAAAGCCCACTGCCTATATAGACAGTAAATCTCTTTCACCTTTTTCACTGTCCCTGCCTCACCACTACTGGCCCTATACTATGTAAAATTACTGCAGACTGTTTCCCTCTGGACAGGATGACAGCGGTGATGTAACGGGCAACGCAGAGCCAGGAAACACTTTTGCGCAAGCCTGCTGTAACACTTAGCTGCGTATTAATTAGGACTACTACCCCCAGCAGAGACGCAGTACACTGAGGATGGTCACAGGCAGCCCAAATAGAATTTTTTTCCCCAAATTTTTTGGAAAAAGCCCACTGCCTATATAGACAGTATATCTCTTTCACCTTTTTCACTGTCCCTGCCTCACCACTACTGGCCCTATACTATGTAAAATTACTGCAGACTGAGGACGCAATGCTCTGCACGGGCGATATACAAAAAAAAAAAAAAAGTGCAACACTGCAAAAAGCAGCCTCAACAGTACTGCACACGGTCAGATGTGGCCCTAAGAAGGACCGTTGGGGTTCTTGAAGCCTAACATCACTCCTAACGCTCTCCCTATAGCAGCTCCGGCATCAGCAGCACTTTCCCAGAACTATGTCAGAATTAATCTGTGGCGAGCCGCGGGAGGGGCCGATTTATATACTCGGGTGACATCTGATCTCCCCAGCCACTCACTGCAGGGGGGTGGTATAGGGCTTGAACGTCGCAGGGGAAGTTGTAATGCCTTCCCTGTCTTTCTATTGGCCAGAAAAGTGCGCTAACACCTCAGAGATGAAAGTGAAAGTAACCCGAACATCGCGTGGTACTCGCCTCGAGTAACGAGCATCTCGAACACGCTAATACTCGAACGAGTATCAAGCTCGGACGAGTACGTTCGCTCATCTCTAATCTCATACAATGATGTTCACATAAAAATAGAAAAAGTTATGAATTTTAAAGCTATGAATTTGGGAAGTTGAAAACAAGACATTTTTCTGGCCATCTGTACAAGCACAGCAGTCAAATTTACGGCAGTAAAAAGAATAAGTTACAAACTTCGTAGCACTGGGCTGCTACTCTCCTTTGTAGGCTAGGTTCAGACTTGGTGGTTGTTTTGACGTTCTTTGCTAGATATGACAGAAACATGTATTTACCATTTTAAAAAACACACATACAAAATGCAACAAAAAAAGTGATACAAATGTTGTTTATGCCATTATTGGCGTATATTATACTGCATGGATGAAAGAAGTTGAGACGTAATCTATTATGACTTTATTGCCCACGGACCCATGTAAAGCTAAAGCTGGACCTGCTAATGATATTTAATTAACATTTACTGTTACTGTATAAAGAAGGCTATAACTAAATAATCCTGTACATTGGCAAAATGTTTCCAGGTTGGTAATGTCAGTATTTTATAGGTTCCTATGCTGGAGCAGTGGTGGCCATGCCATTGGCTGGGGTATTAGTCCAGTATACTGGATGGAGCTCAGTCTTCTATGTCTATGGTAAGTTAACATCTAAAGGCATTTCCTGGCTTTATAAAACATATTTTTTAATATTCTGTCAGGAATTCTGAGTTAGGCCGAATGCACACGGGCAGATTTGAATTGCAGAATCAGGGGCGGGCGACTACCTCCAGATACTGCAGCAAATACTGCTTACAACATGCTATGCAAAAGTAATTCCTCACGCACACGAGCGGAAACCAATTGCAGTTTACACTCGCGGATGTAAAATCGCAGCATGCTCCATTTTTCTGCGATGTCCGCACAGACGGTTTCCATTGAAGTAAATGGAAGCCGTACGACCCGCGTGCCATCTGCAATTGACATTGCTGATTGGCCGCAGATTCTGCGGAAAAAGCTGGAGTCTTTTTTAAAAAAATCTGTACTGCGCATGCCCGACGGCGAGCCGTGCGGACCATCCGCAGTACAGATTCAAGATTCAGAAAGCAGGTACTCGCGGAGGCCATTGCCGCTGGGGTTGGATTCCGCACATGGCTCTGCTGTGTGCATACGATCTTAATAGAGGAAAGTCTCTCATTTAGGCCCTGATCACTTAGCGAGAAAGAGGAGCAATTACATGATTTACACAAACAGCACACTGAGTATGATGTAATGCCTTATTTCTTCTGTGGTGGTGCTACAGAGGAAATGAACACTTGTTGCCAGGTCCCCTCTACAGATTAGAGCTAACTGCTGGGGGTCCCACCAGTAGGACATGGTCAACTTCAAATCAAGGGATCTTTCTAACAAAATGAGATTGTCCAAAGTTCAGAATTAATTTAACAATAACACCAAACAAGTCATTCAATTCTTAATAAAAGGGCAAATAAATTAACAAAAATGTATTTAAAATACAAATATATGTAAATAAGACTAATTATGTCAGAATAGACATTTTATCATTTTTTAAAATTGTACAGTAAATTATATTCTCCTTGCTGCCAGGGAGCTTTGGGATTTTCTGGTACATGTTCTGGATTATTGTGTCCTATGAAAGTCCTGCACAGCATCCCACTATTTCAGAGGAGGAAAGGAAATACATAGAAGAAAGCATTGGAGAATCCACAGGTTTCATGAACCCATTAGTGGTGAGTCAATTATTGTTCACTAATAACAGAGGAAAAAAAGAGATACCATGTATACAGTAGCTGTATGTAATGATATAGACTGTAACGAATTGAGTAGACAAGAGTCTAAAGTATTAAAGGCTGATAAGTAAAGTATAGAGCAGCTCAAGTAGGGAATAGCATGGTTTTGGTATATAATTCTACAATATAAGTTACCAGAGGTTGTGTCTTTGTAATACCTGACTATGTGCCATTACTGGATCTCATATAGTGAGTTTATGGTTCATATGTCAGAATGAGGATCCACCAGAGGATCTTTCTGGTCTTTTTTACCTGAACTAGCCCATTTTAAGAGAGATCCTCATTTGTTTCTAACCGATCTACCCACTTTTGAACCCCACTTTTGCTTAAATCTTTTTTATAGCATGATGCTCAAATTGTTCCCCCATCCTATCCTTTGGGTAAAGGGATGGGTAGTTTCCCAAAATTATTTATTCCAGCACAGTAATTTATCTGTGTGGCTGCATATGGTATTGTAGCAAAGCCCTACTTCAGCAAGTAGTCCCTCAATTTTGCTAATTGGAGGGAGTCCTGGAGGTCAGATTCTTATGGATCAGTCATTGATAGCCTACCTTAAGAATAGGCCATCAATGGAAAAAAACTTTAATATTGCTCATTGAGAGGAGAAACGAAGTCAACCTAAGCTGGGGGTCACTGTTTCAAGGGCCCCATAGGAGTTGCATACTTTTCTTCTACGGCACATATGTCTATGAATGGGGCAATTTTTAAATTATCCTTCACAGTGTTTTTACAACAAAGTACATTTTTTAAGCATTCGTATAGTTTCACTGGTTCTATAGCTGTTATTATTTATTTATTTATAATTATTGTGCTTAATTGCAGAAATTTAAGGCACCCTGGCGAAAGTTCTTTACCTCAATGCCAGTGTATGCAATCATTGTCGCCAACTTTTGCCGCAGTTGGACATTCTATCTTCTTCTGATTAGCCAGCCAGCTTACTTTGAAGAAGTGTTTGGCTTTGAAATCAGTAAGGTATGTATATTCTGTGGTAGACAATGTGTTATTGACTTGCTAAATCTAGCTGAGATCAATAGTCTATTTAAATAAATAATTTTAGCATCATGCGGTTTTGATTAAACCCTTAGAGAGAACCATTAAAGTCATAAAACCCAGCCTAAAAGCCAGTTTAACAGGGTTATTTCAGGGCAGGATTGATACAACTTCTGTCAACAGCTCATGTAATCTGATGAAAGAAGCAATCTAACCCTCTTGTGCCTTTTCATCATCTGGTGCTGGATTTTTTTTTTACATTGATAGTGGAAAATAACAAAACCATAAACTCTATGATTTGTTATTCTCTGTAGCTATTTGCTCTTTAATCATACTGTGGCTTTTTCTTAAACAACCTTCTACCAACCCTAATTTACTCTTCAGCTCTCGGCTACATCTCTTTGTGGTATTAAAGTACTAAGACTAAATGTTAATGTTAAAGAGGTATTCCACTTCCAGTAATATTGAAAAGTTTAATCATTTTTAAATCTAATTTGCATATCAGTTCATTACAGTTTTCAGGACTTCTGCCACCGGTAATCATTTAGTGAAAGCCTCATTATTATTACACTAAATTGACCTCAGTGAAAACTTCAACCTACAGTCCCTGCAACTCTTCTATACAGCTACTCTGTTCTCTTTGCCCTTAACCTGCTTTTCCACCATTACTGAGGAAAAGCTCTCCACCCTACTCTCCAAATCGCACCACACCACCTTTGCACTTGACCCAATCCCATCACACCTTATCCCCAACCCTACCATTGTGCACATCGTGACCCTAACCCGTCTTTTTTACTCTCCAGTGTCAACTGGCATTTTCCCCTTGTCCTTTAAATGTGAGACCATCACACTTACTTTACTCTCTCCCTGTTGGTGTCCCTCTAGGCTCTGTCCTATGACCCCCTACTCTTTTTTATCTACACATTTGATCTAAGACAATTCATTGAATCCCATGGCTTTCAGTACCACCTTTACACTGATGACATTTAAATCTACCTCTCTGGCCCAGATGTTACTGCTCTACCATTCAGATTCCTAAAGTGTCTATCAACTATATCCTCCTTCTTCTCTTATTGCTTTCTAAAACTCAACATGGACAAAAGTGAACTCATCATCTTTCACCAGTCTGTCTCAACACCCTCATAAGACATCAATCACAATTAATAACTCCATACTTTCACCAGTCCAATTAAGCTGCTGTCTCAATGCAACATTTGATTCTGCCCTCTACTTCAAACCATACAAGCTCTAGCCACCTCCATCTCATAGACATCTCTCCAATATGATCTTTCCTCAACCCTGAGTAAAAAAAAAATACTATTATATGCTATCATCTCCCAGCTAGACTACCGTAACATCCTCTTCTATGGCCTCTCATTCAGCACTCTTGCACCCCTCAATCGATCCTCAGCTCTGCAGTCCTCCACCTTAGTGTATCCCCTTTGTGGCAATCATTAAGTAATAGTGAGTCCCCTCTGTGGCCACCATTAAGTGATAGTGGGTCCCCTCTGTGGCCACCATTAAGTGATAGTGGGTCCGCTTTGTGGCCCCCATCATCGCTTGAAGAAGTTTTCCAGGCATTTTTTTTATTGATGACCTATCCTCAAGATAGCAACGTTGTGACGTATTGGTCTTTCTCAAGCTTGAAAAAGACCAATAGGTCGAAACGTCGCTGTCTTGTGTTTGTCATGGGTAAATAAAGGTTTTTCTACAATTTTGTAACTCTGATGCTGACACATTTAATTATATCTTGGTCTTTCTCTGGGAACCGGTTCATGTTCCACTGTGGCTTCTGCATCATGCTGGTCCGGCCAGTTACCTGGAACTGAGGAGTGCTGCTGGGGAAATTGGATCTTTCCTCTATCCTCAGGATCATCAATAGTTGATCAGCTGGGGTCCGCACCTTGGGACCCTGACTGATCAGCTGTTCAATCATAGGGTACGAAGCAGAATGCTCTGACCCCTGTGTAGTGTCCAGTGCTCATTATTGCAGGTGCAGCTGTCATGGTTTTTAATGGTCTCTGTGCCTGCAGTTACCAGCAGCACTCACTACACAGGGGTAAAAGCTTTCTGCTCTGCATCCTGTGTGTTTTGCCGGTGACAGTGGGCACCCGAATACCTGATTGGCCGGGGTCTTAAATGGTGGACTCCTGCCAATCAACTATTGATAATTATCCTCAGGATAGGTTATCAATACAAATGCCTTGAAAAGCCCTTCAAGTGATAATAGTGGCCACAACTATTTTTGTTCTCGGGCTGTATTTATGCTATCTGCATGTTTATGATACTGTACATATGTTATGAGCTTGGTTCTGGAGCTGTATTCACATTATGAGCTTGGTTCTGGTTCTGTATTTATGCTATGAGCTTTGTTCGAGGCTGTGTTTACATCATGAGCTTGGTTTTGGTATTGCAATTATGTTATGAGTTTGGTTCTGGTACAGCAGGCAGAGGTAAACAGGTTAAGTCCTCATTCACACAGCAGATTTTGCCCTGGTTTTAGATGCAGAGTCTGCACCCAGATCAATGGCCAGCCTCTGACTGGGTCCACAGGATTTTTGCCCCAGAGTTTACAGATCCAATGATTCCTTGGTTGATGTTTTCCTGGCTTTTTCCTGATTACCTGTGACCTCTGACTTTCATGCATGCAGGAAGGTGGGGTGATGACAGTGGCTGCAGATGGAGTTGCACAGTTCTCAATTCACTATATGTATTCCTTATAAATTCTGTGTACATCACTTATTAGGACATTACTTTCAAAGGTATGAAGGCAATCTATATATATATTGAATCATACAGAATAGTATTGTTTTTTAAAGTGTATATGTCCTGCAGGTCGGACTTCTCTCTGCGCTCCCACACTTGGTTATGACAATCATAGTGCCCATTGGAGGACAGATTGCTGACTTTTTGCGTAGCAAGAGAATTATGTCTACAACCAATGTCCGTAAGATGATGAACTGTGGAGGTATGTCAAATTCTTTACTATGCCAATATAGGTACATATGCCTAGTAACCCAGTCAGTAGCTTCTGGACCTCAATGCATAAGCCAACCTGTCTAGCCTGATATCATATTGTAATAAGTGATAGGCTATCACACCACTGGAGCACCCATTGGCAGCTCTAATGTTTTCTTGTATGACTCAAATCTGGCATCACCTAGTTGTAGGCCATTATTTGTATCCTATGCAGTCCATTTTGCTAATAACTGGGGATCAATGTACATTTTGGGCTTTGAAAAAAAGTATTTTTTGAATATTTCCATTTTCTCTATGTGTTCTCCAGAAACCAAGTGAGCTAGATGGGGCAATAAGTGTGTTGATATCTCTTTGTATTTTCCATAGGCTTTGGCATGGAAGCTACTCTACTTCTAGTTGTTGGCTATTCACACACCCGTGGAGTAGCTATCTCCTTCCTTGTTCTAGCAGTAGGATTCAGTGGCTTTGCTATATCAGGTGAGTCATGAATAGTGATGAACAATTACTGGAATAATCGGGTTGAGAGTGATCAGCCCGATTTTCCAAAAATACTCAGGTACCAGAATGATCTGATACCCATTAAAGTCAATAGGAGAAAATGTTGAGTTCACTAATTTGGCCTCCCTAATGCAGCCAAATGCCCTCAAATTGCATGGAAATTGGTGTTGGTAGCTCAGTGGTTGGCACTGTTGCCTTGCATTGTTGGTGTCCTTGGTTGAAATCTCATTAAGAACAACATCTGCATGGACCTTGAAAAACTTCATGCAGATGTTGCCCTGGGTCAGATTTGAACCTAGAACTTTAGCACTGCAAGGCAGCAATGCTAACAACTGAGCCACCACTACTGTAATTCAGAATGCATTATGGAAAAGCTAATTTTCATCATAAATTGGGCCTTGCGTACCCGATCTGATTCTGTGAAAATCAGTCCGATTTTACCCCAGCCAATCACAACCACCAACCCTAGTTATAAAGTTCAGAAAGTGTGTATGGGACTAGTAACTAGACTACTAATTTCTTGGGCTAAAACTATGTGATATTAAATACTCTTCTATAAAAAAGACAAAGGTATCACTTCTATGATACTTCTGTCTTTTTGTACAAGATTATTTAGCATCACATACTGTAACAAGATACCTCATTATATTTTCCTATACATTGGACTAAAACTCTGAACCTCAATGATTAGTTGTTATCACCCTTTGGGAAGCTGCAGGTGGTCGCTAGTGAGATATTACGTGGCACTCTGCCACAGCCCTCTGCTCTGTTTTGTACAGATGCTCCTGAGCAGAGAGCCTCACTCCGTGATATTTATATTTATGGGAAGGGGTTGTCTAGCTGGAAGAACCCCTCTAATGGCCCACCTTCTGAAAAATGATGATAGACCTACTCTATCCAAGTCCTCTATTGCTGAAAAACAGATATTCCAACAATCAAAGCAAGTATTCCATTGATTGGTATAGCAGTTTCCCAACTACAATCTAGATCCTAACGATCTATGAGCAGCCTATAACAGATAAGCAACTTCTTCTACCAACAAAGAAGTAGCTAGAAGCTCCTGTGCCATGGTTCAGTAGCTATAGCTGGACCTAGAGGCGTAACTTGAAGCTTCTGGGCCCCAATGCAAAACCTGTAACAGGGCCCCCAACTATAATGCTTTATTCATAGTACTGGGCTCCCTATATGGAGAAGAGAGGCCTTATGGGCCCCCTAAGGCTCCTGGGCTCGGGCGCAACCGCATCCTCTATAGTTACGCCCCTGTCTGGACCTACCTCTTTACCAGTGGAGGTATTACTGTCATCACATAGACTCTATATTCTCTACTAAAATATAAAAGTTTGGGCTTATATTCCCAGTCATTGTTACAAGGCTTGCTATAAGGTCTGAAATTGATTTGCAGGAATACTGCCATCAATAGGTGGCTCTGCAGAGGCAGTATTCTGTCTTCCCATTTGGCAGACTATAAATGAAAAACCCACCCAACAACATCCAGATGTTATATGAAACAGGCATATCAGAGGATAACATAAGTGGGACACATAAACTATGAACCCCCACGCTTTCTACATACAAAGGGACTGCAGCTCTGTTTAGAGTGCATGAATGCCTTTTGTACTGGATGGAGTTTTCCTTTGATGCATATTCTTCAATGCAACATCCATTTAATCTCTTGTTAGTAGACTTCCGAGTCAAAAACATTAATTATCTCATGCATATTTTTGGAAAATACACTTTTAGAGACCATTTAGTTTTTTTTATATATTTGTCCTCTGAAGCCTCTGTAAGGTTATCCAAAAGGGAATGCACTATTGAGAAACAACTGTGATACAAACGAGGCAGTTAAACACTGAGAGTTAAAAACCTAAGCAGGATGTTACTCATAGTGGTCATTCTTTTATTCTATTCATACCTTAGGCTTTAATGTAAATCACCTGGACATTGCACCTCGCTACGCCAGTATTCTCATGGGTATTTCTAATGGTGTGGGAACCCTTTCTGGAATGGTTTGTCCCTTGATTGTAGGAGCCATGACAAAGCACAAGGTATGGAAATAAGGGCAAAAAATTCATGAATTCTTAATCACACTCTCTGACTATGAATAATGGATGGAGTTTGACATTTTGCCACCAGTCTATAATTACACTGGTATTCCCATTCATTTGGCTCCATCACTGTAATGTTGCTCTATCCCTCCATCACTGGTTGGCACATCCTTATTAGAGCTTGTAGAGCATCATTTCAAGGTGTAATTAGTACTTGTTAACTGGCTAAATTTATACTTATTTATCTAATGAAAGATGTGAAGACCATGAAATTCAATTGTTTTAGATATATTCTGAAAGAGAACATTAGATTAGTTAATATGAACAGCATTAATTTTTTGTCTTTTATCTGCAATTCAACTCCCTATCCAATGTAGACTCGAGAGGAGTGGCAGTATGTCTTCCTTATTGCTTCTCTTGTTCACTACGGTGGAGTAATCTTCTACGGCCTATTTGCTTCGGGAGAAAAGCAGCCATGGGCAGAACCAGAAGAAACCACTGATGAGAAATGTGGGTTTATTCATGAAGATGAGCTTGCTGAGGAGAGTGAAGATCAGCCTCAGGGCTACGGTGGATACGGCAGCTATGGCGCCACCAAAAGCACAAGCTTCGCCAATGGCGGTTGGCCAGCAGAGTGGGAGAAGAAGGAAGAGTTCATTCAGGACCAGGGCAAAGACCCCTACCTATATGGGACAGCAACAGAAAGGGACTTATCATGAAAATACACCCATACAGATGTCTAAGTAAAACAATAGCAATGTCTCAACTCCAACTGAGGGTGAGCAAGAATTTTGTAACGGTAACCAGTGTTGCCAAGCCTCCCCCCTTTACATGATCACCGTGGCTTCCTTTCTATTGTTTTACTGCATTATTATTTACCATAAAGGGTTAAAGGCAGTGCCTCCTTCAGTGCCCCACAACCACCCTCATAATTTTTTGTGGTGTCCAAGGGCCCATTCTGTTTCTGGTATCAGTGATTTGCTTGTTTCTTGTGTAGATTGCCACAAGGCACATGTCTCCAAATGTCTGTCACTCGTTTAAGTGTGGAAGCAATAACAAATGAATGCGTGAGGCTTATCATTGACATGAACACTGACTTACATTAATGTACACTTTTTGTGGGTTGTTAGTCGCTGATAAGTATTCGTGAACCAGAAATAAAAAGATGGGCACTACCCTCAGTGCACACATCTCCTGACAAGGCTGGGCACCAAAATACCTTTGAACATTTCTTTGTTTCTTCTATTTATTTTCAAAAAATATAAAGAAAAAAATATTATTTAAAGATATAATATAATTTAAAGATATATATGAAAAATTCTAGAGAAATGTATATGTATATGAAAAACGTCTCCGAATAAGGAGCAATATATGATATCATCCCATGTTGAATATCAAGAAAATCCCTCTGTTTCTTTACCCCTAAGGTCTTATGGGTCACTGTATGGGTAAATGTCCATTTGGGTGGGGGATGAGTGGTGTATATTTGCCATTGTGGTGGGTATTGTCATTTCCCAGCCGTGGGGCTTATTTTGTGATTGGTGAAATTGATAAGGCACATGTGTGTTGTTGTGTGATTGGCAATGGTGAGTCAACTCATGGCATGCTATGTTCTCTCTTGGACCAACATGATGGCAAAAAATCCAAACCATTTACGTTACTTGTCAACTATATTTTGTTGCTTTTTCATCTAACTTCTAAGGTTCAAGTCAGCGTCCACTTGTCCAGAGAATGATAAGTGCATTACATTAGAGTCTTCTGTGTGGCCTCATTGTACATTGCAGTAAATTTGGCGTAACTTGTGCCCTCACCAAAACAATTCATTGTTTCAGTTTTAATGAATACCAAGCATTTTGGACTCACATGCCAAAGCCCTTTCTGGACTTTTCAGACCTTATCCAAAGATGACAGATGTTAACCTGTTAAGCGCTGTAGGTTTCTCCAGTTCTCAGACAAAGCATTTAACTCCAGCAGTATAACAGCTATGATATCTTATGTCTTCAGTGCAGATCATGTGATCAGAGCAATAGGGTGATCTTTATACTGGTATCCGCTATGTCATCAACCAAACCTAATGCATTGTACATATTAAGCTTGCAGCAGAAGGGAGAACTGGAACTGCGGAAGGATAGGTGTTCTGGGAGGGGTGATGGTTTTGAAGATAAAATGGCTTAAACATGTGCAGTAATTGTACATAATAAATGATATTCCGATTCAGAGCATGGTGGTTGTTGTATTTCTCTTTGACAATGTATCACTACAATAATGTCTTTGTCTTTACTCATTTAGGCCTCTGGCACACTAGTGTTTCTTTAAGTCTGGGTGGAGTCCATTAAAAAAAAACAGCCTACACATGGAAAATATACAGACCCATAATATTCTGTGGTGCAACATGCACGACCCAGTTTATTCACGTAGATACAGACTGTGTGAAAAAAATCATTGCATACACTATTTCGATCTGATTTATGGATGAGACTCACCCGTTGAAGTCAATGGGGATAGAAAAAAATTAAAAAATGGGTCGCACTCAGATGCCATCTGTGTGCAGTACACTTGAAGTCCGTTCTTTTTTGAAGATGTAGAAAAAAAGCATTGGACATGTTTCAGTTTATTTATTTTTTTGCTGACGTGAAAAACGGGTGGCACACAGGAAAAAACGAAAATCACAAAAAATGGGCACACAGACCGAATAAGGACCAAATATAGAGGCCACATTGAGCTGCACAAGGATGAAAAACAAATAATTTTTTAGATACTTTTTTTAAATAGAAGTGTGCACCTAGCCTCAGTCTAAAGAGCTTATTGGTAATACTTTTTAGCACAAAGTCTTAAGGTACCTTTACATGGGCCAATAGTCACCTGAGTAATCTCTCAAAAGACCGATTACGGGCAACTGTAGTTCCATGTAAACATGGTAACAGACAGGACAAGTGAGTGAAAAGTTTTTCAGATCAAACGACCGTGAGCCCATTTAAACAGGCAGTTGTTCATCTATGAATGACTGCCTGTTTACTGTGAATGGAGGCGGGCGGCTGGAAGAGATTTGCATTGCACTCTGCCTCCGCTCAGTGAGCAATTATCGCTTCTGTGTCGAAGTCCAGGAGCAATGATCATTGGGATGGCTGTCAGGTGCTTAAATGCCCAACATTCATCCCATGCAAGGGTACCCATAAGCTCGCGCTTATTTATGCTCGTATTATTCCTTTTGTCTTTTTGGCTTCTACATCACAGGGTTTTTTTGCCTTCCTCTGGATCAACATTGCAGGATAATATGCTGAACTGGATAGACGCAAGGTTTTTTCAGCCTAACATACTATGTTACTATATTTCAGAGGTTCCATTTTTCATGGTGGTCTACAGCGCTAAAATTCAAAAAACGCAACAGAATCCTGAAAGACCTCTTTATGGGTAAATAGGATCTGTCAGGATTAACTGGCATCAATTTGAAAAAATATCTAGAATACATGAGATGTCATGGCTCCTTTGTGAAAGGAAACCCTGACACTAGAGTGAATAGCCCTTAGGGCTCTTTCACACCAGCGTATATCAGCCGCCGTTTCCATGGCCGGCCAATATACGCTATGATCTAATGCATTGGATTCCAATGCATCAGATCACATGGCTGTATTCCCGCGGCGTAAAAGCGCCCGGCCGGGCCAATATAGTGCCAGGCGCTTTCAAGCCAGGCCGAAAAGATAGCCATGGAATTATCTTTCCAACCGGAATATGTCGGTTGCTGCATAGACTCCTATGGGAGCCAATGACAGCAACTAGAGAAGGGAGGTGGGAGAGAGTTTAGCGGTGTGACAGCTAAACTCTGTCCCTCTATGTTCCTCCTCTCTCCTCCCCACTGGTTGTTTGCAATGGGAGAGGGCAGCTAAGCTCCACCCTCCCATTGCTGGGTGCAGACAAGGAGTGGGTGCTTAGCTCCACCCCCATGCCACCCACTCCCATTGCAAACAGCCGAAGGGAAGAAAAGAGGAGGAGAGCCGGCGAGGGGGAGGAAAGAGTAGGCAACAGCATTGCGGCCTCGGCGTATATGTGCCAGGGCCTGTGCGGTCTGAACGAGTGCACAAATGTTAGATTTGTGTGCCCATTCACACAATTTTACGCACGTAAAAACACCTACGGCCATGTGAAAGAGGCCTAAATCTGTATTTTTACCCAACTAGTATGAATACAAGGTTACCGTGACATTGAACAATGTATAAATTCAGCTTTAAGGACAATTTTGAGACACATTTCTTGATCAAGAACTCCTGATTTCCAGCAGAATTGGTCCACATAGCTCAAAGCTTTTCCTATGCATTCCCTCATGGAAGATTGATAGACAAACCAAATGACTGGTGGTGGTTATTAATTTATTTTCGGCTTCAGATCTGGAACCTTTCGGGTGACATTTGCTGTATTGCAATACAGATCACATACATATTGCACAATATGCATCCACTGCAAATTTGGGATAGAATTGCTCTTAAAGAGATTTTTCCTTTTGAAGACGCCTATATAGATAGAAGAATGACCTATAATAAGCAGTAATATAAAACAGAATTATGCACTTTAGATAGCACTACCTCGACTCCAGAAACCAAAATCATTGCTTATTAACAAATAACTTCACTGCAGAGCACAACGTGTTTCTAAATGTAAAGAAAGTTCTTCATCAGATCCATAAAAAATACAGCAGTAGAACATAGCAGCACATGAACAGCCAATAACAACCAAATGTATTCAGAAATGTGCACCTTATAATAATTTAAGCGCATCTTGCTCCAACTTTGGTTTTAGACTAGTATATTAAGCACTAGTCTAAGTAATCTTCCCCCATATGTTGGATGTCCTTATCCATCTATGTTAATTTTGCTTTTTGGTTCTGGATCTTCTTTTGCTACATACTATCATTTTTCATTGGTCAACTAATTTATGGGCTGTGTCATTAATGGTGCTGCGGGTACCAGTGCAGGTTTATGAATCTGTTAACACTACATTACATCTCTTGACAAGACACAGTACAATGCACCCGTGCCTCCAGACCCTGGGGATCAACAATCAATCTTTGGTCAATAATTAAGCAGTTAGTGTCATCGCATCTGGGCTTTCCATCTCAGGGTCCCATTAACAACTCGTACAATCGTTCACCATTAATCATATCCTAATTGGTTGCTGATTCACCAGCTGTGCTTACTCAAGCAGAGAACAATGCAGTTAAAGGAAATATCGTGGAGTAGTTTGGGTTAGTGGACCATGCGGAGGTTCTGAGCTGTGCTCTGTAGGGGGGGAGTTACTGAGATAAATGCACCATTATTCTTGCTCCATTTTGTGCCAAAAAATGGCGTACATATCTGGTACCATGTTTTTAATGCATTTTAGACGTTCCTATACCTCCAGTGGCATGGATTATTGGGAAAGCTGAATGATTTACATGTGACAATGTGCAGCAAATTCATGCAAAGTTTGGTGCAAAATAAGCCAATAGAGGCACCAAATTTATCATCCAACAGAGCTATGATACATTTGGAGCATTCTTACACTGCCTGGTCTAAGTTTATATTGTCTAACTATAGACAGGATTAGAAATCTGCCCCATAATTGTTCCCTGTTCCCTACTATGATTCATTATCTCTAAATTGCTTCAAGTATGGTTTTATATTTTACTGTAGGTCTTAATGAAGGCATGTAATAAGCATGAGAAGATGTAAGTTGACTTTGCAAACTTTATTTACTCTGAATGCAATAATCTTATAGAGGTTAGCCATGAGTGCCATTGCCCAGATGGGAACCATGCTCATTATTTGTGAGTTCCTCTATTGTTATTGCAAATAAGGAAGCTTGAACGATACCTCTGTAGTGCCACCTTTGGATGGCAGCATTCCTTCAAATCATTGTACAACTTTTTAACAAGTCTGCAAAACAATGATTGGGAATAGGAAACCAAGCCAGAATCTATTGTTATTATCACATTAATCTTTATGCCACCCCCAAAGCATACTACCTTGGCCCTGGTTCATGAACTGAGGTATAGTATGCAGTAAATTGCTTCTGCTGAAAAGGAAGCATAACTAGAATCAATGCAAGGTAAGGTTGAAGGAATTGGAGACACAGATACATTGCTGTTCACCAGTGTCCATAAAATCCATAATATTTCTCAACATCTTAAGAATCTGATCCATGGTTCACCTGTTTCCATTAAATTTTATCCACAGTTCACCACTATCCAAAGAACCTGATCCTTGGTTGTCCAGCATCCAGAAAATCTAATCCATGTTTCACCATGCTGTAAACTATGAAGTCCACCATTGTCCTTAAACTGTTATAATACCCACACCTGTAAGCCTAAAGTCTAACCAGTAGCCTTAGAATCCATCCTTGGTTACCACTGCCTAAAGGCCCATTTAGATGGGACGAATGTTGGGCAAAAGATATCCGACACTCGTCCCTGCATACACTCGCTACCGTGCTGCTGCACCGGAGCTAGTATCCCTGGCTCACTCACAGAGCAGCCAGCAGGGGGGTGGGTGGGTGGCTGGAGTAGATTTCCCTTCTAGCTCTCCCCCGCCCTTCTCCATTGACTTAACATAGCGGCCGTTCAATACTGAACTGCTGCTATTTACACTGAACAATGATCGTTCAGCTCATTGTCCATTGTTTATGGTGCATAAATGATGGACAATGAGCAGATCGCTGATTGCTCAGTGTAAATAGCAGCCACTCAGTATTGAACGGCCGCTATGTTAAGTCAATGGAGAGGGGTGGGGGAGAGCGAGGAGTGAAATATCGTCCAGCCACCCCACTGTGAGCCAGCGACACTAGCTCCCATGTGTGGCGACCAGTGTCGGGCATCGTTTGCCCAAAATTTGTCCTGTCTAAATGGGCCCTAAAGAATCCCGAGCAGCACTTATGGGTGAGGTAGGTATTTAGTGGGTACTACCTAATAGTTTTTATCTTACAAATTTCTTGTTGTGATGAAAGTTTCCCATTAACACTTATGCCAATATTATAAACAGATCCTGTAGAATATACAATTGTTTTATTGGCATGCTTTTTAACATCACAATAAGGAGCATTGCTTGCCATCTGCTTATGGAAATTATTAGCAAAGTTTAAAATGCACAAGAAATAAATTATAACAACTAAGGCAAAACATCAATATGCAGAAAAAGGAGCAATAAATGTATCTTTTGTTAGGTGCATTATAGTAAATAGACTGAGGGATGGAAAAAGGATGGAAAGACATTGCATTATTAGAAAGATCTGATTGCTTCATAGACCAAATAGAATGAGGCAACTTGCTGCGCTACTTACATCAAAATGGATTTAAGGGGAGTCTGTCAGCTGGAACATGCTGTCCAAACTGTGGGCAGCATGATATGGAGCAGAAGAAACTGAGCAGACTGATGTGTAGTTTTTTAAGGCCTCTTTCATACGGGCTACAAAATCTCGCTAAAAATTCATCGCTACAAAACGCATGTATGTGAAGCCCACGGTTTCCAATGGGTTCTTTCACGTGAGAGATGTTTTGTAGCCTAAAAGAACCCATTGGAAACCATGAGCTTCACATACATGCATTTTATAGCAACGATTTTGTAGCCCGTGTGAAAGAGGCCTAATGGGGAAAGATACAGTATAACCTGTACACTTATTGTCAACAAAATCAAGCACCTAGAGGGAGTTGTCATAATCAAACAAAACTTTCTATATGTGACTGTAACATTGATATAAGTAAGTGATTACAATATCAGTGCATAAAGATAATTTATTGTGGAAAACTGAACACTTAGTGGGTGGGTGGGTGGGTGTCAAAGGCATTACATGCAATCTGCACTGTGAGGCCAAATGTCCTTCAGCCAAGTGTCAGAAAATGGTTCCAACATACACAGGGGCCTGTAACTGTGGTGCCACCTGAAGGGTGTATAATGAAACAGTTGGAGCTGTTCGACCTTATCGGATGATCAGACAATCCTCACTACTGGTGGTCTGTCAAAGTCATCCTGAACCCGGTCACCTTGTGTGCGTGTCCTCACGCATCCACTGGTTCCAACACCTCCTAACAGTCTGGTCAGAAGAGCCCAGGTGGTGGCAACTTGTCAATGCAACCATCTAGTTTCTCATATTCCAATAATGCGCCTCTGTAAAACTCTGCTAACTGGGCAGAATGAACAAAGGTTTAAATGCATAAAACACAGATTATACTGAATCTTTCCCCATGAAACAATATATCAATCTGCTCAGCTCCTCCTGTTTTATTACATGATGCCTGCATACAGACGGACAGCATACAGACCAATATTAGTCAAAGTAGCAACATACTCTACAGCAGGGGCTGCGGTTGCACCCGAGCCCAGGAGCCTTGGGGGCCCATAAGGCCTCTCTTCTCCATATAGCTAACCCAGTTCTATGAGTAAAGCATTATAGTTTGGGCCCTGTTACAGGTTTTGCATCAGAGCCCGGGAGCTTCAAGTTACGCCTCTGCTCTACAGATTTCTTCTGCTCAGCTCCTCCTGTTTTATTACATGATGCCTGGAGTTTGAACAGTATGTGCAAACTGATAGATTCCCTTTAACTGATTATAGAACAAGCATTTTATTAACAGTTAAAATTCTATTGAAATCAATGGGATCTGTGGGTGGTCCATCAAAGACGTATTCCAAAAACAACAAGAAAATGTCAATGTGAAAAAAGAACCTAATTAAAGTGTGATTAATTTTACTATTACTAATGGTGTTTTTAAACCACCTGAAAAGATACATTTTGCTTTAGGGACCTTTTACATGGGATGGAATAACATCGCAAGATGCAACCAAATCCTCAGCTATGGAATTCCACACCAAAATCCATAGATATAAGGGCTTATTTAGACAACCGCATGCACAATTGCGCATTTTTCAGTGCAATGCATTTGTGCCATGAAGAAGGAAGATTTGTGCCTGTATTGATGCACTGTACTGTACTTTTTGCGCATGCAGGGCCTGTTCACACACGTGCCCCCATCCCCCTCCTGCTTTGATTTAAAAAGGCTATTTAGCCTAATGAGGTCCAGATGTGTTATTTTTTCACGGAATTGCGCATTTGCGCCCCTTCCATAGGCTTCTATGGGACCTTTGCTGTGCAAATACGCAGAAAGATAGAGGTCCTATTTTTAACATTAATGAGAACAAACCTATTCACATCAATATTCTCTGTGTATTGTGGGCGTTCGACTGAAGAAGCCTAACTATAGATTTTGATGTGGAATTACAGGTAGGTAATAAGCCATTTTTAATTCTGCATTAAAATCCACAGGCAGCCTGTGTGGGATTGTGGGGTGCGTCATATGGCCTTTTCTGTCCAGTGTCAAAGGTCTATTAGGCCATCAGCCCACTAGCGTTCTTTATCGTTGTCCATGTAGAGTCTGATTAAAAAAGGATCTCATTACAGACAGCATACAGACCAATATGAGTCAAAGTAGCAACATACTCTACAGCAGGGGTGTCATTTAAGAGGATGCAGAGGATGCGGTTGCACCCGGGCCCAGGAGCCTTAGGGGGCCCCTAAGGCCTCTCTTCTCCATATAGGTAACCCAGTACTATGAGTAAAGCATCATAGTTAGGGGGCCCTGTTACAAGTTTTGCATCGGGGCCCAGGAGCTTCAAGTTACGCCTCTGCTCTACAGATTTCTTTTTAACCCACACATCAACTGTGAGAAAAAACTCATGTCATGTACAATTCTGATCACCCATATGCTGTGCATCCATGTGCTGTCTGTTTTTAAGTGATGATAAAAGAAGAATTGGCCGTGTTTTTTTAATTTGTTTGCAGATGTGAAAAATGGATGACATATTAAAGTAAAAAAAATGGACACATGGACTGCACATGAAACTGCACACGGATGTAAAAATACAAGTTTATTAATGCAAGTGTGCACCTAGCTTTATGCAAAGACTCCAATTTACTGACAGATACCTAGTTCCAATACCTGACCCACAGCTTAACCCCATGCCCTGACATCCGATCGCAACCCAAGACCCTGGACCTAAGGGTGGTACCTGATTCTGATAGACCCTGAACCTGGCACTGACATCAGCTATTAATGTTATTTATCAGGCATCAGGGTCAGAATCAGATATAAGGATCAGGTGTCAGTCACATACCAAAGTCAGGTAAAGGGGGGAAGAACCAAAATCAGGCATTGGGTCTGGTTGCAGAGTCCGGTGTCAGTCAGGTATGGTAGTCAAGTTTGGATATTAAAGTCAGATTTCATGGTCAGGCACAAGGTATTAAGATCAGAAATCAAGGACAGCTTTCAGTCACCAAAATGATGTGAATCTGATGTCTGCATCAGGCATTTGATGATCTTCCAAAATTAATTGTATCAAGATATATATCACTACACAGATGGAAACTGACAATGTTCACAGACTTGGGAAATTAGTGTCCAGAATGAATACAATTTCTTGCACGTGCAGGTGCTATCAAATGAATATTGTAGAATTGGCTGCATAACTGCAAAGCAAGATTTTCTTCATAAGTATAATAATGAACATTCGCCAGTAAGACAGATTGCAGCAAGCTATGTCATCAACATAATGAATATCAATCAAAAGGGAGAGAACACATGATCACATGAGATCTGACCAAAAATGTTCTTCATCATCTTGCTGGTCCAGCTCCCAGCTGCTCCCTGTCAGACTGGTGTAATGAAGGATATTTCCATCACATCCCTGGTCTCTAGGGTAATTACTTAGGGAGACTAAGGGCTCACAAAAACATTACCTAGAGGTGTTGGGGGATTGCCAAGACGTGCAACACTTCATTGAGTGCTCAGTGATCCCCCAAAGGATTCATGTACATACAAGCAGCCCTCCCACCCATCACAAGACACACACACTCCCTTTGAATCAGAAATCACTTAGGCATGACTAATTGGTGCTGGTGTCCCAGCAGATTCCTCGAAAATGGTGTCTGAGCACAGACATCAAAATGTCTGTTAATGTTAATGATCCAGTTTAAAATAAATTTCCTCATGTATAAATCTATCTATCTATCTATCTATTTATCTATCTATCTATCTATTTATCTCTCTCTCTCTCTTTCTCTCTATCTATCTACTATCTATGTATCTCCTATCTATCTATCTATCTATCTATCTATCTATCTATCTATCTATCTATCTATCTATCTCATATCTATGTTTGTATCTACCTCATATCTGTATCTATCTATCTATCTCTCTCTCTCTCTTTCTCTCTATCTATCTACTATCTATGTATCTCCTATCTATCTATCTATCTATCTATCTATCTATCTATCTATCTATCTATCTATCTATCTATCTATCTATCTATCTCTATCTATCTATCGCATATCTATGTCATCTATCTATCTGATATCTATCTCTATCTATCTATCTATCTATCTATCTATCTATCTATCTCATATCTATCTATCTATCTCATATCTATGCTTTTATCTATCTATCTATCTATCTATTTATCTCTCTCTCTTTCTCTCTATCTATCTACTATCTATGTATCTCCTATCTATCTATCTATCTATCTATCTATCTATCTATCTATCTATCTATCTATCTATCTCATATCTATGTTTGTATCTACCTCATATCTGTATCTATCTATCTATCTATCTATCTATCTATCTATCTATCTATCTATCTATCTATCTATCTATCTATCTATCTATCTCTATCTATCGCATATCTATCTATCTCATCTACCGTGTTTCCCCGATAGTAAGACACCCACGATTGTAAGACGTATCGGGGGTTTCAGGGGGGTCGGCCAATGGTAAGCCGTACCCCGAAAGTAAGACATATGTCTTACTTTCGGGGAAACACGGGGGTATTGCCGCCTCCCTCTCATCTAGCTGCGCGCCGCCTCCTGCCCACGTCCGCACCGTCCCCCTCTCCATACGTCGCCGCGTCTGCCACCTCCCTCTGATCTTAATGAGCGCCGCCTCCTGCCCACTTCCGCGCCGCCCCCCTCCATACGTCACCGCGTCTGCTGCCTTTGGCCGCCTGCAGACGAGCGGGTCGGATCCGGCAGCGAGAATTCTCGCCGCGCGATCCGACCCGAGCACCTGCAGGGACGAGCGCGTACTCACCCGCGCCTGGCGGCCCCGGCTCTATCATGTGCCGGCTGCCGCGCAGCCGGCGCATGCGCAGACCGGAGCCGGCGGCCGGGTGAGTGCGTGCCCCGCAGAAAATTAGGACATGCCGCTGTTTGTTTGCCGCGCGAGATTTCGCGCGGCCAAACCGCGGCCGTCTGCATAGGAGTGCGTATTGTAATGCACTCCTATGCAAACTTTCAGCGGCAGAAATCCCGCGGGAAATCCCGCGGCGGGATTTCCGCTCGTGTGCAGGCGGCCTTAGTCTGATCCTAATGAGTGCCGCCTCCTGCCCACTTCCGCGCCGCCCCCCTCTCCATACGTCACCGCGCCGTCCCCTGCACTTGTCACTGCCGCCTCCTGCTTAAAATACGGTAAAGTAAGACATACCCCGAAAGTAAGACATAGTGGGGCTTTTGGGGATAAAAAGAAAGTAAGACACGGTCTTACTTTCGGGGAAACACGGTATGTCATCTATCTATCTGATATCTATCTCTATCTATCTATCTATCTATCTCATATCCATCTATCTCATCTATCTATCTATCTCATATCTATGCTTTTATCTATCTATCTATATATCTATCTTTCGTTATTAATTCATGCTTATGATATACACAATGTGTTCTTCCTTGAGCTCCACTCTAAAACAACTTGGATATGAGCATATAATATAATGTACCAGAGAATCAATCAAAACTCACAAATAGAATCACAACTGGAACCTTAGGCCCCCCTTCACGATCCTCCAGCATCATCCAGTAGACTCAGCCAACAGCTCCGCCAGGATGGGTCCTGATTAGAGATGAGCGAGCATACTCGATAAGGCAAACTACTCGAGCGAGTAGTGCCTTATTCGAGTACCTGCCCGCTCGTCTCTAAAGATTCGGGGGCCGGTGGGGGGCGGGGAGCGGCGGGGGAGAGTGGGGAGGAACGGAGGGGAGATCTCTGTCTCACTCCTCCCTGCTCCCGCCGCGACTCACCTGTGACTCGCGCCGGCAGCAGAATCTTTTGAGACAAGCGGGCAGGTACTCGCATAAGGCACTACTCGCTCGAGTAGTTTGCCTCATAGAGTATGCTGGCTCATCTCTAGTCCTGATGTTTTCACTCCTGGTTTGATGAAGAGCTATATTGCCCTAAACATTGTTTCGATATACCATGAACAAAAGTAATAAAACCTTTTATGAACTATTGCAAATTTAAGGGGTGTGTGCAATACGATTTTTTGAGGTTTGGTAGATACTGGAGGTTGTGATGGTGCAACTTAAGGATTCTGCATTACATGGATAACTAATGGGGCAGTCCGTGCTTTAGATGCACCAGAATATGCAACAGCATGACAGAGCCTGTAGGGAACCAGGAATGACTCTAGGGCAACAAGCAAGTACCATGCCTTCTGCTTAGCAACTAGCAAGATTGACAGGTGATAGGTCACTGTAAATCCCAGATTTACATTAACATAATCCATCATAATTGATGTCAGGGCTTACCACTAGTCATGAGCCTGTGCCCCCCAGCTGTGAAATCACTGGTGCAATATACCACAGCACTGCCTATAACTAATGATGATGCCGGTTATATCATTGTAGTCTATATTAGTTAAGACACATATAGGATCATCATTACGCTTGTGCATATTCTTCATGAATTTTTGCTTTTTAGTATCCTCTGTGTGATGGCTTCAAGAATCACCATATCATTCTTTGCAATTAGTCAGAGCAGGCAGATGGTGCCAATTGTAAGAGTTGAATCATTAATTCATGTCAGAATGCCCAGATTCTGCTTCCTTGGAGTTGGGTGCATTATAGTAGGATTATTTCTCTTATTTTGGAGCAGCTCCTTAGTAGCCACTGTTTCAGGTAATAAGCCCTAAATCCTGCATTGAGCGCCCCTGTCATTACACTCTGCTGACTTTGTAATGAATAGCCTCTCACTTGATTCCCCTATAAATACTATAGTTGCGCCTCGGTGGATATGTGTATTTTATCTATGGGATGGATGTTATTCCCCAAGCATCTGCTTCTATCTAGAAGAAAAGCACATGCATCACACTGAAGCCAAGAGCTGAGCACCAGGCTCCTATGTCAAGGGGAACAATGAAAACCGAGACTTTACTAAAAGCCTTCAGATAGATGATGTAATAGGTTTAAGGTTCACTTGTTTAACTGCTTCAGAGCTTGTTTTTGGCTATTTGGATTCTTGAGGCAATCCAAGTGAGATACAACCTTGTTTAATAAAACAAACACCCCAAAAGATAAAAGGGTTATTGAGGTTTCAGACGATAAATCTTATTCTGTGTATAATGAAATTCCATACAATTTTCCAATGTACTTTCTTTATCACTTCCTCACTGGTTTCATGATTTCTACTTGCTGTCACTCAGTAGGAACCAGAAAAGCTGTCTTTTCCCCTTAGGCCTTAGTCACACGGGCGTTTTTTCACGCGATTTGCGCATCGCATGACGGATGCGCATGCGCAAATCGCGTGACCGGCGCCGAAAAATCGGCCCAAAAATCGCCCGAAAATCTGCTCCTAGCCGCGTTTCATTAGAAACGGGCCGGAGCTGTCCAGCGCATTGCATTCAATGGAGCCGGCAATACAGCGGCTCCATTGAATGCAAGCGCTGCGGGCGTGCGCGGGGTTAATTGTCGGGAAGGGGTTAAATATATAACCCCTTACCTGCAATGCATCCTTAAATGTGAAAAAATAAAAAAAAAGGATGTACTCACCTGCTCCCGGCAGCTGGAGATCCCGGCGGTCGGCCTGCAGTGGGTGTGAAGGAGGTGTGACTCAGGCTTGCCCCTGATTGGCTCAGCGCTGAGCCAATCAGAAGCAAGTCTCAGTCACACCCATTCATGAATTCATGAATGGGTGTGACTGAGCTCAGCCTCTGATTGGCTCAGGCTGAGCCAATCAGGGGCAAGCCTGAGTCACACCTCCTTCACACCCACTGCAGGCCGACCGCCGGGATCTCCAGCTGCCGGGAGCAGGTGAGAACATCCTTTTTTTTTATTTTTTCACATTTAAGGATGCATTGCAGGTAAGGGGTTATATATTTAACCCCTTCCCGACAATTAACCCCGCGCACGCCGGCAGCCCATTGCTTTCAATGGAGCGGCTGTATTGCCGCTCCATTGAATTCAATGGGCAAACATCGTTCTTCTCTGCCACAGCTGGAACAGCTGTGGCAGAGAAGAATGATTTGTCTTCTATATGTTCTCAATGGGGTCGGCGCTGCTGCCGCCGGCCCCGTTGAGCGCATATAGAGAAGAGAACAGGAATCGCAGATCGCAGATAGGTGCGATCTGCGATTTCTGTTCTCTAATTTATCGGACGAGCGCATAAAAAGCGCTCATGTGTCCGATACCATTGCAAAGCAATGGTTTTAAAAAGTCGCCGGACGCATGCGCATGCGCAAATCGCGGCAATAAACGCCCGTGTGACTAAGCCCTTAGGGAGAGCACCTAGACGGTGAGTGTGGAGACTCAAATGGGCATGCACACTCCTCTGGGTAATATGCAAATAAGAGAGATGGAATAAAACCTCCACAGTGCCACCTATTGGAAGGCAGCATTTCTTCAAGCCAAAGTCAGACTCTTTATACAAGCCTTGTAACAATGACTGAAAATTAAAAGCAAAGCCAGACTCCATGTACAGTAGGAACCTTCATTGTCTACTTCCAGTGGATTCAAATATTTTCTGGCCAATGATACATTGTAACAAACTATCAGAGAAATTTGTGCAGTTGCTGCTGATGTATTTAGGTCCCAAAGCATTGCATAGGCTTATACAATGATAAACATTTCCCATCTGAGATCAAAACTAGCTATGTATAGGTTTGTAGCCTTTGTAACCAATGCTAGCTTGTAGCATTATGGAACATCCAGACAAACTTTCGACGTGCCATGATGTGTTTTTGGACAACAGCAGCTTACTTCGTGGACTCCTTCCATGGACACCATTCTTGGGGCAAAAACAGATGGGCGCATGCACTAATACGCTTGAAGCTGCAGCTTATGAACCAAAGTTTGTTTTTTTTGGACTATTCAAACTCCGCATTATAGCGCACAATTTTGAAAAGAAAAGCAGGAAGAGAGGTGCTGCTCTATATTTCTCGTACGTAGAACAAACTCACATGAATTTCAATAGTGGTAATGAAGCAGTTGAAATCAATGTTTTTCTAATAGCAGGCACACAAATAGGGGTCATCTGTTTTGCTGCTACCCTGAGTTCTTTCACACCTCTTTCAGGATTGTCCATCATGCTCTAGGGGTGATAATTAAAGGTTCCCATAGTGATGAGCAATTAGTGGAATAGTTGGTTTCTGTCGGTATTATGTGTTGTGAATCAGGATGGTCAATTCCGACTTCTATTAAAGTTAATAATAGCCAGCCAAAAATCCCCACAGACGCTGCTAGGACCTTCAAGGACCTTCAACAATTCAGTCAATCGGGAGCTAGGGGCGTGACAGGGGTGTTCCTCCATGCAAGCCCTGTCAAACCCCTAGCTTCCGGTGGTGACAAAGTACAACAGTACCTGTGGGGCTTGCAGGAAGCACAAAAGAGGGATATTATTACTGTGTGGGTCACCTCAGGTGGCATTAGCACTATTTGGGGCACTATGGATGAGGAGATTATGTGGAGGTTTGTTGAATAAAGCTAGGTCCCTAGACGATTGAGGAGTTAAAAATGTCTGTGTGTCAAAGTCTGCAAAGACAAGTTCTGACCAGGAGAAGTCATCATCATGGTCTGACCCAGATGAAGAAAAAAGGAAAGTGAATGACTCCAGAGGAGACAATACCTGTGATCACTGGATATAATGGATACTGAAATCACTTATATGGTTTGTAAGGTCTTGTGTAAATCTGGTATATACTTTTATATAGTCACTGTATTGGGGTGGGGGTAATATTGGTCTTTGTCCAGTTTTTTTCCAGATCTTTTTTCAGTAACACTATGGTGGCATTATGTCATCACAGTCTAGGAGTATTATTTGACCCTCATATGGTTGTGCTGTTGTGGTGGCTTCCTGCCCGTTTGCCATGAGCCGTTGAGCTACTGAGCTGTAATCCATTGCAGATGCATCCCTGCAGCCATGGGGAAATACTGTGCTCCAGTTGCTTAACAGTCTGTCCTGATAGTGTAGCATTTTGAGGTCCCACTCCACTGCAGGAATCAAGATACTGCGGCAGCATATAAGGATGCCTAAGGTTCTATAAGTCCATTTATTCTACCATAACAGTATTTTTTTTCTTGGATTGTTTGTGGGCTCAAGATTCATGTCCCTGAGTGACTCTTGTATGTCATTAGTTCCATTTGGATTGGGTCTGTAAGAGTGCTACTGGTAAACCCTTCGTTTTCACTCAGTACTCCACTGCAGGAATGAGATTTGTCATTATGGCCTTGTAGCAGGGGTCAAGGAGGGTGGCCACCTAATAATAATCTGATGTTTTGATGTGGGCTGTGCAACGGTTCTTCTGCAAGCACTGCAGCATAAAAGCACCCATATGCCTCAAAGTACTTATGGGTGATGGCATGCATTCTTGGGTGTCAGGTTTAGGAGTCTCCTTTGGCTGCTCCCCCCATCCATGGAGAATAGTTAATGGATGGAAGAAACATTGCATAGCCCCCTCCCCCGCTTCTGGTCCTATATTATCCCCCTTCTCTTCCTCTTTTACACTTCTCCAATTGGTGGAGAAACATATTGGAGAAGACTGCCCTTTTCTTGCCTAAAGTCACCCTCCCTGCCATGTTGAGTTATTGTAGACTGAAAAGACAGTTGGGAGATCAGTTTCCCTTCCTCCTCCTGTGATAACAATAATTGTCTCTGAGGCCCTGTAGCATTTGTTCCAGCAAGAAGACAACAGGGATGGTCATAATGATCAGTGCATCATCACGACTGACCATTTTGGTTGCTTCCACAAAGCAGGCTAAAATGGCACATATGTCTTTGATCTGCAGTCACTCCATAGGCGTCAAGTGATCGACCTCCATATAGTGTCTGCTAATGACATACACCATCTGGTACTCCATGATCGTTCTCTGCTGCTGGTTTAGTCTCTGCAACATATGCAACATGGAATTCAAGTGTGTAAGCACGTCATAGATGAAATGATTGGGTGGTAGCCCAAACTGTTGCTGTGCCTCCACCAGACGAGAGGTGGCTGGGTGTGAACGCTGAAAGTGTGAGCACAGTTTCCTGGCCTTTTCCAGCACTGGATGTAAGCCTGGGTAATTGTTTAGGAAACACAACACTACCAGGTTTATCACATGGGCCAGGCAAGGTACATGTGAGAGATTGCCGAGGCGAAGGGCTTCTAGCAGGTTGGCCCTATTGTCACACACGACTTTGTCTGGCTTCAGATTGTGTGGGGTCAGACACATGTCAGCTTGAGCCTGCAGAGTTGTCACCAGCTCTATAGCAATCTAGCTGCACTCCGCTGTATGGACGCCAGTTTTTTTCACATCCATATATCTGTGCCAATGTGGAGCGTATTGAAAGGTTTTATCAAGAGGTGGAGGAAGAGAAAGAGGAGGGTGAGGAGGGAACTGACAGGGATGAATGTCCTATAACTAGAGATGAGCGAGCATACTCGTCCGAGCTTGATGCTCGTTCGAGTATTAGGGTGCTCGAGATGCTCGTTACTCGAGACGAGCACCACGCGGTACTCGTCTCGATTAAACGAGCACTGACCATTGAATTCAATGGAGCCGGCAATACAGCCGGCTCCATTGAAAGCAATGACCTGCCGGCGAGCGCGGGATGAATTGTCGGGAAGGGCTTAAATATATAGGCCCTTCCCTGCAATTCATCCAGAAATGTGTAAAAAAAAAAATATATATACTCACCTTGTCCCGGCAGAACGATGTTAGCCCATTGAATTCAATGGAGCTGGCAATACAGCCGGCTCCATTAAAAGCAATGGGCTGCTGGCGATCGCAGGATGAATTGTCGGGAAGGGGTTAAATATATAAGCCCTTCCCTGCAATTCATCCAGAAATGTGCAAAAAAAAAATATATATATATATACTCACCTGGTCCCGGCAGACGGAGTTCAGCGCGGCCAGCGGCAGTCCTCCTGAACTGCTCTGAACAGCTGTGAGTAGTATTCAGCAGCCGGGAATTTAAAATCCCCGCCTGCTGAATGAGCTGCCTCTAATTGGTCACAGCCTGACCAATCAGAGGCAGATTCAACTCACACACCCATTCATGAATTTATGAATGGGTGTGTGACTGCTGCCTCTGATTGGCTCAGCGGGACCAATCAGATGAGAGGCAGCAGTCACTCACCCATTCATAAATTCCTGAATGGGTGTGTGAGTGGAATCTGCCTCTGATTGGTCAGGCTGTGACCAATTAGAGGCAGCTCATTCAGCAGGCGGGGATTTTAAATCCCCGGCTGCTGAATACTACTCACAGCTGTTCAGAGCAGTTCAGGAGGACTGCAGCTGGCCGCGCTGAACTCCGTCTGCCGGGACCAGGTGAGTATATATATATTTTTTATTTTTACACATTTCTGGATGAATTGCAGGGAAGGGCTTATATATTTAACCCCTTCCCGACAATTCATCCCGCGATCGCCGGCAGCCCATCGCTTTCAATGGAGCCAGCTGTATTGCCGGCTCCATTGAATTCAATGGGCTAACATCGTTCTTCTCTGCCACAGCTGTTACAGCTGTGGCAGAGGAGAACGATCATTATGCTGACAGTGCGGGGGGGGGGGGGGTCTCACTCTTGCCACTATTGTGGCTTAATAGTCGGACCTGGGAACTTGAGATGCAGCCCAACATGTAGCCCCTCGCCTGCCCTATCCGTTTCTGTGTCGTTCCCATCACTTTCTTGAATTTCCCAGGTTTTCACAAATGAAAACCTTAGCGAGCATCGGCGATATACAAAAATGCTCGGGTCGCCCATTGACTTCAATGGGGTTCGTTACTCGAAACGAACTCTCGAGCATCACTGAAAGTTCGACTCGAGTAACGAGCACCCGAGCATTTTGGTGCTCGCTCATCTCTACCTATAACTCTTGGGGCTACCATGAAATATGGACCACCACTATTGCCTTCATGCCCCACCTGCAGGACATGGACCCAGTGTGTTGTTAAGGGTAGGTAATACCCCTGACCATGCTTGCTTGACCACGTGTTTGTAGTGAGGTGCATCCTACTACTGCAGCGTTATTCAACATCAGGGACACGTCATCACTAACATGGCAGTGCAGGGCAACAATGGTTTTTTGGGCAAAGAAATGGTGTCTGGACATCTGGTACTGTAGGTTAGCATGGTGCATCCATTTTCAGAAGGCGTCTGTGTCCACTAGCCTGAAGGGCAGCTTTTCCATTGTAGGCAGCTGTGCAATGCTCAGACTCTGTGCTCATGGATGGCTGGAGTGGTATTTTGTTTTAATAACCAACAGGCCTAATAACTTAACATACCCCTATATATTATTTAACATGCTTTCTTGCTTCAGGGCCATTTTGACATTTTCTACAGTATCAATCAGTGTTAACCCTTTCCAATCCACTGTCTGACGTCTAAAGACATTCTGATTGAAGGCTGTACATTTTCTAATGTCGGAAGACGTCCAGCAGGGTATTCTTACTGTATATTACTGGCTGCTCTGTTGTCGGGGGCCTCTCCAACATGTCCAATACCACAGTACTGGCTCTAGCCAGCAGATGGCGCCATTGTATAATGGCAGAAAGAGAAAACCCCCTAGGAAACCCTGAATCCAAAATTGGATTGCAAAGGGTTAATGTATGTTTTGCAGCCAGTGTACCAGTGTGATGGTCAAAAATAGCTGGACTGCATTAAAGTCCAAAGTGATGATTTAAGGGAGTATATATCATTTCCTTGGCTGTGCAGAGCACTCATTTTACATACAATGCCGCCACTTGTCTTTTCGCAATGTAATATCCAGCAGACAGCTCTGTACTCATGGGATAGATGGACTAGCAGAATAGAAAAAAAAGTATTTATGATGATTTATGTTGTTGTTATGTATCATCTGCAGGAAACAAATCTTGGAATATGCAAATCAGCCAAATTACACCACAATATATGTTAATAGGGACATCTATATTCTTTTAATGGGGTTATAAGCAATTAATGCATTTTGTATGAAAATGTTTTTCCTAGCAAAGTATATATATGACTATGATTTTATATTACTTGTCATGGAGTTTAGTTACAAAATGAGCATGAATTACAGCAGTTGGGTATGAGTAAAAGACTGCAAGCCAACAGGATATGAAACAGAGCCATCAATATGTCATTGAAGTGTAGGCTTTCAAGTAAAAGGGATTTTCCAGGCAGTGCTGGCTGTCAGTGTTGGGCTATGCTGGGGTCAGAGCGGAAGCTGCTGCTCTGACCCCTGTGTAGTGGTCGGTGGCCATAATTGCAGGTGCAGTTCTCATTGATATCAATGGGAGCAGCACTTGTGAGTGAAGGTGGAACTCCCATTGATTTTAATGAGAGCTGCACCTGCAATTACGAGCACCAACCACTACACAGGGGTCAGAGCAGCAGCTTCCACTCCGATCCCGGAGTAGCCTGGTACTGACAGCCTGGAAAACTCCATTAAGTTCAAGGGTTTTGAACAAAAACATTGCAATTACTGTTTTATAGCCATTTGCTATATCATCCCTCCATTTTCAAAGGCTCAAAAATAGTTGGATAAACTAGCACAATTGTAAGATTACTCTTAATACCTGGATGCACATACTTTACCGTCAATGACTGCCTGCAGCCTAGAACACATGGACATCACCCAATGATGAGTTTCCTCTCTTGAGATGCTTGGATAGGCTGGCCTTTACTGCAGCCTCCTTCAGTTGATTCTTGTTTGTCGGTCTTTCTACGTTCAGTTTTGACTTCAGTAGGTGAAAAGCAAGATGAGGTCAGATGACTAAGCTATTGAAGAATATTCTATTTCTTTGCCTTAATCTTTTGTGGTATGTTTTGGGGTTTTGTCCAATGATACTGGAAAGTGTTGTCTTATAATTTTTGCAGCACCTGACTAAATCTGAGCAGAAAATCTTGATCTATACACTTCAGAATTCATCCTCCTACATCTATCCGCAGTCGCATCATCTTTAAACACCAGTGACCCAGTTACGTTGACAGCCATATATGCTCAGTCCATAACATTGCCTCAACTATCTGTGATAGATGAAGATTTTTCAGATTATGAGTCCTTCCTTTTCCTCTCCATACGGTTCTCTCCCCATCATTATGGTACAAGTTCATCTTTATTTCATCTGTACTAAGAATCTTGTTCTAGAATTGGGCAGCTTTTATAGATTTCTGGCCTTTCTGTTCTTGAGTACTACCAGTGGCTTGTATTTTGAGATTAAAGCTCTGTATTTATATTTAAGTAAGCCTTTCTTGATTGTAGACTTTGACCAAGGGCGTAACTATAGAGGGTGCAGGGAATGCGGTTGCACCCGGGCCTAAGAGCCTTAGGGGGCCCATAAGACCATATAGGGAGCCCAGTACTATGAATAAAGTATTATAGTTGGGAGCTCTGTTACAGGTTTTACATTGGGGTCCAGGAGCTTCAAGTTACGCCTCTGACTTTGACAATGATATGTCTACCTCCTTGAGAGTGTTCTTGAATTGTCTAGATGTTGCAATGGGGTTTTTTCTTTACCAAGGAAAGTATTGTATAAGCAAACACATTAGTGATCTACTATAGTTCTCCAGGCCCTTTGGTATTGTTAAGCTCTCTAGTCCTTTTCATTTTTTTAAGAATGTACCAGATTGTTGATTTGCTGACACTAAAGTTTCTGCTATTTTTCATATACAGTAATTTTTTTGTTTTTTTCAGCCTAGAAATGGCCTCCTTCACTTGCATTTACACCTCTCTTATCTCAACTTTTGAATCACCTCCAGGCATCTCATTTCCTTAATTTATCATGAAATAATGAAATAACGGGTCACACAACCATGAAACTGCTTATCAGTCAATTGTCCAATCACTTTTAAGCATGTGAAAATGGAGAGACTGTGTAAAAGATGGCTGTAATTTCAAAATGTTTAATGCAATATGTATATTAAACTTCTTGAATTAAAACTGAAAGTCTACACTTCAATCACAAATTGCTAACTTTATTTCACATCCATTGTGGTGTTGTACAGAGGCAAAATTATGAAAATTATGTCATTGACCAAATACGTCTGGACTCAAGTTCGACCAGAAGTTGCAAAGCTGCAGAATCAGAACCCTCAGGGGTCAAGTTGCAATGTCCACTATACAGCTCCCTTGGGGACCAGGTACAGTACTAATGAAAAAATTTACCCGATCATTAGAACTAGTAAATTAAAGTTGCACAGTCCTCCCTATGATTACATCATAGTAACATAATACGCTAGGCTGAAAAAAGACAAATGTCCATCCAGTTTAGCCTGTCTTCACCCCCCCTTGTTGATCCAGAGGAAGGCCAAAACACCCCAATGAGGCAGAAGCCAATTAACCCTATTTTGGTGGGAAGAATTCCTTTCCAACTCCATAGTGGCAGTCGGAATAATCCCTGGATTCCTATTTGAAAAGTTCCTACCTGACTCCAAGACCGGGAGTCGGAAGATACCTGGATCAAAAACCCTTCTGGTTATTTAATTTCTATATTCTGTAATGTCGTAGTGCTCTAAAAGATGTCTAATTCTCTCTTGAACTCCTCTATAGATTTTGCCATCACCATGTCCTCAGGCAGAGAGTTCCACAGTCTCACTGCTCTTACACTAAAGAACTCCCTTCTATGTTGATGAAACCTTTGTTCCTCTAGACGTAGCAGATGCCCTCTCGTTACCGTCGCAGTCCTGGGTATAAACAGATCATAGGAGAGATCCTTGTCTTGTCCTCTAATGTATTTATTTATACATAGTTATTTAGTCACCCCTTAACCGTCTTTTTTCTAGGGTCAATGCAATTTTTCTGGGACAAGGTTTTCCCATGAATTTTAGATATTTTTGGGGTGCTGAATCCAAATATGTCATCAGATTTTGCCCATCACATCAGATTTTTGAGATATGAGATATTGCATTTTTGCTAGAAATTGTGATTTTATGCTTAAGGTGAAATAAGTAAAAATTGAGAGCTATCAGCACCAGGCAAAACTTGACAAATGCCAGAGCCCACTTGGTAAAGAGGCCACTTTGAGAGCTGAGGTTGAGATGGACAGAGGGCCTACTGTGACTGTCACCCAAGATCCCGCATACAAACCTTTTATGGTTCAGCATTATTATCTCAATGACCGCACATCAATATACATCTTATCTACAATGTTGTGTTCACATCTCTCCTTGTAAATAAATTCAGTGAGTCTAAAATCCATTGCCAAAAATGAAAACAATCTCAAAATCCTACCCTAGTATATTGTGCATGATAAGACAATGGTTGATACAGATCAGCTCAGACATTACTGATCGTTACCTCCAGAAGCCCACTATTCTGTGTAGCTGTGCACTCTCATTATTTTCTATCAGAAATATGGCATATTGAATGAATTAAACAGACTGGTAGGCAGTGGGCTGAAGATACTCGCAGATTCTGACAGATTGTCAAGGGAACAGATGGATTTTACTTGCAGTGATTTGGTGGCAACTTCATATTCAAATTTTCCTGCGACCGGCGACTGTAACAGAGGATATGTACATTTACGGGTTTACCATTGTTTCTACAGAGTTCATCTGAGACTTGTCACATGGGTAATGGTGTTTTTATTTAAACAAAATGTTTGTCATCTTACAGCACGGGAGGATTCACGGAATACATTAAGGCTTTCAAGATCAAAGGCTTTTCCATTTTTCATTTTAGTATTTTTTCGTCCCTGTCACAGGCAGAACTTAACAGGCATCCTGAGACGTAACTTGAAGTTTCTGGACCCCAATGCAAAACCTGTAACAGGGCCCCCAACTATAATGCTTTATTTATAGTACTGGGCTCTTTATATAGAGAAAAGAGGCCTTATGGGCCCCTTAGGGGTCCTGGGCCTGGGTGCAACAACATCCCCTGCATCCCCTATAGTTACGCCCTTGATACATAGTATTTCACTAGGCCTTGGGCTGCCATGCCAACCCGTCAGCATGCCATAAGCGCTGCATGGAAGTGGCAATGAGGGCACAGGAGTGCCCCCCCTTCAGCTAGCTGCTCAGGATTAACTACAGCATCTATACATTTAAATGGCTGCGGTCAAAGCTAGTCAAACCATGGCCATTACCAGCAGCTCAGCTATCGAAAATAGCTGACACTCACTGTTTATGTAGTGCGCTCAGCTCCTAAACCTGCCTCATACAATCTTCATGACGGCATGATCTATACATACATATGACGGTCATGAAGAGGTTAACTATGTTGTTTAAAAATTATTCACTGTTCACTGTCCTGCACTTCATTGCCCTGACTTCCCAGTCTTTGGTCCAATCAGCAGAGGGGGCAGTATCTGAATGCCTGCCCTTCTGCTCACCCAGGACGATTCAGGCATTCTGGCCAAATGGCAAGGAAAGCTAATATAGTGTGTACACACACAAGAGAGGTAGAGATTGTGGAGATAGTTATCATAGTGTCTGCAGATCTGTCAACCCGCAGCCTCTGAGTGCACAGAAGTTACACTGTAACAATAGCTCCTCCCTCATTGTTATTACAGATGCTCTGTACCAAATGACAGGCAGTACATTGCAGAAAAGCTGGAAGGGGGACACTTCCAATGTGATTCACAGTGCTGAAGCAACACAATTTTTGATGCAAGTATATTACAGAAATGATGAGACTTACACAAGCTAATGCATGAGCATAAGTTATCTGAAACTTTAGTGGCCCTTTAAGTTTAATGTAAGATGGATAGACCCTCAGTAAGCTCTCCCTATTGGTGACTGCAGGCAGACAGAATTGTATTCTCTATGACTCAGAAAGAATCAGGAAAACTTGGAATAAGAGCACCATATTGTATTATTCAACATATTGGGCTGTACCCCAATGAAGACCAAGCATACAGCAGCTTAGAATGTATATCTAACCTGTACATTAACTACTAATTTCCTCTGCAAGCAGCGGTCATGATGACAGCAGAGAGCGATCATCGATGCCCAGTATCGTCTTAACACTGATACCATTTCCTTTTGAGCAATCCCTCTCAGTACGCTGTCAACTATTATTAGATCACACAGTTTCCTTTCTGGCCGGGTCTTTCCTATGTGCTCCATCATGGGTGACTCTTTTTCCTGAAAATTCACAGCTATTTATGTGAATTACTCATGACACCAGGTTGGAAATTAATGCACAGCCTGGATCCTGTCATTGGAAAGTCTGTGTATTCATTGCACTAACTACAATCTGTACTGTTCTAGCCCTGGCACAGAGGCTATGAACAGATGTAGCGTTGGCAGCGAACAAGAACTTGACGGTTGTTAACGATCCCAGCAAAAGAACTGATTCAGGAAAGAAAAAGTGACTGGACAGCGACTACTGAAAATACATTTGCTGCAAGTGCAAGATCCATTTTTAGTAATTTATCATGAGGAAGTCAAGGAAATGCATATTAAGGATATATATGAGGGAATTTCAGTCGAAATGAAATAATCTGAGTATTTACAGTTTACCTTCATCCAAGAGATACTAGGGGAGCAACTATGGGTGCCATCAGAAGGAAGGAGAGAGAGAAGGTGAAAGAAAGAGAGAAGGTGAGATAGAGAGGAGAGTGAGAAGGAGAAAATGAGAGAGAGAGAGAGAGAGAGGACGGTGAGAAGAGAGGTGAAAGAAAGGGAGAAGGTGAGATAGAGAGGAAAGACAGCGAGGGATATCTGAGGTTAGGTCATCAATAGTAAAAGCTCGAAATACCCTTTTAATACTGAAAAGTGGCAGTAATGCACCGCACATTAACAGTGTTATAAGTACAAGCAATGTGTAAAATAAAGCAGCTCTCTGCGATCGTTTACTTTGCTCTCTTGAGCACTGTGTCCCTTCCAGGCTTTGGCTCTCTTTAAGGTTCCATTTACATGGGGCAGTTCAGTTGCAATAAAAACCGTACCAAGAAGTGCATTTGCAAAACTGCGTGGGTTTTTTGCCACATTTTACTAGTAAAAACTCACATGGTTTCACCAATGCACTTTTGGTGCAGGTTGTATTGCAACCGAACTGCCCCGTGTGAATGGAGCCTAAGTCTGTATCATGGTTTCTGTCATAAAAGAAACCAAACATGGTGCCAGATCCATTACATGATGGATGCCAAATGCGCCCAATGGATGCCATTGACATATTGGGGTCTGTTACGATTCGGTGATGGCTCCATTGTTGGAAATGTATCTTTGTCATAAAACAGACATGTCAGAAGAGTTGAATGCTTCTCATTAATATTGGACCTGTGCTATAAAGCAGGACCATAAACATTACATGAGTGTTCTGTGACATGTACAGTAGATTACCACCAGGGATTGATGTGGCTCTGGAAAAATCTAAAAGTGGTTCCATGTTGTAGACAGGTCCAAATGATTAGTAGGGAAGCCAACACAAGTTTAACCTGATGCTGCATCTGTGCTTCGAGTTGTTATCCGCTCATTGCTTGTTTCTCTAGAACTGGATCAGCTAAACACAGAGCAAACTCTGCCTGGAGAGCTGGGAATTTTTGTATGGTTTGACCATTCCCTTATACTTGTTCTTTCCGATTATATATATGTTCAGACCCCCATTGATGATCTCCACTGTTGGATGTCCGAAGGACCAGGGCTTGCAAACCAACGATATTGCACACCAGGACTGTGGACGTGCCAGAGTTCCCTTATTGGGGGGGGGGGGGCAGGGCATGTCAGCATGAGTTTGTAGTGGCACAGACCTATAGGCCACTTTAGAATGTCTTTTATGTTTGTCTTGTGCATTTGTATTGTCAGTAACTTCTGTGTGCATGAAGTATGTGTTACACCTCTGCAGCACTGAAAGAGTTAAAGGGGTTGTCCCGCGCCAAAACGGTTTTTTTTTTCAATAGCCCCCCCGTTCGGCGCGAGACAAACCCAATGCATGTGTTGAAAAAAAAAACCGGATAGTACTTACCCAAATCCCCGCGCTCCGGTGACTTCTTACCTACCTTACGAAGATGGCCGCCGGGATCTTCACCCTCGGTGGACCGCAGGTCTTCTGTGCGGTCCATTGCCGATTCCAGCCTCCTGATTGGCTGGAATCGGCACACGTGACAGGGCGGAGCTACGAGGAGCAGCTCTCCAGCACGAGCAGCCCCATTCAACACGGAGAAGACCGGACTGCGCAAGCGCGTCTAATCGGGCGATTAGACGCTGAAAATTAGACGGCACCATGGAGACGGGGACGCTAGCAACGGAGCAGGTAAGTGAATAACTTCTGTATGGCTCATAATTAATGCACAATGTACATTACAAAGTGCATTAATATGGCCATACAGAAATGTATACCCCAACTTTGTTTCGCGGGACAACCCCTTTAATGTCTGCATGAGCCGTCTCTGTCTGGAAATGTATCTTTTTGTGTTGTGAGTCTGTAGTCACCTGACCATGCTTTATATTAATGCTTGCACAGTGTGGTGTAAGAGGAGAATGACGAGTAGTCAAGGAGAGTCAGCAGTGAATGTTAGTGTGAGCAAGTCAGTTAGTCTAGCCAGTCTGTCTACAAGTAGTCTGGCCTAAGCTACTAGGAATATCTGTTGGCGTGCCTTTGAAGCTTGTGGAAGTAAGAATGGAGGAGGCCGAAAGGTATCACCAATCTCCCTTGGACTTATCTGAGGAGATTGCGGGATAACTACCAGACCCTGTGAGTAAGAGGAGATCACCATGCAGCATTGAGAGGCGTCTGAGAAGTGAGTGTTGACAGGTTGAGACTTTGGAAAGGAAATAGTGTGTGATTTTCCAGAAGCGGAGCTGCACAGATAACTAGGACTGTGAGCCCGATATTCATCCTGTGTTCTGCCTCCTTGTCTTACTATCAATTCTGCCTATATCCATGCTGTATTAAACTTATGTACTGTTAAACTGTTTTGCTACTGGAATTTAAATAAAGCAACTTTGCCATCCATTCCCAGCTTTGTTTTCAACTACTCTGTCTGTGGACTATTCCTCCATCCTTCAGCCTCACCACAGAGGAAGAAACAGTGGCGTCGCCCGTGACGATTCAGCAGAAGAAATCAGGTAACCAAGTCCCCGGTTACACATACTTTAATCGCCTGCCCTCGGCCCTGTTGGATGGGCCCCTGGTTACCCTCCAGGTGGGAGGCGGTGACAAGGCCTACAACTTATCCCCGCTGTCTTCTAGGCTAGAGCCCGCTCCTCGGACACTGCAAGTTACTACGGAATTATTTCTCACCTTCATCCTGATTAGTCCACTATATAGTTTTCTCTAAATCCTTCTGATGTCTTGAGCGCTGCCTCAGTTAATGGATCTGTGCTTCAAGATGTTATCTGTTCATTGCTTGTTTCTCTAGGACTGGATCGGCTGAACACAGAGCAAAATTGCACCAGCTCAACTCTTTATTGCACCAAGAAGGAGGCAGATGGGGATGTTTAAAGTAGAAAAGATGCTGCAGTGCCTGATGATGGCACACAGACACTAGCACAATCTCACATTACACAGCCCCACTGCCTTCTATAATAAAAGGTGACAACCCCCCCCCCCACCACCACCACCACACTGCAGCCAGCCTGCTGTTGCTCCTTGAGCTCCCTTGAGCCAGCGGGAGAGTGGGGTCTGTAGCAAGTGCTCCATTGTGCATCAACCTTAATTCAACTGCAGTGAGCACACTGAAATTCAGTGGGTCCAGTAATCTGCCCAGGTGCTCTAGCCCTGCCTGACCAGAATGGCCCATGACTTGTCCGGTCTACCAGGTATCTGTCTGGGATGACTTAGTGAATCCTACATTGAGCAGGGGGTTAGACCAGATGACCCAGGAGGTCCCTTCCAACTCTACCATTCTATGATTTCTCCCTGTAGAGCCTGTGGCCAATCTGCCTCTGATTACTGCTAGCTGACCCCACTGGCTGTGGATTTGGATGTATGCACTCACAATACCGATTCGCTCTCCAATAAGAAGGATGTTTGCTGTATGTTTCATGTTAGTCTTTTGCCCAGTTTGACAAATGTGCATCAAATTATCTGTAGTAAAGGAATAAACATACAGCAACATCCGTCTGCCTTCATTATCCCGCTCCAGGATCTTGTTTATCATGAATAATTTGCAGAGTCCTGAAAATGTATTTTTAAATATTGCTATAAAGAGAAAACTGAAAGATAAGTAAACATGTATCAGCAGCCGCCAAAATAGAAATGCATGCAAAAACAATGTATACCAATTGTTCATATAGTCTAACGGCTATAAAGGGATTATACCTTGTCTATGTGCAGATTAGGACATATGGACATGATAGAGGGGGACTCCACTCTCAGGGATAACACCACCCCATGAACCAGTACTGTGAGCCACTCTGTTACCTCTTATTCCTGCATTATGTGGTTGACCATTTACTTCAATGACAGGCATGCAATGCTACGGTGCTACGTGAATGGTTATATGCAGCTTCCACTGCAGATAATCGCTGATCCCTGGACCCGGTTTGATTAAAACAAGTGTTATTTTCTTTTGACAAGTCCAAGGCTTCTATTTAAACTTGACACATGCACATGTCAGTGCAATTGAGCACTACAGGTATATTCTTGTGTTCCAAATTCAGGCTGCTTGTAGAATCACTGTCCGGTCACACATCAGTTGTGTAATAACGACTGATTCCATTTATTTGTTAACAGGCAGAAGTATTTATGGTTTTTAGACAAAAACATTAAAAAAGGCATAACTTGTTAGAATTTATTATTAGTATTGGTAACTAATAATGAATTAGCACAGAGTCTTAAGGCAGCAGAAATGCAGTTCTATGCTCTCACTCACGACCTGAAGGCTGCAGTTTCAATTCCTGCTTGGTTCAGGTAGCAGGCTCATGGTTGACTCAGCCACCCATCCTTCTGAGGTCGGTAAAATGAGTACCCAGCTTGCTGGGGGGTAAAGATGACTGGGGAAGGCAATGGCAAACCACCCAAGAAAACATCATGATGTGACGTCATCCTAGGAGTCACTCAGGACTCAGTGCTTGCACCAGGGGACTTTACCTACTAAATCAGAGGCAGTGACGTCGATCTCTAGGTAGGAATTTCTCTCAGATCATGCACTGCTTGTATGCTGTTTCTAGGGTTGTTAATTGGCTAATCTACTGGCTTCATTGAGCTAGCTTTTCTCTGGTCACGTACTGCTTATACGTTAACTATCTCTAGGGTTATTAGTTGGTTAATATATATAGACTTTTCCGAGCTTGTTGCAGGCAATGTTTGGCAATCATTAATCAGTTAAGGCTTACATGGAGGTTATAAATACATTCTCTAGGGATTATATATATATATTTATTTATTTATTTATAGAGAGAGCGATGTACATATCAATAGAAATAACTATTCTTCATCTGTTTTACTAAGCAGACTAATCATGCAGCATGAGTATATTTCTAAGCAAAGTCTAGCTTTAATCGCTCTTCCTTCCCATCCCCTCTGGGAGTCAGATCCAGTTCACTCTTGTGTAGGAGAAAGTTAATTGCCGCTTTTCTCTGTGGAGCCTTGTGAACGACCTTGCATACCTGTCCAGTTCGTGAGCCAAGACATCTAAGTATGTGTCAAGTAAGAATCACAAAATGGAGTAAAGAACAAGATGGAGTCTTTTTTAGCTTGCAAAAAAGAAGGCTGAGAGGAGACTTAATAGCTGTCTACAAATATCTGAAGGGCTGTCACAGTGCAGAGGGATCAGCCCTATTCTCATTTGCATAAGGAAAGACTAGAAGCAATGGGATGAAACTGAAAGGGAGAAGACACAGATTGGATATTAGAAAAAAACTTTCTGACAGTGAGGGCAATCAATGAGTGGAACAGGTTGCCACAGGAGGTGGTGAGTTCTCCTTTAATGGAAGTGTTCAAACAAAGGCTGGACAGACATCTATCTGGGATGATTTAGTAAATCCTGCACTGAGCAGGGGGTTGGACCAGATGACCCTGGAGGTCCCTTACAACTCTACCAGTCTATGACTCTATAGAGTGCAGTAGACATTATAGGTTCTCTCACAAATCTCATTAAAGAGTAATGGAGCTGATATACAAGGACATGGCAGGACGTGAACCACAAGTGCTTGTTGCATAGTGCGCTTGGATACTGATGTCATCACTAGCTAATTAGTGGTTGCTCACCGGGGATCAATATCAACCCATAAACTAAAGGGTCCCAACATGCTAAGAAAAACGCAGAGGCTCCTTTGACTTGTCTCTTATACAGCATTGCTCTTGACATAGCTTTGTGTGGAAACAGCAACACATAATGCATAAGACTGAATGTAGCACTGTAAAAGAGAGAAGGTGAAGAGGTTGCAGCTGCTTTATTCTATGTGTTACTGGGAAGACCTTAAGGGCTCATCCACATGAGCGTAAATATGGCGCGTATTCAAGTACCGAAATACACATACGCCCATGTGAATGCACCCCTAGTCATATCCCTTTAAACCAACATTGATAAAATACAACCTATTGATCAATGGCCATTTTAGGAATACCAAGAAGACTCTATCCATTGCACTGCAGTACATAGCTGAGCCTCCTGAAGAATACCATCAATGAATGAGGTTGAAAATTGCAGAATGTCAATGAAGAAACTCCTTATGATTTGGTTTATTTATCCTACAATGCATAATTTTCATCAGGCATTTTTAAGAGTTTTTTCCTGGGCAGATCACAGCAGGACAGGACTGTATGCCCCTAACATCTGGCACCCGTGTAGTGGAAAGGTAATGTACATACTGACATATGTTCTTCTATGGGAAATATGCATCAAAGACAACAGACTGCTACAAGGTAGAAACTATATTATAACAGTACAGAGAACATAAAGTTTTAACAATGTAAAAATGAAAAAAACGCTATAGACACCTCGTCACAACTGCCATAGGTGGCCATATTGAACACCTAAAGGCTTTATTTACCTCACCAGTATTTCCTTATGGAAACCTACGTAGGTAGCAAAGTTCCTGGTGGATGAAAGTTCTTTGCAGCTTTAGTGTTTATTGAATTATAGATCTGGATGACTTTTGGAATCATGAAAACAACATGGTTTGCATCCTGCTTTTTTTGGGTAGAAATGAAAAAAAGAGCCACAGCTATAAGCTTAACGCTTAACTTGACTCTTAATTCTTTTCCCTGTTCTATAGGAGACATAGCACCTGCCAGAAATTTCTTATGCTCAATTTGGTTAAAGAATCTAGCAAGATCCTAACATCTCAATAGCTTAGTGTATATTTCAGCCATCAGGTTAATTTATTAGGTTTTAATGAAATACGTTTATTGAAATTTTAATTAATACATTAAATCATGTAATCTAAAATACAACTTCACCTGCCCTGAACCCAACCTACCTCCCTCTACCCATTACAAAGAGGAAAGAAATAAAGTATATCACAATATATAAGCCAACATATTTTACACAATATGTAGGTAAGTATATATGTTCTCCATGTAAGGCCGGCTGCATATGACAAGGTCAGATTCCGCATGTGTGAGCCCGCAGCAGAATCCAACCCTATGCCTACTTGGCATCTGCACATACCTGACATTCTTCTTCTTTTTCTGTACTACGGATGGTCCGCATGACAAGCCTTCTTACATGTGAAGTACAGTTTTGTTTTTTGTTTTAATCCTTGTCTAGCGAAGATGCGGGTAGCTGCTACCTTTTTCGCAATGTCATATGGAAAAGGATGCAGGTCGGACAGCTTCCATTGACTTCAATGGAAGCCATCCATGTGGAATCTGCACTGAAATAGAGCATGCTGAAATTTTTCCTCCGTGAGAGCAAAACTGCAATTGATTTTTGCTCATATACAGAAAAATTTACATACATAGACATATATTAACTATTTTTGCTTCTAGTTTTACTGGAGGAGTGAAAATATTCAGATTTAACACACAAAGTAGAGGCTAATCCAGAGTGGTCAATCCATGTGGACCAAAGGTCTTCTTTAAAGCTCCTCTTTTTAGATATATCTGCTTTGCCATGCCTACAAGCCAATTAACTTTATTTAGAATTCTCTGTTTGTTCGAGTAAAGTCTTGTTTCCATTTTGAGCCACCAATTTTCATGCTACGTATAACAGTCCAACCACAGCCAATCTTGTACATTCTGAAGAGGGCAAATCTTCCACATACAGACATAAGGAATTAAAGTGTGAGATCCTATGAACTTCACTGAGTGAAAGCTGAGGAAATCTTTCCAACATCTCTCGCCATTGCCCATCTTCCAATGGACCAAGATCTTTTTCCCATTTTGTATTTTACCCCCAAAGGTGCTGGACCATGAAACTCAGATGGCAAGTATTGGTATAATCTTGATATAAAACCCTTTGATCTCTCTTACTCTCCCACCAAAGTTATAATTTGGTAGTTGTTTACTGACAAAGATCCTTCAGCATTAAGCACATTACAAAGCTGCAGGTACTTGTAAGATTGGGTGTCTGGTAAATCTAACTTTTTCTATAAAGCCAAGAACGGTTCAAGGTGAACCTGTCTACCAATATTCTACCAATATTTGTGATACGTCTTATGCCCTTACCCCTTTCCAATCCACTGTCTGACCTCTGAAGACATTATGATTTAAGGCTATACAGCTCCGATGTAGGAAGACATCCGTCGGGGTTCTCTTACTGTATATTGCCAGCCTCTCTGCTGTCGGAGCCTATCCAACTTGTCACCTTATGCAGTACTGACCTTAGCCAGCATATAGCGCTGTTGTGTAACAGCAGAAAAAGAATAAGCCCCCTAAGAAAACCGGGATACAAATTGGATTGGAAAGGATTAAATTCCCACTTGCAAAAACTTTCTAATAATTGACAACTCAGATGACCATGGTGTGTCCCAAATTGATGTAACCTGTGTACAGTTTTAGATACCAAATATATTTCTTCCTTTTCACCAAATCCTACATATCATACACAGTGTAGGTAGCCTTTGAAAGTGTATCTTAAATTTATTTGCCTATAAAGCTTCAAGTAACTGATTTGTATGTGTTCCAGTATCGCCTTAGAGGAATCTGAATAAGATCATTCCCCTCCTCGCAAATGTTGTAGTTGGGCTGACATATAATACATTTTTGGATGAGGTACAGCCAACCCGCCTTCCAGTTTATTCCGTTGCAAAATCTCCAATTTATTCTTCATACTGTTCTTACGCCATATTAACTCACGGAAGAAACTGTCAACCCAATGAAAAATAGCGCTTTGATATCCATACAGTGGAGTTCTATAATATATATAACAATCGGAGTATTAAGACCATTTTGATAAGATTAACACGCCCAACTAATTTTTTCTTTACTTTAATTAAGAGTGGTACTATATTTAATTACTCATTGTCTAACAGGGATGTAGTCAGGTGTATGCCTTGGTAATTGATAATATCAGTGCATCCCAATGGGATCTTCTCTTGACCTAGTTCTGTATCTTCTTTATCTACCGGTAACAGTAAGAACTTACTGTATATAACTAATTTATAGATAACCTGGAATATTGCCAAAACCTCTGTATACATTCTATAGCATTATGGAGTGAGGATTGTATATCTGCCAAAAAAAGGTATATCATCAGCATACATAGCAATTCTATTCTTCTCAACACCCCAACCAAAGCCCCTAATGCCAGAATGTGCCCTTATATTTATCGCTAGAGGCTCTATTACAATCGCTGAAAGCAGGGGAGACTAATCAATCTTCAACCAAGGTTATTCACCGGAATCTGTAGGTTCAGATATAGTCTACGCAGATTTATTGATGTATACTTTGCTGGTATAAAGCCACTATGATCGGGATAAGGTTTGTAATCATTTTAAATATCTACTATTCCGAATATCAAAGAGTGTAATGAATTTTGAGAAAATAGAGCTATTGGAGGTTTTAATTAACCCTAGTGTGTTTTTTGTGGCACAGTATAGGTGGGTTGATAAGAGTATAATAGAAGCATTTGGGGAAGTTGAGGTTTCATTGTTTGTACTTATCATACATTCAATAATCAAGAAGCCCTAGAGCTGAAGAAAAACTGCACCCACACCAAATCATAAAATCAATTCCGAATGATAGAGATTGGGTCATTAGTGGATTGAGTAGGTTAATGGAGACATCACTAGTTGTTTATGGCCACTTTCACACCGCAGTATTTTTGTTAGTATTTTGCATCAGTATTTATGAACCATAACCAAAAATGGAACCTACAGAGAAAAAATATAATAAAAGGAATTGCACATCTTCTGTTTATTGGACCGACTTCTGGGTTTGCCTTAGAAATACAGATGCAAAATGCTGACATGTGAAAGCAGCCTATGTAAGTAAATGCACTAGGCCCCCTGTCCACGGGCGAGGCGGAATATCGCTAGTAATATTCTGCTGCCCGGGAGCAGGGGAGAAAACCGACAGTTCTCTGTGGTGAGCCTAACTGACAGATAGGCTCACCGCGGAGAATCACGGCAAATCGCAGCATGCCACGATTTAAGTCCCGCGAGCGGAGAATCGCAGAGATTCACTCATGGACAGGGGGCTGTGCTTTCCATAGCAACGCTATGGAAAGCGTGCACTGCGTTACTCGCGGCCGGATTATCGCCGCGAGTAATGCAATGCAAGATCGCCTGTGGACAGGAGCCCTTAATGGGCACTAGAGATGAGCGAGCGTACTCGTTCGAGTATTAGGGTGTTCGAGATGCTCGTTACTCGAGACGAGCACCACGCGGTGCTCGACTCCATTACATTTCCTTCCCTGAGAAACTTGCGCGCTTTTCTGGCCAATAGAAACACAGGGAAGGCATTACAACTTCCTCCTGTGACATTCCAGCCCTATCCCACCCCCCTGCAGTGAGTGGCTAGGGAGATCAGATGACACTCGAGTATTTAAATCTGCCCCTCCCGCGGCTCGCCACAGACACAAGCTAAGAGAGATCAGGGAAAGTGCTGTCTTGCTGTAGCTGCTATAGGGAGAGTGTTAGGTGTTATTTTAGTCTTCAAGAACCCCAACGGTCCTTCTTAGGGCCACATCTGACCGTGTGTAGCACTGTTGAGGCTGCTTTTAGCAGTTTTGCACAATTTTTTTTTTTTTGTATATCGGGCGTGCAGACCATAGCGTCCTCAGTCTGCAGTCATTTTACAGAGTATAGGGGCAGTACTGCTGAGGCAGGGACAGTGGTACAGGGAAAGAGATATACTGGCTATATAGGCAGTGGGCTTTTTCAAAAAAATTGTAAAAAAATACTATATTTGGGCTGCCTTTGACCGTCTTCAGTTTACTGCGTGTCTGCTGGGGGTAGTAGTCGCTGATTAATACCCAGCCTTGCGCATAATTTTTTCTGGCTGCACTGTGCTTTCAGTAACCACAGTCATCCTCCAACAGGGAAATCCATATACAGGCTATATCACAGGCAGTGAGCTTTTTCCCCAAAATTGGGGAAAAAAATACTATATTTTGGCTGCCTGTGACCGTCTTCAGTTTACTGCGTGTCTACTGGGGGTACTAGTAGTCGCTCATTAATACCCAGCTTTGCGCATAATTTTTTCTGGCTGCACTGTGCTTTCAATAACCATAGTCATCCTCCAACAGGGAAATCCATATACAGGCTATATCACAGGCAGTGGACTTTTTCCCCAAAATTGGGGGAAAAAAATGCTATATTTTGGCTGCCTGTGACCGTCTTCAGTTTACTGCGTGTGCTGGGGGTAGTAGTCGCTGATTAATACCCAGCTTTGCGCATAATTTTTTCTGGCTGCACTGTGCTTTCAATAACCACAGTCATCCTCCAACAGGGAAAAATCCATATACAGGCTATATCACAGGCAGTGGGCTTTTTCCCCAATATTGGGGAAAAAAATACTATATTTGGGCTGCCTGTGACCGTCTTCAGTTTACTGCATGTCTGCTGGTGGTACTAGTAGTCGCTCATTAATACCCAGCCTTGCGCATAATTTTTTCTGGCTGCACTGTGCTTTCAATAACCATAGTCATCCTCCGACAGGGAAATCCATATACAGGCTATATAGGCAGTGGGCTTTTTCCCCAAAATTGGGGAAAAAAATGCTATATTTGGGCTGCCTGTGACCGTCTTCAGTTTACTGCGTGTCTGCTGGGGGTAGTAATCGCTGATTAATACCCAGCCTTGTGCATAATTTTTTCTGGCTGCACTATGCTTTCAATAACCACAGTCATCCTCCAACAGGGAAATCCATATACAGGCTATATAGGCAGTGGGCTTTTTCCCCAAAATTGGGGGAAAAAATACTATATTTGGGCTGCCTGTGACCGTCTTCAGTTTACTGCGTGTCTGCTGGGGGTACTAGTAGTCGCTGATTAATACCCAGCCTTGCGCATAATTTTTTCTGGCTGCACTGTGCTTTCAATAACCACAAACATCCTCCAACTGGGAAATCCATATACAGGCTATATCACAGGCAGTGGGCTTTTTCCCCAAAATTGGGAAAAAAATACTATATTTGGGCTGCCTGTGACCGTCTTCAGTTTACTGCGTGTATGCTGGGGGTACTAGTAGTCCCTCATTAATACCCAGCCTTGCGCAAAATTGTTTCCTGGCTCTGCTTTGCGTTCCGTAAGCGAAGTCAGCCTCCAACCACAGGCCAATAAGCGGCACATTTAATTACAGCGTTCAGTTTCTGCTCTACTCGTAATACACCATGCTGAGGGGTAGGCCTAGAGGACATGGGCGAGGACGCGGAGGCCCAAGTCAGGGTGTGGGCACAGGCCGAGCTCCTGGTCCAGGTGTATCGCAGCCGACGGCTGCGGGATTAGGAGAGAGGCAAGTTTCTGGGGTTCCCAGATTCATCTCACAATTAATGGGTCCACGCGGTAAACTTTTATTAGAAACAGAGCAGTGTGAGCAGGCCCTGTCGTGGATGGCAGAAAGTGCATCCAGCAATCTATCGACCACCCAGTCTTCTACGCCGTCCACAGCTGCAACTCTGAATCCTCTGGCTGCTGCTCCTCCTTCCTCCCAGCCTCCTCACTCCATGAAAATGACACATTCTGAGGAGCAGGCAGACTCCCAGGAACTGTTCTCGGGCCCCTGCCCAGATTGGGCAGCAATGGTTCCTCGCCCACCAGAGGAGTTTGTCGTGACCGATGCCCAACCTTTGGAAAGTTCCCGGGGTCCGGGGGATGAGGCTGGGGACTTCCAGCAACTGTCTCAAGAGCTTTCAGTGGGTGAGGAGGACGATGACGATGAGACACAGTTGTCTATTAGTGAGGTAGTAGTAAGGGCAGTAAGTCCGAGGGAGGAGCGCACAGAGGATTCGGAGGAAGAGCAGCTGGACGATGAGGTGACTGACCCCACCTGGTTTGCTAAGCCTACTGAGGACAGGTCTTCAGAGGGGGAGGCAAGTGCAGCAGCAGGGCAGGTTCGAAGAGGCAGTGCGGTGGCCAGGGGTAGAGGCAGGGCCAGACCGAATAATCCACTAACTGTTTCCCAAAGCGCCCCCTCGCGCCAAGCCACCCTGCAGAGGCCGAGGTGCTCAAAGGTGTGGCATTTTTTTCACTGAGAGTGCAGACGACCGACGAACAGTGGTGTGCAAGGTTTGTCACGCCAAGATCAGCCGGAGAGCCACCACCACCAGCCTCACCACCACCTGCATGCGCAGGCATATGATGGCCAAGCTCCCCACAAGGTGGGACGAAGGCCGTTCACCGCCTCCGGTTTACACCACTGCCTCTCCCACTGTGCCCCAACCTGCCACTGAGATCCAACCCCCCTCTCAGGACACAGGCACGACCGTCTCCCAGCCTGCACCCACACGCTCACCTCCGCTGTCCTCGGCCCCATCCAGAAATGTCTCTCAGCGCAGCGTCCAGCCGTCGCTAGCGCAACTGTTTGAGCGCAAGCGCATGTACGCCGCCATGCACCCGCACGCTCAAGCGTTAAATGTGCACATAGCCAAATTGATCAGCCTGGAGATGCTGCCTGTAAGACAGTGACTGACAAAGTGCTGGAGGGTGGATACGTGCCACCGAGCGGCCTGGGCTCGGTGGAGGAAGCCAGCATTTCTGTGTCAGTAACACTATGTTACTGACACGTTGTAGTTTTTGTAAGTGGCTCCAAGCTGCATAGTCCGGGCCGGCATTCCGGGAGTGGTCAAAGTGAAGGGTGGGATGGCCACTCCCACGTACCAGGTGAGGCTGGTACCAGGCCTTATAAAGCCTGGGCCTGCAGGTCAGAGTTAGAGAGCGTCTGGCTGAGAGCCAGAGAAAGCGTCTGGCTGAGAGCCAGAGAGAGGGCTCTGTGGAGCAAGGAGCCCGGCTAGCCCAGCGTGTGGGCTGAGAGAGCAAAAGGCGAGGTTGACAGGGTGACGCCCCTAACCTCAACACCCAGGAGGGTGTGGTGAGACCTCCACAGGTCTGAGGAACGGACTGGCTGTGTACAGCAAGCAAGAAGTATTCTGACGTTTTGAAGTGAGTAGTCAGGAACAAGCATATGTATAGTGAGTGCTCAGACGAGCAGGTGTTTGTTTCCATTTTGGTTTTGTTTCTGCTGCAATAAACCCAGGCAAAGCCTGGACTAAAGAACGTGGTTGCCCGGTGTCACTGTCTCTGGCCGCGGATGCCCACGCTGCTACTGCCCCTAAACGCTAATCCCTCACATATGGTGTTTGGATGCGGGCAGCTGTCTTAAAGAGACATACACCAGTTAATGGACATTCTGCTGCAGCCAATGGAGAACCGTTGCTAAGGGCAACCGCCCAAAGAGAGATTGTCTGAGTGTGCCGTAACCCCATGTCTCGGGTGGAAGCTGCAACGGCGCAGCAACCAGATACAGCCAGTATGGAGGAATGGCTGAAGCAATGGATGCAAGAGACAGTGCGGCAACAGGAGACCATGGTTCAGCAGCAGGAGGAAAGGCAACGCCTAATAAAGCAGTTGGCTAAACTGACAGAGTCACTCAAGACTACAGGGAATGAGCCCCTTATACAACAAACTGAAACGGATCACACGGCTGTGTTGGGAGAACAAGCCCCTAAGTGTGAAAAGCTGAAAACAAAAAGTGCAGCTCTCTTAAAGGAGAAGGAGCATTTTGAGAGGTTGGCTAAGGAGGAAGCTGATCGCCGAGTGTTGCTGCAACAGATGAATGTTCAGTATGGACAGCGCTTAAAAGAGATGAGAAGTAAGAAAGAAAAGTTTAAGGGATATCTTTCATCAGCCCATGAAGAGATACAAGACCTCAGAGATGTAGCCAGAGATGAGGCTGACCGCAGAGTATGTCTGGAGGCACAAGCTGCGCAGTATGAACAGGACTGTAAGAAACTGCAAATGAAAACCCAAGAGTTGGAGATGATGTGTTGCAAGTTAGAAAGAGCTTCTACAGATGCACATAATCAAACTACAGGTTTGCAGAATCAGGTTGCAGAGTTGAAAATGCAGCTAGCAAAGAAAAATGGTGACTTGGAGTGCCAAGTAAGTCAGCTCAAGGAAGAGCTGGAAATACAGAAAGCTGCGTGCAGTCAGACCAAAAAACAAGCAGAGTTCTTGGAAGACTTACTGGGTCACAAGGAAAACCAGGAAGTGTTGCTTGAGAGACTGGTGTCCCAGCTACAGATGAGCTTGGATGAGGAAGCTGAAGTACATGGAAACCAAATCCAGGAGCTGGAACAGAGTCATGCTGTAGCTGTGGGGAAACTGTCCAAGCTGTTGAAGCAACTTGAAAAGGTGAAAGAAGCATTGGAAAGTGAGTGTCTTGAGCTGTCCCAAAGGGTGAAGGGGTTGTTGGAAGACAAGTACGCATATGAATGCAAGAAAGACACAGTAGAGATGCAGCTTCAAGAGCTACAAATAAAAATAGCCGAAGGTGACCGTGTGCAGACCGCATTGTCTGAGCAGGTGAGCAGGCTGCAGGAGAAGCTGGGAGCTCAGACTGAAGAGTCTCAGAAGTTACTGCAAGAACAGAAGCAGCAGAAGCTTGGTCTCAGTGCACACCTGAAGGCTATGCAAGATGAGAAAAATGTGCTCCTCAAGCAAGTAGGGGAGGATGCAAAAGCTAAGAGAAGCCTATCAGAGCAGATTGCAGCACTGCAGGCTGAGGTGGTGAATCTGGAAGTTAGACTGGAGAAGAGTGCTTTGTGTCTGGTTTCTGTGGAAGAGCAGAAAAGAGAAATACAAGGAGAATTAGAAACTACAAGGCAGCAGTGTGTAGAGAAGACAGCTGCCTGTGATAAGCTCGAGAAGGTTAAAGTACATCTTCAGCAAGAGATAGAAGGTGCTTCTGTGAAGCTTGGTCTCCAAGAGGACCTTGTGTCCAAACTAAGAAAGACACAGCAGCTCACAGAAGAGAAAATCAGGTCGGCAAGATGTGTCACTGAATGTGAGCATGCTGAAGAAAGGGTCGGTATGAAAGAGACCAAAGTGTTTACTTTAACACCCACCCTGAAAATGATGTCAGAGAAGGAAGAGAAACTGTATGAGAACCCTGCATGCTGGGTCACGGTTGAAGAGCAAGACAGTGAAATCCTAGAAGTGGAAGCGCTAAATCAGCTGTTTTGTCTTCAAACTGATATCTATGATGAACTTGAGAAATTTACAGTGAGTCTTAAGCAGGAAGTAGAAGACATTAGTGTGGAGCTTGGTTACCAATGTCAGATGGCATCCAACTGGGAGAAGAAACAGAAGATGTGTGAACAGTGGCTTACTGAGGAGAAGTCAGTGTTTCCTAAAGTGGCAAAAGGAAAGCGTAACAAGCTTGTGCACACTGAAATGCAAGGCTGGATTAGTGCCAAGACAGATGCTGAAAAGAGAACCCTGATACGGGGAAAGCTAAACGGAGTGTTCCAACGACCGGTAGCAGAAATGGAGATCCTGCTAGAGAATATTAAGAAAGAGACTGAAGCGCTAACCCTGAAGCGCCCCCTGAAGGTAGTGTCAGGCAAAGCAGAGCTTCAGCAGTTCTCAGAGAAGTTGTGCATGAAGATAAAATGCTGTAAATCAGACAGCCAAGCGGCTGAAAGAAGTGTTCTGAGACCAGACATGTCTAAAACCCAGTTCAGACAGAAAAGAAAAAAGGGGATTTTGTTAAAGAATCTGAAAAAGTTACAAGTAGTAAAGAGTGTCAATTTATGCTTACAAAAGGAGACTACTGAGGCTCAGAAGGTCTCACAAGTGGACGCAGAAGTCTTGAAAGAACTGCAGCAAAAGAATAGTGACGTACAAAAGCAAACCCCAAAAGTGAAGAAACTGTTTGTCCAAGTGGTAGAAGCCTATCACAGGGATGCTGGCTCCAAGGAGGACCAGCTCATCAGTGAACTGAATACTACCAAGGAAAAGTCAGAGTCAGAGGTAAAGGAACTGGAAGAACACAGAGACAAGGTTCTTGCACTAGAAAGAGACCCCAGAGCCTGGAGCTTTGACCCTGGAGGGCCAAGAAGAAAAGACTTTGAGCGTGGGACCAAGGCCCAACACCCAGGCCTCGTCAAGGATGCATTTCAGGACAGCTAAGTGTCCGAACCCACGGGCTCGAACAGAGGGGGAGGGTATGTAAGACAGTGACTGACAAAGTGCTGGAGGGTGGATACGTGCCACCGAGCGGCCTGGGCTCGGTGGAGGAAGCCAGCATTTCTGTGTCAGTAACACTATGTTACTGACATGTTGTAGTTTCTGTAAGTGGCTCCAAGCCGCATAGTCCAGGCCAGCTTTCCGGGAGTGGTCAAAGTGAAGGGTGGGATGGCCACTCCCACGTACCAGGCCTTATAAAGCCTGGGCCTGCAGGTCAGAGTTAGAGAGCGTCTGGCTGAGAGCCAGAGAAAGCGTCTGGCTGAGAGCCAGAGAGAGGGCTCTGTGGAGCAAGGAGCCCGGCTAGCCCAGCGTGTGGGCTGAGAGAGCAAAAGGCGAGGTTGACAGGGTGACGCCCCTAACCTCAACACCCAGGAGGGTGTGGTGAGACCTCCACAGGTCTGAGGAACGGACTGGCTGTGTAGAGCAAGCAAGAAGTATTCTGACGTTTTGAAGTGAGTAGTCAGGAACAAGCATATGTATAGTGAGTGCTCAGACGAGCAGGTGTTTGTTTCCATTTTGGTTTTGTTTCTGCTGCAATAAACCCAGGCAAAGCCTGGACTAAAGAACGTGGTTGCCTGGTGTCACTGTCTCTGGCCGCGGATGCCCACGCTGCTACTGCCCCTAAACGCTAATCCCTCACATGCCGTATAGGCTTGTGGAAACGGAGGCTTTCAAAAACATGATGGCAGCAGCGGCCCCGCGCTACTCGGTTCCCAGTCGCTACTACTTTTCCCGATGTGCCGTCCCAGCCCTGCACGACCACGTCTCCCGCAACATTGTACGCCCCTCACCAATGCGGTTACTGGCAAGGTCCACTTAACAACGGACATGTGGACAAGCACAGGCGGGCAGGGCCACTATATCTCCCTGATGGCACATTGGGTGAATTTAGTGGAGGCTGGGACAGAGTCAGAGCCTGGGACCGCTCACGTCCTACCCACCCCCAGAATTGCGGGCCCCAGCTCGGTGCTGGTATCTGCGGCGGTGTATGCTTCCTCCACTAAAACACCCTCCTCCTCCTACGCAACCTCTGTCTCGCAATCAAGATGTGTCAGCAGCAGCACGTCGCCAGCAGTCGGTGTCGCGCGGCGTGGCAGCACAGCGATGGGCAAGCGTCAGCAGGCCATGCTGAAGCTACTCAGCTTAGGAGAGAAAAGGCACATGGCCCACGAACTGCTGCAGGGTCTGACAGAGCAGACCGACTGCTGGCTTTCACCGCTGAGCCTCCAACCGGGCATGGTCGTGAGTGACAACGGCCGTAACCTGGTGGTGGCTCTGCAGCTCGGCAGCCTCACGCACGTGCCATGCCTGGCCCACGTCTTTAATTTGGTGGTTCAGCGCTTTCTGAAAAGCTACCCACGCTTCTCAGACCTGCTCGGAAAGGTGCACCGGCTCAGCGCACATTTCCGCAAGTCCAAGACGGACACTGCCACCCTGCGGACCCTGCAACATCTGCTGTGCGACGTGCCCACACGGTGGAACTCTACGCTCCACATGTTGGCCAGGCTCTATGAGCAGCGAAGAACTATAGTGGAATACCAACTCCAACATGGGCGCGCGTAGTGGGAGTCAGCCTCCTAAATTCTTTACAGAAGAGTGGGCCTGGTTGGCAGACATCTGCCAGGTCCTTGGAAACTTTGAGGAGTCTATCTAGATGGTGAGCGGCGATGCTGCAATCATTAGCGTCACCATTCCTCTGCTATGCGTTTTGAGAGGTTCCCTGCAAAGCATAAAGGCAGACGCTTTGCGCTCGGAAACGGAGGCGGGGGAAGACAGTATGTCGCTGGATAGTCAGAGCACCCTCATGTCTATATCTCAGCGCGTTTTGGAGGAGGAGGAGGAGCATGAGGAGGAGGGGGAAGAGACAGCTTGGCCCACTGCTGAGGGTACCCATGCTGCTTGCCTGTCATCCTTTCAGCGTGTATGGCCTGAGGAGGAGGAGGAGGAGGATCCTGAAAGTGATCTTCCTAGTGAGGACAGCCATGTGTTGCGTACAGGTACCCTGGCACACATGGCTGACTTCATGTTAGGATGCCTTACTCGTGACCCTCGCGTTATACGCATTCTGGCCACTACGGATTACTGGGTGTACACACTGCTCGACCCACGGTATAAGGAGAACCTTTCCACTCTCATACCAGAAGAGGAAAGGGGTTCGAGAGTGATGCTATACCACAGGACCCTGGTGGACAAACTGATGGTAAAATTCCCATCCGACAGCGCTAGTGGCAGAAGGCACAGTTCCGAGGGCCAGGTAGCAGGGGAGGCGCGGAGATCAGGCAGCATGTACAGCGCAGGCAGGGAAACACTCTCCAAGGCCTTTGCCAGCATTATGGCTCCCCAGCAAGACTGTGTCACTGCTCCCCAGTCAAGGCTGAGTCGGCGGGAGCACTGTAAAAGGATGGTGAGGGAGTACGTAGCCGATCGCATGACCGTCCTCCATGACGCCTCTGCTCCCTACAACTACTGGGTGTCGAAGCTGGACACATGGCCTGAACTCGTGCTGTATGCTCTGGAGGTGCTTGCTTGCCCTGCGGCTAGCGTCTTGTCAGAGAGGGTGTTTAGTGCGGCTGGGGGAATCATCACGGATAAGCGTACCCGCCTGTCAACTGACAGTGCCGACAGGCTTACACTCATCAAGATGAACAAAGCCTAGATTTCGCCAGACTTCTCTTCTCCACCAGCGGACAGCAGCGGTACCTAAACAAAAGGTAGGCTGCACCCGCGGATGGAAGCATCGTTCTCTATCACCATAAAAAACGGGGACCTTTTAGCTTCATCAATCTGTGTATTATATTCATCCTCCTCCTCCTGCTCCTCCTCCAAAAAACCTCACGTAATCACGCCGAACGGGCAATTTTTCTTAGGCCCACAAGGCTCAGTCATATTACTTTTGTAAACAATGTTTTTACATTTCAATTCTCATTAAAGCGTTGAAACTTGCACCTGAACCAATTTTTATTTTAACTGGGCTGCCTCCAGGTCTAGTTACAAATTAAGGCACAGTAACCAAAGCGATTAATGGGTTTCACCTGCCCTCTTGGTTGGGCATGGGCAAGTTTTCTGAGGTACATTAGTACTGTTGGTACACCAATTTTTTTGGGCCATCGCCTACAGTGTAATCCAAGTAATTTTTATGGGCTTCGCCTGCACTCATGGTACAGCAAGGTGTGTGGGGTTGGCCTACACTTTTGCTACATAAATGTAACTGGGGCCTTGTCTATACTGCAACTACTGAAATGTGAAAGAGACTGTTATCTCCCTAAACTGCTGCAACGGGAATGTTACTGTGGCCTGTCTTGACTGCTACTACTACTGAAATGGAACTAAGACTGTGCTCCCCCTATACTGCTGCTTCAGAATTGTTACTGGGGCCTGTCTTGACTGCTACTATTACTGAAATGAAACTAATACTGTGCTCCCCTATACTGCTGCTAGTGATATGTTACTGGAGCCTGTCTTGACTGCTACTACTACTTAAATGGAACTAATACTGTGCTCCCCCTATACTGCTGCTAGTGATATGTTACTGCGGCCTGTCTTGACTGCTACTACTACTGAAATGGAACTAAAACTGTGCTCCCCTATACTGCTGCTTCGGAATTGTTACTGGGGCCTGTCTTGACTGCTACTATTACTGAAATGGAACTAATACTGTGCTCCCCCTATACTGCTGCTAGTGATATGTTATTGCGGCCTGTCTTGACTGCTACTACTACTGAAATGGAACTAATACTGTGCTCCCCCTATACTGCTGCTAGTGATATGTTATTGCGGCCTGTCTTGACTGCTACTACTACTGAAATGGAACTAATACTGTGCTCCCCCTATACTGCTGCTTCGGAATTGTTACTGGGGCCTGTCTTGACTGCTACTACTACTGAAATGGAACTAATACTGTGCTCCCCTATACTGCTGCTACTGATATGTTACTGGGGCCTGTCTTGACTGCTACTATTACTGAAATGGAACTAATATTGTGCTCCCCCTATACTGCTGCTAGTGATATGTTACTGGGGCCTGTCTTGACTGCTACTACTGAAATGGAACTAAGACTGTGCTCCCCCTATACTGCTGCTTCGGAATTGTTTCTGGGGCCTGTCTTGACTGCTACTATTACTGAAATGGAACTAATACTGTGCTCCCCCTATACTGCTGCTAGTGATATGTTACTGGGGCCTGTCTTGACTGCTACTACTACTGAAATGGAACTAAGACTGTGCTCCCCCTATACTGCTGCTTCGGAATTGTTACTGGGGCCTGTCTTGACTGCTACTACTACTGAAATGGAACTAATACTGTGCTCCCCCTATACTGCTGCTAGTGATATGTTACTGGGGCCTGTCCCTAATGCTACCGCTGAAATGTTACTAATTCTGGGCTCTGCCTATACCGCTGCTAATGCTATGTCACTGGGGTGTGGAAACAGAGGCTTCCCAAAGACATGATGGCGGCGAGGCCATTTCCCACCAACGCGGTTACTGTTAAGGTGCATATAACCACTGACACGTGGAGAGGACATGTAGTGCCTCATAAACATCCCCCTCCTCCTCCAACAATAAAAACATTCTTGGCAAATACCTTTGCATTGGTCCGTCTGGTGGCAGTCCAAGAATTTCACCTTTAACGACACAACAAGAGAGCCCCACCACCATCCCCCTGCCACGGCCCACTTAATCATGGCCACATTCCGAAAACCAACTAAATAAAACCGCGCTACTAGGTCCGAAGTCGCGACCACATTCCCACCAACGCGGTTACTGTTAAGGTACATATTACCAGTCTGACTGGGGCATGCACTGTGGGCCGAAGCCCACCTGTATTGTATCTGATGTTAGCTCTGCTGAGCAGGGCACTGCAATGGGATACATTTATATACCGCCGATGGGTTCCAGGGAGCCACCCATGCTGTCTGTCCACAGGGACTTCACATTACGGTTTTGTACCTGCCAGTGTCTATGTATTAAAAACCCCGGTCAGACTGGGGCATGCAGTGTGGGCCGAAGCCCACCTGCGTTTAATCTGACATTACCTCAGCCGTGCTGGGCAATGCAATGGGATTTATTTATGTAACGCCGGTGTCTTCCTGGGACCCACCCATGCTGTCGGTCCACACGGAGTTGTACCTGCCTGTGTCTACTTATAAAGAACCCCAGTCTGACTGGGGCATGCAGTGTGGGCCGAAGCCCACCTGTATTTAATCTGATGTTAGCTCTACTATCCGGGGCACTGCATTGGGACAAACTACAGGATCAATACAGCGCTAATGAGACGTGCACAGCTACGCTAGCATTGGAGTCCGCTGTAGGCATGCGATTGCTGAGGGTTTGTGCAGAGGCCCATGTCCTGGGTGCAATGAAAGTCCGCTTCCAGCCTAGGATTGCTGAATCTATGGGCCGAGGCCTATGCCGTGGGCGCAGTGCAAGTCTGCCATGTTTGGCCGCTCAGATCAATTTTTTGTTCATGTCTTGGGTTTCCTAGGACCCACCTATGCTGTTGGTGCAAACTTAGTTCGCATTGCGGTGTTTGACCTGTCTGGCACAAAGGCACTGACTGACTTGGGTAGGGGGCAGAGCGCTGACGGCTTTCCCCTTGCAGTGTGGATTGAGCTATGCGACACCTTGACAGAATGAATACTGTGTGGCACATGGATTCCCCATTGCTATTCCCACATTTGCAGCTCCTGACGGAGGTGGCACAGGATTGGAGTTCTCATTGCTTCTGTACAGCATTGTGGGCTATTGCCCCGCCCCTTTTAAAGAGGGTCGCTGCCTGACCCTGCCAACCCTCTGCACTGTGTGCCTCCGGTTCCTCCTCATGGCAGACGCACTTATAAATAGACATGAGGGTGGTGTGGCTATGAGGCTAGCGTGTGGCATGAGGGCAGCTGAAGGCTGCGCAGGGACACTTTGGTGTGCGCTGTGGACACTGGGTCATGCGGGGGGGGGGGGGGGGTTGGGCAGCATGTAACCCAGGAGAAGTGGCAGCGGAGTGTCATGCAGGCAGTGATTGTGCTTTGTTGGAGGTAGTGTGGTGCTTAGTTAAGGTATGCCTTGCTAATGAAGGTTTTTCAGAAGTAAAAATTGTTGGGGGGGGGGCACTCTTGCCGCTATTGTGGCTTAATAGTGGGACCTGGGAACTTGAGATGCAGCCCAACATGTAGCCCCTCGCCTGCCCTATCCGTTTCTGTGTCTTTCCCATCACCATTCTTGAATTTCCCAGATTTTCACAAATGAAAACCTTAGCGAGCATCGGCGATATACAATAATGCTCGAGTCGCCCATTGACTTCAATGGGGTTCGTTACTCGAAACAAACCCTCGAGCATCGCGGGAAGTTCGACTCGAGTAACGAGCAACCGAGCATTTTGGTGCTCGCTCATCTCTAATGGGCACATTACTGAGTCAAGTACCTGGTGTCCAGTAGCTTACTCACCTCCTAAATCTCCAGTACTGTCTGGTGCTGCAGTCACTGGTCCACAACTAGGCCAGGAGCTGATGGTGCAGGGATTCTGCTATATCAACGGACAGTTTTGCTTGGTGACATCAGATTCCAGGATTCGGAGAAGAGGGGCGATAAACATTGCCTAAACTTATGCTAAAATATACCCACCATTTGCATAGACCATGACACTGAACAATGCTAACCTACTGCAGTCCAATCAGAAGTAGTACATGTATCCTTCAGTACATCCCAATATTAATAAAGACCCCAGACTAAGGCCCAAAATGAACTGACCCCAAACTAAATAGACCCAAGATTAATCCCAGAATGTATGCCAAAATACAGAACCTAAATAAATAATAAATACAAACCTCAGTTGGGAAAATATAGACATGAAACCAGACTCTCTAAGTCAATATGTGAGTGATTTCCTGTTACCTGCTGGAGGGGACTAATCGGGCACGGAGAGGGAGGACTGTGGAGCTATGGTATGTAAGGCCGCAGAGTTATCTGTATTAGAGCACTGCCAGATCATTAAGGCACCAGTCAGGGGTCTCTGGATCTATCAGACCCCCCTGCCTCTGTCAGATAAGGTGCAGAGGATTTTCATCAAGATTTTATCTTGCTAAAAACTGCGTTTTATAATCAGAAAAATACTATATATACTCCAGAATAAATACATGCCAGCTTAGACCAAAGAACATACCTATACATTAATACAGATTGCTGATAAGACCCTAAAATAAAGTGACCCCAAAAATAATTACAGAACCCAGACTCTCTAAATAAAGACAAACTCCCTAAATACAGATCCCAGACACTTACACTCACCAGTTCAGACCCTCCTCTGTTGTAGCTCTACTTACTGGCTTGAGGACCTGCACAGATTTAGTCAGATGTAGTATAGATGACCTTTGTGCAGGTCTTTCTTCAGTAAACAGTATTGTACACATTTAGGATCATTGGACATGATTAGAGATGAGCGAGCATACTCGCTAAGGGCAATTGCTCGAGCGAGCATTGCCCTTAGCAAGTACCTGCCCGCTCGAGAGAAAAGGTTCAGCTGCCGGCGCGGGTGACAGGTGAGTTGCGGCAGTGAGCAGGGGGGGCGGGGGGCGGGGAGAGAGGGAGAGAGAGATCTCCCCTCCATACCTCCCCACTCTCCCCCGCAGCTCCCCGCCCGCCTCCGGCAGCTGAACCTTTTCTCTCGAGCGGGCAGGTACTCGCTAAGGGCAATGCTCGCTCGAGCAATTGCCCTTAGCGAGTATGCTCGCTCATCACTAGACATGATGTTTTTCTGCAATTTGTGGTGAAAATGCAATTTGCATTAAACCTATGCCTGTCCCCATATTTTGATGTAAGGTGGCACCCTAGGAAGTCACCTACTCTTGCTGAACTCTTGCCCCGGCCCTACCAAGAATGCAAGGATAAATATACCGTGGAGGCAGACCATGAGGCCTAGATTTGGGTGCTATATAGAGATGAGCGAACACCAAAATGTTCGGGTGTTCGTTATTCGGAACGAACTTCCCGTGATGCTCGAGGGTTCGTTTCGAACAACGAACCCCATTGAAGTCAATGGGCGACCAGAACATTTTTGTATTTCGCCGATGCTCGCTAAGGTTTTCATGTGTGAAAATCTGGGCAATTCAGGAAAGTGATGGGAATGACACAGTGACGGATAGGGCAGGCGAGGGGCTACGTGTTGGGCTGCATCTCAAGTTCACAGGTCCCACTATTAAGCCACAATACCGGCAAGAGTGGGCCCCCCCCCCTCCCAACAACTTTTACTTCTGAAAAGCCCTCATTAGCATGGCATACCTTTGCTAAGCACCACACTACCTCCAACAAAGCACAATCACTGCCTGCATGACACTCCACTGACACTTCTCCTGGGTTACATGCTGCCCAACCGCCCCCCCTCCCCCCCCCCACAGCGCACACCAAAGTGTCCCTGGGCAGCCTTCAGCTGCCCTCATGCCACACCACGCTCATGTCTATTTAGAATTGCGTCTGCCATGACGAGGGACCGCAGGCACACACTGCAGAGGTTGGCACGGCTAGGCAGCGACCCTCTTTAAAAGTGGCGGAGCGATAGCCCACAATGCTGTACAGAAGCAATGAGAAATAGAATCCTGTGCCACCGCCATCAGGAGCTGCACACGTGGGCATAGCAATGGGGAACCTATGTGCCACACACTATTCATTCTGTCAAGGTGTCTGCATGCCCCAGTCAGACCGGGCTTTTTAATTCATAGACACAGGCAGGTACAACTCCCTATTGTGAAGTCCCTGTCGACCCACAGCATGGGTGGCTCCCTGGAACCCACCGGCGGTACACAGAAATATCCCATTGCATTGCCCAACACAGCTGAGGTAGTAATGTCGTGCTTAATGCAGGTGGGCTTCGGCCCACACTGCATGCCCCAGTCTGACTGGGGTTCTTTATAAGTGTACAGATGTAGTAAAAACTCCGTGTGCACCTACAGCATGGGTGGGTGCCAGGAAGCCACCGGCGGTACATAGAAATATCCCATTGCATTGCCCAACACAGCTGAGGTAGTAATGTTGTGCTTAACCCTTTCCAATCCAATTTGTATATGGTTTTCCTAGGGGGCTTACTCTTTTTCTGCTGTTATACAACGGCGCTATATGCTGGCTAAAGCCAGTACTGCATGAGCTGACACGTAGGATAGGCTCCGACAGCAGAGAGGCTGGCAATATACAGTAAGAGAACCCCGACGGACGTCTACCAACAACGGAGCTGTACAGCCTTAAACCCTAATGTCTTCACAGGTCACACAGTGGACTGGAAAGGGTTAATGCAGGTGGGTTTCGGCCCACACTGCATGCCCCAGTCAGACTGGGGTTCTTTACAAGTGGACACATGTAGGTTAAACTCCCTGTGGACCCACTGCCTGGGTGGGTGCCAGGAAGCCACCGGCGGTACATAGAAATATCCCATTGCATTGCCCAACACAGCTGAGGTAGTAATGTCGTGCGTAATACAGGTGGGCTTCGGCCCACACTGCATGCCCCAGTCAGACGGGTTCTTTAGAAGTGTACAGATGTATTAAAAACTCAGTGTGCACCTACAGCATGGGTGGCTCCCTGGAACCCACCGGCAGTACACAAAAATATCCCATTGCATTGCCCAACACAGCTGAGGTAGTAATGTCGTGCTTAATGCAGGTGGGCTTCGGCCCACACTGCATGCCCCAGTCAGACTGGGGTTCTTTACAAGTGGACACATGTAGGTTAAACTCCCTGTGGACCCACTGCCTGGGTGGGTGCCAGGAAGCCACCGGCGGTACATAGAAATATCCCATTGCATTGCCCAACACAGCTGAGGTAGTAATGTCGTGCGTAATACAGGTGGGCTTCGGCCCACACTGCATGCCCCAGTCAGACGGGTTCTTTAGAAGTGTACAGATGTATTAAAAACTCAGTGTGCACCTACAGCATGGGTGGCTCCCTGGAACCCACCGGCGGTACATAAAAATATCCCATTGCATTGCCCAACACAGCTGAGGTAACGTCAGCTGTAATGCAGGTGGCCTAAAAATTAATTTGATTACACTGTAGGCGAGGGCCCACAAAAATTGCTGTATCAACAGTACTAATGTACATCCCAAAAATTGGCCATGGCCAGCCAAGAGGGCAGGTGAAACCCATTAATCGCTTTGGTTAATGTGGCTTAAGTGGTAACTAGGCCTGGAGGCAGCCCAGTGTAACGAAAAATTGGTTCAAGTTAAAGTTCCAATGCTTTTAAGCGCATTGAAACTTATAAAAATTGTTCTGAAAAATTATTTGAGTGAGCCTTGTGGCCCTAAGAAAAATTGCCCGTTCAGCGTGATTACGTGAGGTTTCAGGAGGAGGAGCAGGAGGAGGAATATTAGACACAGATTGATGAAGCAGAAATGTCCCCGTTTTGGATGGTGAGAGAGAACGTAGCTTCCATCCGCGGGTGCAGCCTACGTATTGCTTACGTATCGCTGCTGTCCGCTGGTGGAGAACAGAAGTCTGGGGAAATCCAGCCTTTGTTCATCTTGATGAGTGTTAGCCTGTCGGCACTGTCGGTTGACAAGCGGCTACGCTTATCTGTGATGATTCCCCCAGCCGCACTAAACACCCTCTCCGACAACACGCTAGCCGCAGGACAAGCAAGCACCTCCAGGGCATACAGCGCTAGTTCAGGCCACATGTCCAGCTTCGACACCCAGTAGTTGTAGGGGGCAGAGGCGTCACCGAGGATGGTCGTGCGATCCGCTACGTACTCCCTCACCATCCTTTTACAGTGCTCCCGCCAACTCAGCCGTGACTGGGGAGCGGTGACACAGTCTTGGTGGGGAGCCATAAAGCTGGCCAGGCCCTTAAAGACTGTTGCACTGCCTGGGATGTACATGCTGCTCGATCTACGCACATCCCCTGCTACCTTGCCCTCGGTACTGCGCCTTCTGCCACTAGCGCTGTCGGCTGGGAATTTTACCATCAGCTTGTCCGCAAGGGTCCTGTGGTATAGCAACACTCTCGAACCCCTTTCCTCTTCGGGAATCAGAATGGGCAGGTTCTCCTTATACCGTGGATCGAGCAGTGTGTACACCCAGTAATCCGTAGTGGCCAGAATGCGTGCAACGCGAGGGTCACGAGAAAGGCATCCTAACATGAAGTCAGCCATGTGTGCCAGGGTACCTGTACGCAACACATGGCTGTCTTCACTAGGAAGATCACTTTCAGGATCCTCCTCCTCCTCAGGCCATACACGCTGAAAGGATGACAGGCAATCAGCCGGTGTACCGTCAGCAGCGGCCCAAGCTGTCTCTTCCCCCTCCTCCTCATCCTCCTCATGCTCCTCCTCCTCCTCCTGTACGCGCTGAGAAATAGACAGGAGGGTGCCCTGACTATCCAGCGGCATACTGTCTTCCCCGCCCCCGTTTCCGAGCGCAAAGCAGCTGCCTTTATGGTTTGCAGAGAATTTCTCAAGATGCATAGCAGAGGAATGGTGACGCTAATGATTGTAGCATCGCCGCTCACCACCTGGGTAGACTCCTCAAAATTACCTAGGACATGGCAGATGTCTGCCAACCAGGCCCACTCTTCTGAAAGGAATTGAGGAGGCTGACTCCCACTGCGCCGCCCATGTTGGAGTTGGTATTCGACTATAGCTCTACGTTGTTCATAGAGCCTGGCCAACATGTGGAGCGTAGAGTTCCACCGTGTGGGCACGTCGCACAGCAGTCGGTGCACTGGCAGCTTAAAGTGATGTTGCAGGGTGTGCAGGGTGGCAGCGTCCGTGTGGGACTTGCGGAAATGTGCGCAGAGCCGGCGCGCCTTTACGAGCAGGTCTGACAAGCGTGGGTAGCTTTTCAGAAACCGCTGAACCACCAAATTAAAGACGTGGGCCAGGCATGGCACGTGCGTGAGGCTGCCAAGCTGCAGAGCCGCCACCAGGTTACGCCCGTTGTCACACACGACCATGCCCGGTTGGAGGCTCAGCGGCGCAAGCCAGCGGTCGGTCTGCTCTGTCAGACCCTGCAGCAGTTCGTGGGCCGTGTGCCTCTTATCGCCTAAGCTGAGTAGTTTCAGCACGGCCTGCTGACGCTTGCCCACCGCTGTGCTGCCACACCGCGCGACACCGACTGCTGGCGACATGCTGCTGCTAACACATCTTGATTGCGAGACAGAGGAGGAGGAGGAGGAGGAGGAGGGTGCTTTAGTGGAGGAAGCATACACCTCCGCAGATACCAGCACCGAGCTGGGGCCCGCAATTCTGGGGGTGGGTAGGACGTGAGCGGTCCCAGGCTCTGACTCTGTCCCAGCCTCCACTAAATTCACCCAATGTGCCGTCAGGGAGATGTAGTGGCCCTGCCCGCCTGTGCTTGTCCACGTGTCCGTAGTTAAGTGGACCGTGGCAGTAACCGCGTTGGTGAGGGCGCGCACAATGTTGCGGGAGACGTGGTCGTGCAGGGCTGGGACGGCACATCGGGAAAAGTAGTGGCGACTGGGAACTGAGTAGCGCGGGGCCGCCGCCTCCATGATACTTTTGAAGGACTCAGTTTCCACAACCCTATACGGCAGCATCTCAAGGCTGATGAATTTTGCTATGCGGACGGTTAACGTTTGAGCGTGCGGGTGCGTGGCGGCGTACTTGCGCTTGCGCTCGAACACTTGCGCAAGCGACGGCTGAACGGTGCGCTGAACTACACTGCTGGATGGGGCCGAGGACAGCGGAGATGAGGGTGTGGGTGCAGGCCATGAGGCGGTAGTGCCTGTGTCCTGAGAGGGGGGTTGCATCTCAGTGGCAGGTTGGGGCACAGGGGGAGAGGCAGGGGTGCAAACCGGAGGCGGTGAACGGCCTTCGTCCCACCTTGTGGGGTGCTTGGCCATCATATGTCTGCGCATGGTGGTGGTGGTGAGGCTGTTGGTGTTGGCTCCCCGGCTGAGCTTTGCGCAACAAAGGTTGCACACCACTGTTCGTCGGTCGTCAGGCGTCTCTGTGAAAAACTGCCAGACCTTAGAGCACCTCGGCCTCTGCAGGGTGGCATGGCGCGAGGGGGCGCTTTGGGAAACACTTGGTGGATTATTCGGTCTGGCCCTGCCTCTACCCCTGGCCCTGGCCACCGCACTGCCTCTTGCAACCTGCCCTGCTGATGCCCTTGACTCCCCCTCTGAAGACCTGTCCTCCTGAGTAAGCGTTGCACACCAGGTGGGGTCAGTCACCTCATCGTCCTGCTGCTCTTCCTCCGAATCCTCTGTGCGCTGCTCCCTTGGACTTACTGCCCTTACTACTACCTCACTGCAAGACAACTGTGTCTGATCGTCATCGTCCTCCTCACCCACAGAAAGTTGTTGAGACAGTTGGCGGAAGTCCCCAGCCTCTTCCCTCGGACCCCGGGAACTTTCGAATGGTTGGGCATCAGTGACGATAAACTCCTCTGGTGGGAGAGGAACCGCTGCTGCCCAATCTAAGCAGGGGCCCAAGAACAGTTCCTGGGAGTGTTCCCGCTCCTGAGCAGGTGTCATTGTAGTGGAGTGAGGAGGCTGGGAGGAAGGAGGAGCAGCAGACAGAGGATTCGGATTTGCAGCAGTGGACGGCGCAGAACTGCGTGTTGACGATAGGTTGCTCGAAGCACTTTCTGCCATCCAGGACAGGACCTGCTCACACTGCTCATTTTCTAATAACCGTCTCCCGCGTGGACCCATTAATTGGGCGATGAATGTGGGGACGCCAGAAACGTGCCTCTCTCCTAATCGCGCAGCAGTCGGCTGCGACACACCGGGATCAGGAGCTCGGCCTGTGCCCACACCCTGACTTGGCCCTCCGCGTCCTCGGCCGCGTCCACGTCCTCTAGGCCTACCCCTACCCCTCAGCATGCTGTATTACCAGTGATTTGATTTCACAGGCAGGAAATAAATTGGCGCAAGACTGCAGGCCAAATATAATTTTTTCCCTTTTTGGAAAACGAAAGGCCCCACTGCCTCTAGTGAATGAATAATCTAAGTTTAATAACTGTGCTGTGTCCCTGCTAATGTGTCACAGAACGTGAGGGTAGCAGAGTTATTATAACTCTGGCAGAGCAGGTATTTTTTTTCCCAATTAAGGAAAGCAAATGGCGAAGCCAGCAGTAAAGCGTAGCTGGGTGCGTATGATTTAGCAATGTTTTTCACGCAGCTCACACGTGTCCACCGCCCGTAAGGACGGACAGAGGCTGGACAAATAGATTTGTTTTCACTTGTTTTTCCACCAAAAGGCAGCACTGCGTATATTCAATGAACATGAGAAGTTTAATAACTGTGCTGTGTCCCTGCTAATGTGTCACAGAACGTGAGGGTAGCAGAGTTATTATAACTCTGGCAGAGCAGGTATTTTTTTTCCCAATTAAGGAAAGCAAATGGCGAAGCCAGCAGTAAAGCGTAGCTGGGTGCGTATGATTTAGCAATGTTTTTCACGCAGCTCACACGTGTCCACCGCCCGTAAGGACGGACAGAGGCTGGACAAATAGATTTGTTTTCACTTGTTTTTCCACCAAAAGGCAGCACTGCGTATATTCAGTGAACATGAGAAGTTTAATAACTGTGCTGTGTCCCTGCTAATGTGTCACAGAACGTGAGGGTAGCAGAGTTATTATAACTCTGGCAGAGCAGGTATTTTTTTTCCCAATTAAGGAAAGCAAATGGCGAAGCCAGCAGTAAAGCGTAGCTGGGTGCGTATGATTTAGCAATGTTTTTCACGCAGCTCACACGTGTCCACCGCCCGTAAGGACGGACAGAGGCTGGACAAATAGATTTGTTTTCACTTGTTTTTCCACCAAAAGGCAGCACTGCGTATATTCAATGAACATGAGAAGTTTAATAACTGTGCTGTGTCCCTGCTAATGTGTCACAGAACGTGAGGGTAGCAGAGTTATTATAACTCTGGCAGAGCAGGTATTTTTTTTCCAATTAAGGAAAGCAAATGGCGAAGCCAGCAGTAAAGCGTAGCTGGGTGCGTATGATTTAGCAATGTTTTTCACGCAGCTCACACGTGTCCACCGCCCGTAAGGACGGACAGAGGCTGGACAAATAGATTTGTTTTCACTTGTTTTTCCACCAAAAGGCAGCACTGCGTATATTCAATGAACATGAGAAGTTTAATAACTGTGCTGTGTCCCTGCTAATGTGTCACAGAACGTGAGGGTAGCAGAGTTATTATAACTCTGGCAGAGCAGGTATTTTTTTTCCCAATTAAGGAAAGCAAATGGCGAAGCCAGCAGTAAAGCGTAGCTGGGTGCGTATGATTTAGCAATGTTTTTCACGCAGCTCACACGTGTCCACAGCCCTTAGGACGGACAGAGGCTGGACAAATAGATTTGTTTTCACTTGTTTTACAAGCAAAAGGCAGCACTGCGTATATTCTATGAATAATAACTGTGTTGTGGCCCTGCCTATACAATTCTTTCCCTGCAGTATCAATGGAGGGTGGAATGCTCTGCAGAGGCGATTTTGAAAAGCCCAAAAAAAATGCAGCACAGCTAACAGCAGCCTGGACAGTACTGCACACGGATAAATATGGCCCTAGAAAGGACCGTTGAGGTTCTTGAAGGCTACACTCACTCCTAACACTCTCCCTGCCTATGCAGCACTTCTGTCCCTAATGCCAGGTGCAACGCTCTGCAGAGCCGATTTTGAGAAAAAAAAATGCCACTGCTAACAGCAGCCAACACACAGCTATCAGTGGCCCTAATAAGGACCTTTTGGGGGTCTTGAAGCCTACACTAACTACCAATTCTTTCCCTACAGCAGCTCCGGTATAAACAGCACTGTCCCTCATCTAACTCACACCGCATCTGAGGCGAGCCGCGGGAGGGGCCGACTTTTATATTAGGCGAACACCTGATCTCGCCAGCCACTCACAGCAGGGGGGTGGTATAGGGCTTAAATGTTGCAGGGGGAAGTTGTAATGCCTTCCCTGTCTTTCAATTGGCCAGAAAAGCGCGCTGTCTCAGGGAAGGAAGTGAAAGTAACCAGAACACCGCATGGTGTTCGTTACGAATAACGAACATCCCGAACACCCTAATATTCGCACGAATATCAAGCTCGGACGAACGCGTTCGCTCATCTCTAGTGCTATATCCTTTTTACAATTGGGCGGAGAGAGCCTGTGCATCTCTGCAGGAACTACACCAAAAATAAAGGTGAGTATAGTATTTGTATAGTGTATATGAGTAAATCAGCACCAGATCCTTCTGTCCTGAGCGGGAAAACTTGGCACCATCATGATGGGACATTTTGATCTCTCTAAGGGCGCCCACCCACTGGCGATTTTTTTTTTCTTTGCGTTTTGCGTTTTTTCTCAAGAGCAATTAGAATTGAATGTACTCCTGTCCACTGGCGTTTTTTTTTGCGTTGCGTTTTTTAACATAGGAACTGTTAGTTGCATATGTGTCCTTATTTTTCTCCTAATGCACCCATGAAAGTCAAGGGAAATTAATGGAAAAGCCGCGAAAACGCGGCAAAAAAACGCCGGGAAAAACGCTGCGTTTTTCACGCACGAAAATCGCAAACGCCAGTGGGTGGGCGCCCTAAAGGAGCTCTTGATATAAAATGCACTAATGTTTGCACTAATCACATCGGCCTTGTCATGGCTGTGGCTCTACAGTTGGGATGACTGCTAAGATTCTGCATCTGAATTCACATTGTGTAAGTAGGTTGCTATTCCTGTCTGGCACACATCTCCTTTCATTCCACTCTGTGACTGCCGCAGCGAGACTTTTCTCCTTCTCTGCTGCATTATTAAACATCTCTCCTTCATCTGCAGGGTCAGAAGAAATCACCTTCTATCTGTCTCTCATCTCTCTGTCTTCTGCTCAGAGATGATTCAAAAAGTAGAAAATTAGCTGGTATAGAAAGGATGTGCACATACTGCTGCTTCTGGCTTCTGTATTTCCTCTGCTGTCATCCAAGCTAGATGTTAAGACATTTTTTAAATGGTGTTTTTCATTAGATTTTTTTTCTTTTTTATCTCTGCTGTCAACTCAGAAAATCTAACTGTATGGCAGGGGCTGTAGGGGAAAGTTAAAACCTCCAAGCTTTAATCCCATCACATGCTAATAAGAACCTCTTTCAGATCCAATATTTTCCACTTTGTTGTAATGTAAGTAAAGGTCTATTTTTTTGCATACAAAAAACAAAGAAATTCAGAACTTTCAATAAATAAATGTGAAGGTGCGCGTAAGCAATGGCTGCAAAATGTGACAATAACAGAAACACGTATCTCCGCATTCATACACATTTAATATCAGAATAAAATTGCACAACCGGTGTTTGTACTAACCACATAAAAATGCAGGGTTCCTGGCACATACTTTGATCAAAACATGCGGGCCCATCCACCATGTCCAAGCGACCCATATATGAGAGTATACAACCAGGTATCCTACTTTCCCTGAGTTCATTTGGATAAGAACTCATTCAATAAGGACATGGCTAGAGATGAGCGAGCACCAAAATGCCCACGATGCTCGAGAGTTCGTTTCGAGTAACGAACCCCATTGAAGTCAATGGGCGACTCGAGCATTTTTGTATATGACTTATGCTCCGCTAAGGTTTTTATTTGTGAAAATCTGGAAAACCTACGAAAGTGATGAAAAGGACAAAGATACGGATAGGGCAGGCAAGGGGCAACATGCAGGGCTGCATCTCAGGTTCCCAGGTCTCACTATTAAGCCACAATAGTGGCAAGAGTGCCCCCCCCCCCCCCGAAACAATTTTTACTTCGGACAAACCCTCATTAGCAAGGCACACCTTAGCTAAGCACCACACCACCTCCAACTAAGCACAATCACTGCCTGTGACCCTGCGTCCGCAGCGCACACAAAAGTGTCCCTGCGCAGCCTTCAGCTGCCCTCAGGCCACACGCTGGCCTCATAGCCACACCACCCTCATGTCTATTTATAAGTGCGTCTGCCATGAGGAGGAATCGGAGGCACACACTGCAGAGGGTTGGCAGGGCCAGGCAGCGACCCTCTTTGAAAGTGTGGGCGATAGCCCACAATGCTGTTGAGAATTAATAATAGATTGACGTTCGATCTTCATTCCAATCCTGAGCCACCTCCGTCAGGAGCTGCAAACGTGGGCATACAGGGGACTCAGCTGCCAGCCCAGCACTTCTACACATGTCCACAATGCAGCAATACTCAGTGTGGGAAGTATTTGAGCGGGCCCTGGGTCAGCCTCTGTCCCAGCAAACACCTTGTGTGGCCCAAGGTGCTGCGAGTGACATAGCAATCTGGAATCCATGTGTTCACACACTACTCATTCTGTTTGGGTGTCGGATATCTCATCGACAACGCAAGGGGTAAACCATCTGCACTCTGCACCCTACCCAAGTCTGTCAGTGTTTTGGGGACAGACTGGTAAAACACCGCTATGGGAAGTCTGTGTCCACAGCATGGGTGGCCCCCAGGAACCCACAGACGATACATAAAGAAATCCCATTGCAGTGCCCTGAATAGCTGAGGTTACGTGAGAGAAAATACATGTTGGCTTCGGCCCACACTCCATGCCCTAGTCAGTCTGGGTTTTTTTAAAAGTGCCCGGCAGGTACAACTCCTCTATGGGAAGTCTGTGTGCACCCGCAGCATGGGTGGCTAGCAGGAACCCACAGACGGTACATAAAGAAATCCCATTGCAGTGCCCCAGATAGCTGAGGTTACATGAGAGAAAATACATGTTGGCTTCGGCCCACACTCCATGCCCTAGTCAGTCTGTTTTTTTTTTAAAGTGCCAGGCAGGTAGAACTCCGCTATGGGAAGTCTGTGTACACCCGCAGCATGGGTGGCTAGCAGGAACCCACAGACGGTACATAAAGAAATCCCATTGCAGTGCCCCGGATAGCTGTGGTAACGTGAGAGAGAATACATGTTGGCCTCGGCCCACAATCCATGCCCTAGTCAGTCTGGGGTTTTCTGGGGGCCAGATAGGTAGAACACCGCGATGGGAAGACTTAGTGCAGCCATAGTATGCACAGACCCCTGTAATATTCCTGTAGCAAAGGTATAAGCTGACCCCAGTAACATTTCAGTAGTAACAATATAGACAGACCCCAGTAACATTTCAGTAGTAACAGTATAGACAGACCCCAGTAACATTTCTGTAGTAACAGTATAGACAGAGCCGAGTAACATTTCTGTAGTAACAGTATAGACAGACCCCAGTAACATTTATGTAGCAGCAGTATAGGCAGACCCCTGTAACATTTCAGTAGCAGGAGTATAGGCAGAGCCCAGTATTAGTAACATTTCAGTAGTAACAGTATAGACAGACCCCAGTGACATTTCTGTAGTAACAGTATAGACAGAGCCGAGTAATATTTCTGTAGTAACAGTATAGGCAGACCCCAGTAACATTTATGTAGCAGCAGTATAGGCAGACCCCTGTAACATTTCTGTAGCAGCAGTATAGCAGAACCCTGTAACATTTATGTAGCAGCAGTATTGGCAGACCCGTGTAACATTTCTGTAGTAACAGTGTAGACAGATCCCAATAACATTTCTGTAGCAGAAGTATAGGCAGACCCCTGTAACTTTTAAGTGGCAGCAGTATAGGCAGGCCCCAATAACATCCTTGTGGCAGCAGTATAGGCAAACCCCTGTAAAATTTACGTGGCAGCAGTATAGGCAGACCCCAGTAACATCCTTGTGGCAGCAGTATACGCAGACCCCTGTAACATTTCTGTAGTAACAGTATAGACAGATCCCAGTAACATTTCTGTAGCAGAAGTATAGGCAGACCCCTGTAACTTTTAAGTGGCAGCAGTATAGGCAGGCCCCAGTAACATCCTTGTGGCAGCAGTATAGGCAAACCCCTGTAAAATTTACGTGGCAGCAGTATAGGCAGACCCCAGTAACATCCTTGTGGCAGCAGTATAGGCAAACCCCTGTAAAATATACGTGGCAGCAGTATAGGCAGACCCCAGTAACATCCTTGTGGCAGCAGTATACGCAGACCCCTGTAACATTTCTGTAGTAACAGTATAGACAGATCCCAGTAACATTTCTGTAGCAGAAGTATAGGCAGACCCCTGTAACTTTTAAGTGGCAGCAGTATAGGCAGGCCCCAGTAACATCCTTGTGGCAGCAGTATAGGCAAACCCCTGTAAAATTTACGTGGCAGCAGTATAGGCAGACCCCAGTAACATTCTTGTGGCAGCAGTATAGGCAAACCCCTGTAAAATTTACGTGGCAGCAGTATAGGCAGACCCCAGTAACATCCTTGTAGCAGCAGTATACGCAGACCCCGGTAACATTTCTGTAGTAACAGTATAGACAGATCCCAGTAACATTTCTGTAGCAGAAGTATAGGCAGACCCCTGTAACATTTATGTGGCAGCAGTATAGGCAGAAGCCAGTAACATCCTTGTGGCAGCAGTATAGGCAAACCCCTGTAAAATTTGTGTGGCAGCAGTATAGGCAGACCCCAGTAACATCCTTGTGGCAGCAGAATAGGCAAACCCCTGTAAAATTTACGTGGCAGCAGTATAGGCAGACCTCCGTAACATTTTTGTAGCAGAAGTATACGCAGACCCCTGTAACATTTCTGTAGTAACAGTATAGACAGATCCCAGTAACATTTCTGTAGCAGAAGTATAGGCAGACCCCTGTAACATTTACGTGGCAGAAGTATAGGCAGACACCTCAAACATTTAAGTGGCAGCAGTATAGGCAGACCCTAGTAACATCCTTGTGGTAGCAATATAGGGAGACCCCTGTAACATTTACGTCGCAGAAGTATAGGCAGACCCCTTTAACATTCAAGTGGCAGCAGTATAGGCAGACCCCTGTAACATTTAAGTGGCAGCAGTATAGGCAGACCCCTGTAACTTTCTTGTAGCAGAAGTATAGGCAGGCAGCCCCAAGTAAAATTTCTGTAATAATAGTATAGGCCAACCTCTGAAACATTGGGGTACCATGAGCATAGGCGAAGGCCAGAAAGTTTGGTTGGATAAGAGTGTAGGCATGGGCCCGAAAAATAAGTGTACCAAGAGTACAAGTGTACCTCTGAAAAATTTATCAACCGAGAGGGCAGGTGAAACCCATAAATATTTTTTGAAAGATACAGCTCACTGTTGCTTAATTTGTAACACAACCTGTAGGCAGCCCTGTTAAAAAAAATTGGTTCATGTTAAAGTATTAATACTTTTGAAACTTTGAAAAATTGTAAAAATTGGTAGATGTAGATGAGCCTTTTGGGCCGCCGAAAAATTGGCCGTTCAGCGCGATGACATGTTGTTTCTGGAGGAGGAGTAGCAGGAGGAGGACTAATGTCAGAGACAGATTGACAAAGAGAAATGCCCCGTTTTCCCGGTGATAGAGAGGAGTGCTTTTATCTGCGGTTGCAGCGAAAAGAATCCTTAAGTTCTGCTGCTCTCCGCCGGTGGAGAAGAGAAGTCTGGGGAAATCCAGGCTTTGTTCATCTTTATGAGTGTAAGCATGTCGGCACTGGCAATTGACAGGCGGGTAAGGTTGTCCGTGATGATTCCCCCAGCTGCACTAAACACCCTCTCTGACAAGACGCTAGTGGCAGGGCAGGCCAGCACCTCCAGGGCATACAGCGCAAGTTCGTGCCACGTGTCCAGCTTTGACACCCAATAGTTGTATAGAGCTGAGGCATCACGGAAGACGGTGGTACGATCGGCTACGTACTCCCTCACCATCTTTTTACAGTGCTCCCTCCGACTCAGCCTTGACTGGGGAGTGGTGATGCAGTCTTGCTGGGGAGCCATAATGCTGGCAAAAGCCTTGGAGAGTGTTCCCCTGCCTGCGCTGAACATGCTGCCTGATCTCCGCACCTCCCCTGCTACTTGGCCCTCGGAACTGCGCCTTCTGCCGCTAGCGCTGTCAGATGGGAAGTTTACCATCAGTTTGTCCACCAGGGCCCTGTGGTATTGCATCACTCTCGAACCCCTTTCCTCTTCGGGGATGAGAGTGGAAAGGATCTCCTTATACCGTGGGTGGAGAAGGGTGTACACCCAGTAATCTGTAGTGGCCAGAATGCGTCTAATGCGAGGGTCACGAGAAAGGCAGCCTAACATGAAGTCAGCCATGTGTGCCAGGGTACCAGTACGCAACACATTGCTGTCCTCACTAGGAAGATCACTTTCAGGATCCTCCTCCTCCTCCACAGGCCATACACACTGAACAGATGAGAGGCAAGCAGCATGGGTACCCTCTGCAGTGGGCCCAGCTGTCTGTTCCCCATCCTCCTCCTGCTCCTCCCCCTCCTCCTCCTCCTCAAAAATGCGCTGAGATATAGACATGAGGGTGCTCTGACTATCAAGCGACATACTCTCTTCCCCTTTATGCTTTCCAGCGAACTTCTCAGCAGGCATAGCATGGGAATGGTGACGCTAATGATTGCAGCATCGCCGCTCACCATCTGGGTAGACTCCTCAAAGTTTCCGAGGACCTGGCAGATATCTGCCATCCAGGCCCACTTCTCTGTAAAGAATTGAGGAGGCTGACTCCCACTACGCCACCCATGTTGGAGTTGGTATTCTACTATTGCTCTACGCTGCTCATACAGCCTGGCCAACATGTGCCGCGTAGAATTCCACCGTGTGGGCACGTCGCACAGCAGTCGGTGCTCTGGCAGATTAAACCGATGTTGCAGGGTCCTCAGGGTGGCAGCGTCCGTGGTGGACTTGCGGAAATGTGCGCAGACACGGCGCACCTTGCCGAGCAGGTCAGACAAGTGCGGGTAGTTTTTCAGAAACCGCTAAACCACCAAATTGAAGACGTGGGCCAGGCAAGGCACATGTGTGAGGCTTGCAAGCTGCAGAGCCGCCACCAGGTTGCAAGCTGCAGAGCCGTCACACACGACCATGCCCGGTTGGAGGCTCAGCGGCGAAAGCCAGAGGTCGGTCAGCTCTGTTAGACCCTGCAACCGTTCGGGGGCCATGTGCCTCTTGTCACCTAGGCTGAGGAGTTTCAGCATGGCCTGCTGACACTTGCCACCGCTGTGCTGCCTCGCCACGCCACACCGAATGCTGGCGACGTGCTGCTCATGTTTCTTAATTGAGAGGTAGAGGTTGCGTAGGAGGAGGAGGAGGGGGAGGGTTTAGAGGAGGTGGCATAGACTGCCGCAGATACCCGAACAAAGGAAGGACCCGCTATTCTGGGTGTGGGTAGAACGTTTGCGGTCCCAGGCTCTGACTCGGTCCCAGCTTCCACGAAATTCACCCAGTGTGCCGTCAGGGAGATATAGTGGCCCGCCAGTACTTGTCCACGTGTCTGTGGTTAAGTGGACCTTCCCAGTAACCACGTTGGTCAGGGCACGATTGATGTTCCGGGAGACGTGCTGGTGTATGGCTGGGACGGCACGCCGGGAAAAATAGTGCAGACCTGGGACCGAGTAGCGATGTGACCGCCGCCACCATCATGTTTTTGAAAGCCTCCGTTTCCACAAGCCTGTACGGTAGCATCTCCAGGCTGATTAATTTGGCAATGTGCACGTTTAAAGCTTGAGCGTGTGGGTGCATGGCAGCGTATTTGCGCTTTCGCTCCAACGCTTGCGCTAGCAACAGCTGGACGCTGCGCTGAGAGACATTGCTAGATGGGGCCGAGGACAGTGCAGGTGAGGGTGTGGGTGCAGGCCGGCAGGCGCTCGTATCTGTTTCCTGAGAGGGGGGTTGGATCTGAGTGGCAGGTTGGGGTACAGGGGGAGAGGCAGTTGTGCAACCCGGTGGCGGTGAACGGCCTTCGTCCCACCTTGTGGGGTGCTTGGCCATCATATGCCTGCGCATGCTGGTGGTGGTGGCTCCCCGGCTGATCTTGGCACGACACAAGTTGCACACCACTGTTCGTCGGTCATCCGCGCTCTCAGTGAAAAACATCCACACCTTTGAACACCTTGGCCTCTGCATGGTGGCTTGGCGTGAGGGGGTGCTTTGGGAAACAGTTGGGGGATTCTTTGCTCTGGCCCTGCCTCTACCCCTGGCCACCCCACTGCCTCTTCCAACCTGTCCTGCTGCTGCACTTGCATTCCCCTCTGAAGACCTGTCCTCAGTAGGCGTAGCAAACCAGGTGGGGTCAGTCACCTCATTGTCCTGCTGCTCTTCCTCCGAATCCTCTGTGCGCTCCTCCCTCGGACTTACTGCCCTTACTACTAACTCACTGATAGACAACTGTGTCTCATCATCATCGTCCTCCTCACTCACTGAAAGCTCTTGAGACAGTTGCCGGAAGTCCCCAGCCTCATCACCCGGACCCCGGGAACTTTCCAAAGACTGAGCATCGGTTACGACAAACTCTTCAGGTGAGAGAGGAACTATTTTTTGCCAATTAAGGCAGGGGGCCGAGAACAGTTCCTGGGAGTCTGCCTACTCATCAGAATGTGTCATTTTCATGGAGTGAGGAGGCTGGGAGGAAGGAGGAGCAGCAGCGAGAGGATTCAGAGTTGCAGCAGTGGACGGAGTAGAAGACAGGGTGGTCGATACATTTCCCTCTATCAGGGGCTGTCGCCGTACGCTGTGCCTGAAGCTGACGGCAGACACAGAGCGGTGTAAAAGATTAGGGAATTATTGGCGTACAGTTGGAGGCTGACAGCGGTTATGTAACGCAAACTGCAGCCAGAAAAAAATTATACGCAAGGCTGCAAAAAGGCCTAGCTGCGTAATAGTGAAGCACTACAACTCCCAGCAGCCACGCAGTAAAATGCAGACGGTCACACGTAGCCCTAAGAAGGACCGTTGGGGTTCTTGTTGACAGGATCCTACACTACCACTGTCCCTGCCTCACCAGTACTGCCCCTATACTCTGTATAATTGCCTGCAGACTGTGAACGCTATAGCTGTAAGAGCCTGCAGAGCTAGAGATGAGCAAAACTGCTCCCAGCAGCCACAACAGTAATGCACACGGTCAGATGTGGCCCTAAGAAAGACCGTTGGGGTTCTTGAAGATGCTAACACTCTCCCTATAGCAGCAGCACTCTCCCTGATCTCTCCAAGTGTGTGTCTGAGGCGAGCCGCGGGCGGGACGGCTTTAAATACTCAGCGGTCACTTGATCTCGCCAGACACTGACTGCAGGGGGGTGGGATAGGGCTGGAACATCACAGGAGAAAGTGGTAATGCCTTTCCTGCATGTCTATTGGCCAGAAAATGGCGCTAAACATGCAGGGAAGGAAATCGAATTGACTCGAGTACCGCGTGGTGCTCTTCTCGAGTAACAAGCATCTCGAACACCCTAATACTCGAACGAGCATCAAGCTCGGACGAGTATGCTCGCTCATCTCTAGACATGGCGGATAGGCCCATATGCTTTGATCAAAGTATGTGCCAAGAATGTTGATTTTTATTCCATTAGTATAAACAACAGTTGTGTAATTGTATTCACATATTAAATGTGTATGAGTGCTGAGGCTCGTGTTTCTGCAAAAGTTTGGTATTCAACCACCTTAAACACATCAGCTCACATGCAGAGAGTTTGCCCTCACTACTGCTGGATCTCTCGTTCCCTCACTGCATGTGTTAGATGTAAGAGTAGACTTCTGGGCATACACAGTTGGCATGTTTTTATATTAAATGATTAGAAAAAAAGGGATTTTTTTTATGATACAGCACCATATTTTTGCATTCGCTGAGTCTACTATTGCAGCTTAGCCCTATCTTAAATAGGCGGCAGTACTACCCACAACCTATGGACAAGGGTATGCTGGTTGACATTGATGGCTCTTGTCAGCATGTTCTTGACAGTTAAATGCTAATAAAGATACCATTATAAAGATATAGGTAATGATTTCCTATAATGTTCAATTCCTTTTCAGCACTGCTTACTAAAACAGAATGCAATGACAGTCAGACTTGTATGATACGTAAGTAGTGCACTTCTATATGCAGCTTCTCATAATCCCTTCCATTAGTTGTTTTTTCCTCCTCTGTCCTCATGACAAAACCACAAAGCTCCACAATCTGTCAGTGGAAGTAGCCAGGGCTAATCCTTTCAGAGCACCAAATGTTGTCAGAGAGGAGAGGTGGAGGGTGACAAGTGTATGCATCTTCTGTAAAGACACGTTTAGCTGGGATTTGGCAATTCCTTCTCACTCCTACAGTCCTGCCCACGCAGTAGGGGCATGTGAGAACACTTGCCTTGGTACACTAATCGGATGATGAAGTCAGCAGGTGAATCACAAAGGAGTATTTGTATATCGTTAGGCCATCTGAATCAGGCCGCATTTGATTAATTATAATAGTAGGGGGAGACCCTATTACAGATTTTGCACCAAGGACTAGGAACTAGAAATTTTGTCTCTGTTCCCTACTACATAAGAATAGGTTTACTAGTGTTGTACTTATATATGAACCCCTTAATGATCTATGACAGATATATCAATCATAGGTTGCAAGAGGTTGTACGAAGCAGACTTGGGGGCTGAGTTCACTTCTTATCCTGTTTCTGATAGTCAACAGCAATGGCTGCAAGCAGAGCCAGCTCCGATTGTGCCAGTTTAACTGCTTAAATTCAATGCATGGTTAATGCAGACTGTGGCATCTAAGTGACTGGCAGGGGGATGAAGGCCCTCTGGTGTCCCAATAGCCCACCCACAACGTGATCACGGGAAGCTGACAGGTTCACATGACAGCCTGGAGGCTTGTGAAGGCTCCTAGGGCCATTACATTTTCCAGTCTACTAAATTTGGGTAAAATGACCATATATTGCAATATTGAGGTACTGCAGTATATTGTACAAGCAATCATATGATCACAAGTTCAAGCCTCCCATGGGGAAAACCAAAAAAAGTTGAAGTAAGTTTAATTTAAAAAATGTACATATTAGAAAAAATAAAAAATATTAAGCATTCAAAGAAACCCATTTCCCGATTTTCACTTTAAAAATAAAAGTAATAAAAAATGAAAAGAATTGTTATTGCCGCATTAAAGTCCAAAATCTCAATCTAGTACATTATTTATCACATCCAGTGAACACCATAAGAAAAAAAATACACAATGACAGAATTACAGTGCTTTTCGCCACCCTGCCACTAAAAAATATTTTAATAAAACGTGATCAGAAAGTTGTATGAAGTCCATATTGGTGCCAATAAAAACTACAGCTTGCTGCACAGAAAACAAGCCTTGGCAGAGCTTCATCAACAGAACAATAAATGAGTTATGGGGGTCAGAATGTGGCCACAAAAAACAACTTTTTTATAGTTGTATTTTTTTAAGTAACAAAAGACAATAAAACCAATATTATTAGGTATTGCCCCAATCATACTGACCTGCAGAATAACGCTAACATGTCGGTTTTACCACACTATGAATGCTGTAAAAGCAAGACCCACCCCACAAAAAAATAGCTGAATTTTCCATCTCAATTAATTCATTTCTCCCCATTTTGAATTTTTTTTAAATTTTTAATACATTATATAGTACATTAAATTGATACCATAAACAAAATACAACTCATACCACAAAAATCAAACCTTCATACAGCTCTGTGGGCAGAAAAATAAAAAAGTTATAACTTGTAGAACATGGGTATAAAAAATGAAAATGAGAGCCTGGGAGATTTCTGCATGGCAGTAAATTTGGATATAGTGCTAACAGCATACCAGAAAAGAAATGCCATGAAACACTGGGGTGTAACTGCATCATGTGGGGCAAAAACCAGTTGTCCCTGAATATAGTGTGAAGCAATATCCTCAAGTGGGAACCTTGGTGACTGAGCTGAAGAAGGCCAGGCCTTACTAAATTGGGTTCTCCCAGATTCATTTCTAAGGGTGAGATAAAGAGGCTGTTAAGCATCACAAGTTTTATAACAGTTTTATAACAGTCACAGGAGGTTTCGACTACTTAAACCTTTCAAAATATAAAATGACCAAACACACTATTTTGTCCTTCTTAAAGCAACAGCCCTGAACTTCATCCACCTCATAGAGGCTGTGTCCTTTCGCCAAGGATGCCTGACATCCTAGACGTCTCTTTCACTCAGGTCCGGACTGTTCTGCCATCTTCTCTCAAACTTTCATCTTTTGCTAGGTGGCCTGTTGTGACATTACACTTTACACATACGTATCTGGGGAACCCTCGGTGAGACAAGGCACTTTGAACTCTTTTGTAACTAAACATCTTCATAGTAATATTCCACACTCATAATTGTACTCCATACTATTCCCTTGAAGGTCCATGGCATGGAAAATCGTGGCCTCATGCACTGGAGATGCAAGAGTACATCTACGAGCCCCATGTCACTGTAGACTCAACGCACCGTAGGTGCAAAATATCATCTTCAGTACACTTTTGTCTAACATACTCCTTTAGCTGTACATAATGCGGCTACCACGGAGTGCCTTGTTTCCCCATCCCATTAAGTCACATCTAAATATCTAATGTTAATAATAAACAGCAAACTCGCAAATAAATTGTCTCAGTTCCCAACTCTCTTGTATCACAGTCCATTTTGGGGAGGCTCTCTCTGTCACCTATATCAGTCGGTCATAGTCCCTAGTATGCGCACACTAAACTGTTGTAGGATTGGTCGTACGTGTCCAGCAGCTGTATGTCCAGATCCATGGTGCCATCCTCTGCTTCCGGACCAAGTCCCAGTGGGAAGAGAGCCTCTCTCTGCTTCCCTGATGCTTGTCCACTTCAATGATGTCTTAGGGAAGATTCAGTATGATGTCCACGATCTTTGCACTCTGTGGAGTTACACTGCTATCTAGTTCTCTTCATCTTCTTTGGTTGAAGAATTTTTAGGTACAATGCAGACAACATGACAAATTAAATAAATTGTCCAGGCCTTTGAGGAAACAGAGCATCCCCACATCTTCACCGCCATGTTTGACCATAGGTACTGTACATTCCTGTGAAATGTTAGATAGAGGATGTGTTGTTTCACTTTTAACTCAACTGCACATAAAAATATGAGATTTCACACTGTCCCAAGTCTTCGAGATAATGGTTTGGTGGAATCTTAGAGAGTTAGAAATCACCAGGATCAGACTGAGGTTCTTGGGCCTGCCAGACAAAATGATTATGAGAGAACATTCTCCAACTAAACAAAATGTGACAGTCCACTTATAATTGCATACTGCATTTCTTTGTTATGCAAATAAGGAAGCTGGAACAATACCTCTGCAGAGCCACCTATTGGATGGCAGCATTGGTTTGGACACTGATTTGCAGGAATGCTGCCATCCAATAGATGGCGCTGCAAAGGTATTGTTCCTTCTTTCTTATTTGCAAATATTTCCCAGAAGAGCATGAATGGCCTTATATGTTTCCTCACACACCTTCTAGGTGATAATACCCCTCCCGGATTTCTTTGTTATAGCATATACTATATCATCAATAAGATCTAGACCCTGATGGTAAATGATTGACTCGAAAGTCACCTCCAAATGGAGTAGTGTTCTGCTAGCCCTTTTTGTCTCATTATTGTTTCAGAACCAGCGACCAACTGAAAATCATCTTTTCCTCTGGACGCCCACTCCAACCCTAGAAATGGCTTTGTAACCCTTTCCACGCTGACATAGTTCACCCTCCCTTTGTTTTACTTGCACTACATTCCCAGCCAACTTTAGAGGATGCAATTCATTTGAAAGTTTATAACAGATTTTTGACAATTCAGAATACAGAAGCAATGGAGTAATTTCTGGGGTGCAGAAAGTGCTGTTATAGCCAGGACAATAAGATGGAATGGGGATGGGGCAAAGGGCTTCATAAAGTGGAGGCTAAGAGTAATCTCAAGTAATATCTATTTATCCCCAATCCATATGATTAGGATAACTATCTGGTTGGTGGAGGTTCTAGCAGCTAGAACTTGGCTATCTCTGGCAGTCCCCTTGAAATGAATGCAGCAGTAGTTAAGCATATGTGCTGACACTCCAGTCACACAGGGAAACATACTCCCGTTCTGATGATTTGTGTTGATTTTAGCAGTAAGACCCCACCGATGGGATAGTTATCCTCTATCCCGTGGATTGGGGATAACCTAATATTGGCATACCTCTTTAATTGATTCTGTTCCCCAAAATAGCTTCAGGCTGATCATGGATTCAGCAATGACATTTCCTTTTAGATAACATTCCCATCCACTACTCCTACACCATGCAAACCGTTGGGTAACTATGGACATTTGGGTCACTGGTACTACAGAAGGTCATTCATGGTCACATGAAAAAATCAACCAGCATGCGGTCATACATAGTTCAGGAGTCAGTGGACAAGGACACTTTTCTTCATCCTTCCAGATTAGATTTTGTTAATGAAGGACATTGTCCCTCTCAGTCGACTGATTTTCTTCTATACACTACAGCTGCAGCAATGCTGACTTCTATACACTACAGCTGCTGCTCTGCTGTCTTCCATACACTACTGCTGCTGCTATGCTATCTTCTATACACTACAACTGCTGCTATGCTGTCTTCTTTACACTACAGCTGGTGCTATGCTGTCTTCTATACACTACAACTGCTGCTATGCTGACTTCTACACACTCCTGCTGCTGCTATGCTGTCTTCTATACACTACTGCTGCTGCTATGCTGTCTTCTATACACTACAACTGCTGCTATGCTGACTTCTATATACTACAGCTGCTGCTATGCTGTTATCTCTACACTACAGTTGCTGCAATGTGTCTTCTATACACTAAAGATGCTGCTATGCTGCCTTCTATAAACTACAGCTGCTGCTATGCTGTCTTCTATACACTACTGCTGCTGCTATGCTGTCTTCTATACACTGCTGCTGATGCTATGCTGTTTTCTATACACTACAACTGCTGCTATGTTGTCTTCCATACACTACTGCTGATGCTATGCTGTCTTCCATACACTACTGCTGATGCTATGCTGTCTTCTATACACTACAACTGCTGCTATGCTGACTTCTATATACTACAGCTGCTGCTATGCTGTCTTCTATACCCTACTGCTGCTGCTATGCTGTCTTCCATACACTACAGCTGCTGCTATGCTGTCTTCCATACACTACAGCTGCTGCTATGCTGACTTCTATACACTACAGCTGCTGCTATGCTGTCTTCCATACACTAATGCTGCTGCTATGCTGTCTTCTATACACTATAACTGCTGCTATGCTGTCTTCTATACACTATAACTGCTGCTATGCTGACTTCTATATACTACAGCTGCTGCTATGCTGTCATATCTACACTACAGTTGCTGCTATGCTGCCTTCTATACACTACAGCTGCTGCTGTGCTGTCTTCTATACACTACAACTGTTGCTATGCTGTCTTCTTTACACTGCAGCTGCTGCTATGCTGTCTTCCATACACTACTGCTGCTGCTATGCTGTCTTCTATACACTGCCGCTGCTATGCTGTCTTCTATATACTACAACTGCTGCTATGCTGACTTCTATACACAACAGCTGCTGCTATGCTGTCTGCTATACACTACAACTGCTGCTATGCTGTCTTCTATACACTACAACTGCTGCTATGCTGTCTTCTAAACACTACAGCTGAGGCTGTGCTGTCTTCTATACACTGTAACTGCTGCTATGCTGTCTTATATACACTACTGCTGCTGCTATGCTGTCTTCTATACACTACAACTGCTGCTATGCTGTCTTCTATACACTACAGCTGCTGCTATGCTGTTTTCTATAGACTACAACTGCTGCTATGCTGTCTTCTCTACACTACTGTTGCTGCTATGTGCCTTCTATACACTACAACGGCTGCTATGCTGTCTTCTATACACTATAACTGCTGCTATGCTGACTTCTATACACTACAGCTGCTGCTATGCTGTCTTGTATACACTACTGCTGCTGTTATGCTGTCTTCTATACACTACAACTGCTACTATGCTGTCTTCTATACACTACAGCTGCTACTATGCTGTCTTCTATATACTACAACTGCTGCTATGCTGTCTTCTGTACACTACAGTTGCTGCTATGTGTCTTCTATACACTACAGCTGCTGCCGTGCTGTCTTCTATACACTACAACGGCTGCTATGCTGTCTTCTATATACTACAACTGCTGCTATGCTGTCTTCTCTACACTACAGTTGCTGCTATGTGTCTTCTATACACTACAGCTGAGGCTATGCTGTCTTCTCTACACTACTGCTGCTGCTATGCTGTCTTCTATACACTACAGCTGCTGCTATGCTGTCTTCTATACACTACTGCTGCTGCTATGCTGTCTTCTATACACTACAGCTGCTGCTATGCTGTCTTCTATACACTACAGCTGAGGCTATGCTGTCTTCTATACACTACAGCTGCTGCCGTGCTGTCTTCTATACACTACAACTGCTGCTATGCTGTCTTCTATACACTACAGCTGAGGCTGTGCTGTCTTCTATACACAACAGCTGCTACCATGCTGTCTTCCATACACTACAGCTGCTGCCATGCTGTCTTCCATACACTACAGCTACTGCTATGCTGTCTTCAATACACTACAGCTGCTGCTATGCTGTCTTCCATACACTACAGCTGCTGCCGTGCTGTCTTCCATACACTACAGCTGCTGCCATGCTGTCTTCTATACACTACAGCTACTGCTATGCTGTCTTCTATACACTACTGCTGCTGCTATGCTTTCTTCTATACACTACAGCTGCTGCTATGCTGTCTTTAATACACTACTGCTGCTGCTATGCTTTCTTCTATACACTACAGCTGCTGCTATGCTGTTTTCTTTACACTACAGCTGCTGCTATGCTGTCTTCTTTACACTACAGCTGCTGCTATGCTGTCTTCTATACACTACTGCTGCTGCTGTGCTGTCTTCCATATACTACAGCTGCTGCCGTGCTGTCTTCTATACACTACAACTGCTGCTATGCTGTCTTCCATACACTACAGCTGCTGCTATGCTGTCTTCCATACACTACAGCTGCTGCCGTGCTGTCTTCCATACACTACAGCTGCTGCCATGCTGTCTTCTATACACTACAGCTACTGCTATGCTGTCTTCTATACACTACTGCTGCTGCTATGCTTTCTTCTATACACTACAGCTGCTGCTATGCTGTCTTTAATACACTACTGCTGCTGCTATGCTTTCTTCTATACACTACAGCTGCTGCTATGCTGTTTTCTTTACACTACAGCTGCTGCTATGCTGTCTTCTTTACACTACAGCTGCTGCTATGCTGTCTTCTATACACTACTGCTGCTGCTGTGCTGTCTTCCATATACTACAGCTGCTGCCGTGCTGTCTTCTATACACTACAACTGCTGCTATGCTGTCTTCCATACACTACAGCTGCTGCTATGCTGTCTTCCATACACTACAGCTGCTGCCGTGCTGTCTACAATACACTACACATGGAGAAAATAGCAGATCCTGTTCCCTAATGCTCAAAGCAAAACCACAGAGAAATAACAGTAGCATTGAAGACATTATGGAGAGGTTCTGAGCGGTGTAGATGTGATTTCTACAACTGTAGCAGAATAACCCAGCCACTACTAGCTGCGGCAGCCATGTCTGTAAGTATGTCTCCTCTCTCTCTTCAGCAGATTCCTCCTCTCCACTCTCCCTAGTCTTCTACAGGCAGCATGAGACAGCACCTATCCCCATGTCTTGTTATCTCTGTTACCAGAGACACACTTCATGGGCAGTGGACAGCAAATTAGAAGGATGTGAGAAGCCCTAGTGCCCAGCACTTTACAGGGATTTTTTGTCATAAAAATTTAATTTCCGGTATATAAAGTGATATTCATTTTTGCTAATCATCACATTGGCTGTCATGTGAACATAAATTGTTTCAAAATGCAGTGACCATTTAACTGTTTGTTTCGTGCAACCCCATTATTCTGGTAAATCATTTTTCCAGAATTAACACATTAAGCTATTAACGTCACATGACATAAGTTTAGGTTCTGGCTGCCTGATACTTAGGGCAACAGGACATAAACTTACCTCCTGTGCATGGAATGGGCACAGAAGCTGAGCACAGCTTAAGTCACTTCAGCAAAAACACAGCATGATAATGCTGCCATCTTGTGGCAAATTGCTAAAGTACAATAGGGTATAGACCATTCTACTATAATTATCTATACTAGAGTGACCTGATGTTTGCTACGCGAACATAAAATGTTTCAAAAGTGGTTGTTGTGAACTTCTAAATCTGCTTGGTTAGGAGATTATTTAGAGTGTCACTTTGTATTTGGAGAATATATCTAATATAAAAAAGCCTACAGGTCTCTCTCTGTTAGTCTGTCTTTCTCTCTGTTTGTTGTCTGTTTCTCTCTGTCTTTCTCTCTGTATGTCTGTCTCTCTTTGTCTCTCACTCTGTCTGTCTCTTTCTCTCTGTTTGTCTGTCTCTCTCATTGTCTGTCTCTCTGTTTGTCTTTCTCTCTGTCTTCCTCTCTCTCTATCTGTCTCTTTCATTGTCTGTCTCTCTCTGTCTATCTGTATCTTTCATTCTCTTTCTGTCTCTCTCTGTCTCTCACTCTCTCTATTGCGCTCTCTCTCTGTCTCTCTTATCATTCTCTGTCTGTCTTTCTATTGCTCTTTCTGTCTGTCTGTCTATCACTCTTGTTCTGTCTTTCTATCACTCTCTCTCTCTGTCTGTCTATCACTCTGTCTGTCTTTCTATCACTCTTTCTCTGTCTGTTTCTCCCTGTCTCTATTTTTATGCCTCTATTTGTCTTTCTATCGCTCTCTGTCTGCTAATCACTCCCTCTGTCTCTTTACACTTTCTCTCTGTGTTTCTCTATTTCTCTATCGCTCTCTCTCTGTCTGTTTCTCTCTATCGCTAGCTCTGTCTCTCTATCGTTCTCTCTTTCTAACTGTCTCTCTATTACTCTCCCTCTATTTCTCTATCACTCTCCCTCTGTCTGTTTCTCTATTGCTCTTTCTGTCTGTCTCTCACTCTCTCCCTATTGTTTTCTCTCTGTTTCTATCGCTCTTTCTCTCACTGTTTCTCTCTATCACTCACTCTGTCTCTATTGCTCTCTCTATATCGCTCTTTCACTGTCTCTCTATCGCTTTCTCTGTCTCCATTGCTCTCTCACTCTGTCTCTCTATTGCTCTCTGTCTCTATCATTGTCTCTCTCTATTGCTGTCTATCTCTCTGTCTCTCTATCGCTCTTTCTCTCACTGTCTCTCTCTCTCTCTATCGCTCTCTCACTCTGTATCTTTATTGCTTCCTCTCTATCATTGTCTCTCTCTCTCTATCGCTGTCCCTCTATTGCTCTTTCTCTCACTGTCTCTCTCTCTATCACTCTCTCTTTCTCTATCGCTATCTCACTCTGTATCTCTATTGCTTTCTTCTCTCTCTGTATCGCTGTCTCTCTCTCTGCCTCTCTATCGCTCTTTCTCTCACTGTCTCTCTCTCTCTCTATCACTCTCTCACTTTGTCTCTTTATTGCTCTCTCTGTCTCTCTATCATTGTCTCTCTCTGTCTCTTTATCGCTTTTTCTCTCACTGTCTCTCTATCGCTCTCTCTGTCTCTATTGCTCTCTGTCTCTCTGTCACTCTCTCATTCTGTTTCTCCATCGCTGTCTCGGTCTCTCTATCATTGTCTCTCTCTGTCTCTTTTTAATGCTCTTTCTCTCACTGTCTCTCTATTGCTCTCTCTCTGGCTATCGCTTTTTCTCTCACTGTCTCTCTGTTGCTCTCTCTCTGTCTCTATATCATTGACTCTCTTTCTCCATTGCTGTTTTTCTCTCTGTCTCTCTATGACTCTTTCTCTCACTGTCTCTTTATTGCTCTCTCTGTCTCTATCGCTCTCTCACTCTGTCTCTCTATTGCTCTCTCTCTGTCATTCTATCACTTCTTCTCTTACTGTCTGTCTGTTGCTCTCTCTCTGTCTCTATATTGTTGTCTCTCTCTCTCTCCATTGGTGTTTTTCTCTGTCTCTCTATCGCTGTCTCCCACTGTCTCTTTTTTTTGCTCTCTCTGTCTCTATCGCTCTCTCACTCTATCTCTCTATTGCTCTTTCTCTCTGTCTGTCTCTCTATCATTCTCTCTCTGTCTCTTTATCGCTTTTTCTCTCACTGTCTCTCTGTTGCTCTCTCTCTGTCTCTATATCGTTGTCTCTCTCTTTATTGCGGTTTTTCTCTGTCTCTCTATTGCTTTGTCTCTCTCTGTCTATTGCTCTCTCAATCTGTCTGTCTATTGCTCTCTCACTGTCTTTCTATCGTTATCTCTCCCTATTGCTGTCTTTCTCTCTGTCTCTCTATCACTCTTTCTCTCACTGTCACCAACATCATACACCAAAGGTACAGCAAAGGGTCAAAGTGTGGTGCAAGAAAAAGCATGTAGGCTTATTTATATTAGATTAGAATACACAGTTCCAAACTGGCGTATCCAGGGCCAACCTTAGATCCCTTTTACATGGACCAATGAATCATTCAGATTCCCACATCCAGCGAGAATCTGAGCAATTGTCATCTAGTGTAAATGCATGCCCCGACTGAACGACAAACAAGTATTCATTCGCTTCTCGTTCAGTTTCTGCATGCATAAAAACTGAACAATGATTGGTCCATGTAAACAGGTAGCCATTCATTTATGAACAACTGCCTGCTTATTGTGAATGGAGGCAGACGGCCAGAATGATCCCCAACCCGCTCTGCCTCCATTCGCTGAGTGATGATCACTGTGGTGTAAAAGTACAGGAACGATTATTGCTGGGACATTTAGTTTTCCACTGCCTTACAGTACATCAATGGGTCTGGATGCTTTCCAAATTGGTAATGGTGTAACAGCACACTTGGTGCTTTTAGTGTGCTAACATTGAATACATGAATTAGAATTGCATTACTGCAAAATGTACGATGTATATACATTTTTTGGGCATATTTTGATAAAATTGTGAAAGCCCATCTGCCAGTGACAAGGCAACCTCGTCAGATGGGACCCTGCACTAGCAGACGCCTCTCTTTGGGCCTATGGCCTCCAAATGAACTAGGGCATGTAGGATCCAAGCTTCTGATTAAAGGGAACCTGTCGTCACCTAGAAGCACCATGAACTAAGCTTATGGGCTTACCGGACAATGAGTCCAGGGATTTGCTTTTTATACTTACCTGGTTCCCTATTTGGTACTTGGTCCATGCATCAGACTCATTTCTGCACACTCACTTTTCTCTATAGGTCTGATGTACAGTCTGAGTGCCTGCCTCCAGAGCTGACAGCGAGGCAATGGAGAGCCAGGTAAGTATAAAAGGTACACTCCTAGACTCCTCGAGCCCTCTCCTATAAACCCATAATCTTAGTTTATGGTGCTTATGGATGATGACAGGTTCTCTTTAACTACTTAACACCCCATGGCGTGCAATTATGTCCTGGGTGCGCAGGGTTTGTTTAGAGGGGGAGCTCATCCCACTCCATACATGGGAGGTGTAAACTGTCTTTGACAGCTGAAACCTACCAGCAATGGGCGCTCTGCATTTACACTAATCATGGCTGCTGACTCTTTAAATGCGGCTGTCAATTCTGTTCGGGGGTCCTGAATAACTCCCCTGCAATGAGATCGCGATAATGCCATTTGTTTGCCATGGCAGCCTGGAGTCTTCTGAAGAAGAATGTGTAATGCATGTTATATATGTTCATAATGTGTTTTGTAGCCCAAATATGTGATTTATCTATTACAGTAAAAAAATTACTATTCATTGAATTTATATTTGATAAGAAAAGATCTAAAATAAATGTATACAAATTCTGGCACAATCTGTACATTTCAGTGTATATTGAAAGAGTTCAATCACTCTGAAAATCTGTACTCCTCCTTCTCACCAGCTCCCTCAGAGTACGGACTACCAGAGGGCAGGGTCCTATTCCCGATGCTGTTTGCAATGTATATACTACCATTAGTCATGGTCTAGCATGCCACTGTTATGCAGATCATACCCAACTATACCGGTTCTTTAATCTAGGAGTTAATGACCCCACTCCAGCCATACATTTCAGCTTTGCCGGACTTCAAGAATTGATGAATGGCAGCTGGTTAAAACTGAACCCTGACAAAAGGAGACAATTGAAATCCTATTGCTTGGAGGTTAGCACTCAACAATTAGATGGCAACATGAATATCCAACACCTCTATCTCTGGGAAGCAAAATCCTTCAAAGCTGGGAATGTGTCCACTATTTAGTGTAGTTACTAATGGGAAACGGTCTCTCAGGAACAAAATATCTGCCATTATTAAATCTTCATACACTACTTCGGGTTGGGTGGGATAAACCATTGCAGATTCACCATAGCATGCTGGGTGAGGGAAACTGCCAACGCAGCTCAATTTTTATAACTCGTAAAACCACCCCCTATGATATCATAGCTACTAAGGGACCCTAGAAAGCCTGGGAAGAGAATTAAACCCTTCTTCACCACCCTAAGGGCTTGGTCAGACGAGCGTGTTTTACACGCTGCTAAGCAACGTGTAAACTACGCTGCTGACATGCAGGGGATTCTGCACGTGAATGGGCTGCCCCTAGCTCTACAGAGCAGCCCAGTCACATGTCTGTGGTGGGGGCAGTCTGCTTTCACAGCTCCCATAGGAACCTATGATAAGTACCCTGGACAGCGCGCACTACGGCGCTGACAGGTGAGTCGACACTCACTGTTCAATCTTTTTTAGGAGCCCAGATTCTGCGCTTCTAAAAAGGGTCCTTGTGAGCGCTTCAATAGCAACCTATTGGTTGCTATAGAAGCGTGGTTTTACACTCTGCTGTAGTAGCGCGTAAAACACGCTCGTCTGACCGAGCCCCAAGGGCGGTTTTACATGGATGAGAGAATCATGTGATTTGCGTGTGATGCGAGAGTTAATAAAAAAAGCAGATTATGAAACCAATGATTATTAATGGTTTCCTTCCCATTAGCGATATTTTCACTTATGCAATTTGAGAGAACAAAAATATCTCAGCATGCTCTATTTTTCTGCGATGTGCAAATTTTTTTATCTCCCATGTTTCCCTATAGAACCTGCTTTTTATTGCATCACAGCGCACAAACTTGCATTACAATGCGATTTTAACATTCGAGAGTCCTATTGACTTCCGCTTAAAATTGCAGAAAAATCGAGCAATAAAAACATGCAAGAAGATCACGAGCAGCAGCGATGATTTTGCAAGAAAAAGCAACGCTGACGCTCAAAAATCGCGATCACCTGTGTAGAACTAGCCTAAGTCAGGAGGCTTTCACTCTATGCAAGTGAAAGCCCACCAGTCCAAAATGCACCTGCTCCCATATGCCCATTGCTGCTCTGCTCACTGCAATGGCTGCCCCACACTCCGTGCTGTTTCCTCAGGAATGAACTGTCCGCACCCAGGATCCACCATAAAGCATTTGGAGCCCAAACCTTCTGTCATGCAGCGTCCACTATCAGGAACTCATTACTTGGATCAGTCAGCAATATATCATCCTTGGAGGGATTTACAGTATAACTAACCTTTTTAACCCCTTAAGGATCAGAGTGTTTTAGTCCTCAAGTACCAGACACTTTTTAGGGATTTTTCCCATGTGGTGGTTTCACTGTCCTATTTTTTTTATCTGCAGCTACCAAAAATATTTTGCTGCATTTTTTTCTATGACATAATAGGGCTATTTTTCCATATCTTTTTTGACTGACATTTTAATCCCTTTTTTGTTTTATTGAGGGTATAAAAATAATATTTTTTTTAATTTATAGTTGTTTGTTTTTAAAATTAGTATATTTACGCTAAAATAAAGTACAGGAAGGGGTTCCTCATTTTGTTTTGGACGTTTTGATATATAATTTGTATAGTCTAGGATTATAGTATATATATATATATATATATATATATATATATATATATATACACACATTGTAGCAGTGCAGGGGGAAACACACCAGGTCACCAGGCCACGACCAAATGCTGAGCGTCTTGTCTTTATTCAGACTTGATGAACAAAACAAGAAGTACTGTCATTCTCCAGATAACAGAAAGTTCAAGGAAAGTCCTTTTAAATAAGCAGTCCAGCAACAGTAACACAAAAGTCTTTGTAAACTCCAACAGGGCAAAGTAAAGCAAACCTTCCCAACAGCGTGGTGCAGTGTCTCCAGCTCAGCACTCCCAGTGAGCCTCTGCTTTTTACCTATTTCTGTAACTATTTTTTTTACCACCCATGTCCCTTATGATATCATACAAGATCTCTGGGGGAACATTCATGTTGTGTTTTTTTTTATTGCACACTTTTCCATCCATAGAAGCCCCAGTAACCAGGGAAAACATCCCCTAAAGTGGCAATAGTCATTGGCAGAGCTAGTCCGGGTCTGCTAAAACCCTGCAGCTCTGCCTTGGCAGGGAGCCCCCAGTGGTCACTTGATCCGCCTGGTCAAATAGTGGAAGTAAAACTTCTGCTTTCTTTCTTCACTACATATGTAGCATTCATTGAGCGCTATTTAGCCTGTAAAGGAGAAGGCAGAAGTGATTAAAATCTGCTTCTGCCTTCTCTTGCAGATCCTTGGCTGTCACTAACAGCCAGGAAATCAACCCGCTTCTGCTTGATTGCAGGAGCTGGAGGTTTAAACCAATGTTCTACTGTTGCTATCGGCTTGGACTAAAGACTAGAGATGAGCGAGCACCAAAATGCTCGGGTGCTCGTTATTCGGGACGAACTTTTCGCGATGCTCGAGGGTTCGTTTCGAGTAACGAACCCCATTGAAGTCAATGGGCGACCCGAGCATTTTTGTATTTCGCCGATGCTCGCTAAGGTTTCCTTGTGTGAAAATCTGGGCAATTCAAGAAAGTGATGGGAACGACACAGCAACGGATAGGGCAGGCGAGGGGCTACATGTTGGGCTGCATCTCAAGTTCACAGGTCCCACTATTAAGCCACAATAGCGGCAAGAGTGGGGCCCCCCCCTCCCAAAAACTTTTACTTCTGAAAAGCCCTCATTAGCATGGCATACCTTAGCTAAGCACCACACTACCTCCAACAAAGCACAATCACTGCCTGCATGACACTCCACTGCCACTTCTCCTGTGTTACATGCTGCCCAACCGCCCCCCCCTCCCCCCCACAGCGCACACCAAAGTGTCCCTGCGCAGCCTTCAGCTGCCCTAATGCCTCACCACCCTCATGTCTATTTAGAAGTGCGTCTGCCATGAGGAGGAACCGCAGGCACACACTGCAGAGGTTGGCACGGCTAGGCAGCGACCCTCTTTAAAAGGGGCGGGGCGATAGCCCACAATGCTGTACAGAAGCAATGAGAAATAGAATCCTGTGCCACCACCATCAGGAGCTGCACACGTGGGCATAGCAATGGGGAACCTATGTGTCACACACTATTCATTCTGTCAAGGTGTCTCTGCATGCCCCAGTCAGACTGGGGTTCTTTACAAGTGGACACAGATGCATTTATAATTCCCTGTGGACCCACAGCATGGGTGGGTGCCAGGAAGCCACCGGCGGTACACAGAAATATCACATTGCATTGCCCAACACAGCGGATGTAACGTCAGCTGTAATGCAGGTGGGCTAAAAATTCATTTGATTACACTGTAGGCGAGGGCCCACAAAAATTGCTGTATCAACAGTACTAATGTACATCCAAAAAATTGGCCATGGCCAACCAAGAGGGCAGGTGAAACCCATTAATCGCTTTGGTTAATGTGGCTTAAGTGGTAACTAGGCCTGGAGGCAGCCCAGTGTAACGAAAAATTGGTTCAAGTTAAAGTTTCAACGCTTTTAAGAGCATTGAAACATATAAAAATTGTTTAGAAAAATTAGATGAGTGAGCCTTGTGGGCCTAAGAAAAATTGCCCGTTCAGCGTGATTACGTGAGGTTTCAGGAGGAGGAGCAGGAGGAGGAGGAGGAATATTAGACACAGATTGATGAAGCAGAAATGTCCCCGTTTTGGATGGTGAGAGAGAACGTAGCTTCCATCCGCGGGTGCAGCCTACGTATTGCTTACGTATCGCTGCTGTCCGCTGGTGGAGAAGAGAAGTCTGGGGAAATCCAGGCTTTGTTCATCTTGATGAGTGTAAGCCTGTCGGCACTGTCGGTTGACAGGTGGGTACGCTTATCTGTGATGATTCCCCCAGCCACACTAAACACACTCTCTGACAAGATGCTAGCCGCAGGACAAGCAAGCACCTCCAGGGCATACAGCGCGAGTTCAGGCCACGTGTCCAGCTTCGACACCCAGTAGTTGTAGGGGGCAGAGGCGTCACCGAGGATGGTCGTGCGATCGGCTACGTACTCCCTCACCATCCTTTTACAGTGCTCCCGCCGACTCAGCCTTGACTGGGGAGCAATGACACAGTCTTGCTGGGGAGCCATAAAGCTGGCAAAGGCCTTGGAGAATGTTCCCCTGCCTGCGCTGTACATGCTGCCTGATCTCTGCGCCTCCCCTGCTACCTGGCCCTCGGAACTGCGCCTTCTGCCACTAGCTCTGTCGGATGGGAAGTTTACCATCAGTTTGTCCACCAGCGCCCTGTGGTATAGCATCATTCTCGAACCCCTTTCCTCTTCGGGAATGAGAGTGCAAAGGCTCTCCTTATACCGTGGATCGAGCAGTGTGTACACCCAGTAATCCGTAGTGGCCAGAATGCGTGTAACGCGAGGGTCACGAGAAAGGCATCCTAACATGAAGTCAGCCATGTGTGCCAGGGTACCTGTACGCAACACATGGCTGTCCTCACTAGGAAGATCACTTTCAGGATCCTCCTCCTCCTCCTCTTCCTCCTCCTCAGGCCATACACGCTGAAAGGATGACAGCCCAGCAGCATGTGTACCCTCACCAGTGGGCCAAGCTGTCTCTTCCCCCTCCTCCTCATCCTCCTCATGCTCCTCCTCCTCCTCCTCAACGCGCTGAGATATAGACAGGCGGGTGCTCTGACTATCCAGCGACATACTGTCTTCCCCCGGCTCTGTTTCCGAGCGCAAAGCGTCTGCCTTTATGCTTTGCAGGGAACTTCTCAAGATGCATAGCAGAGGAATGGTGACGCTAATGATTGCAGCATCGCCGCTCACCACCTGGGTAGACTCCTCAAATTTTCCAAGGACCTGGCAGATGGCTGCCAACCAGGGCCACTCTTCTGTAAATAATTGAGGAGGCTGACTCCCACTACGCCGCCCATGTTGGAGTTGGTATTCCACTATAGCTCTACGCTGCTCATAGAGTCTGGCCAACATGTGGAGCGTAGAGTTCCACTGTGTGGGCACGTCGCACAGCAGTCGGTGCACTGGCAGATTAAACCTATGTTGCAGTGTCCGCAGGGTGGCAGCGTGCGTGTGGGATTTGCGGAAATGTGCGCAGAGCTGGCGCACCTTTCCGAGCAGGTATGACAAGTGGGGGTAGCTTTTCAGAAAGCGCTGAACCACCAAATTAAACACATGGGCCAGGCATGGCACGTGCGTGAGGCTGCCGAGCTGCAGAGCCGCCACCAGCTTACGGCCGTTGTCACACACGACCATGCCCGGTTGGAGGCTCAACGGCGCAAGCCAGTGGTCGGTCTGCTCTTTCAGACCCTGCAGCAGTTCGTGGGCCGTGTGCCTCTTCTCTCCTAAGCTGAGTAGTTTCAGCACGGCCTGCTGACGCTTGCCCACCGCTGTGCTGCCACGCCGCGTGACACCGACTGCTGGCGACGTGCTGCTGACACATCTTGATTGCGAGACAGAGGTTGCGTTGGAGGAGGAGGAGGAGGAAGGTGCTTTAGTGGAGGAAGCATACACCGCCGCAGATACCACCACCGAGCTGTGGCCCGCAATTCTGGGAGTGGGTAGGACGTGAGCGGTCCCAGGCTCTGACTCTGTCCCAGCCTCCACTAAATTCACCCAATGTGCCGTCAGGGAGATATAGTGGCCCTGCCCGCCTGTGCTTGTCCACGTGTCCGTTGTTAAGTGGACCTTGGCATTAACCGCGTTGGTGAGGGCGCGTACAATGTTGCGGGAAACGTGGTTGTGCAGGGCTGGGACGGCACATTGGGAAAAGTAGTGGCGACTGGGAACCGAGTAGCGCGGGGCAGCCGCCGCCGTCATGCTTTTGAAAGCCTCCGTTTCCACAAGCCTATACGGCAGCATCTCTAGGCTGATCAATTTTGCAATGTGCACGTTTAACGCTTGAGCGTGCTTGAGCGTGGCGTCGTACTTGCGCTTGCGCTCAAACTGTGGCACTAGCGACGTCTGGACGCTGCGCTGAGAGACATTGCTGGATGGGGCCAAGGACAGCGGAGGTGAGGGTGTGGGTGCAGGCCAGGATACGGTAGTGCCTGTGTCCTCAGAGGGGGGTTGGATCTCAGTGGCAGGTTGGGGCACAGGGGGAGAGGCAGTGGTGCAAACCGGAGGCGGTGAACAGCCTTCGTCCCACCTTGTGGGGTGCTTGCCCATCATATGCCTGCGCATGCTGTTGGTGGTGCCTCCCCAGCTGATCTTGGCGTGACAAAGGTTGCACACCACTGTTCGTCGGTCGTCAGGCGTCTCTGTGAAAAACTGCCACACCGTAGAGCACCTTGACCTGTGCAGGGTGGCATGGCGCGAGGGGGCGCTTTGGGAAACAGTTGGTGGATTATTCGGTCTGGCCCTGCCTCTACCCCTGGCCACCGCACTGGCTCGGCCTGTGCCCACACCCTCACTTGGCCCTCCGCGTCCTCGGCCGCGTCCACGTCCTCTAGGCCTACCCCTACCCCTCAGCATGCTGTATTACCAGTGATTTGATTTCCCAGACAGGAAAGAAATTGGCGCAAGGCTGCACTCAACCGTTGCTGGTTGCGTCTGATTTTTTTACGTTCTCCACGCAGCACACACGTACACGGAGACCTTAGGACTGACACAGGCAGGGCAAATATACTTTCTTCCCTTTTGTTTAAAAGGATAGGCCCACTGCGTCTATTCACTGAATAATAAGTTTAATAACTGTGTTGCGGCCTGCAAAACTGTCACAGAACTTTACTGTTGCAGAGTTACTAACTGTGGCAGAGCAGGTATTTCCCAGGCAGGAAAGAAATTGGCGCAAGGCTGCACTCAACCGTAGCTGGTTGCGTCTGATTTTTTTACGTTCTCCACGCAGCACACACGTACCCAGAGCCCTTAGGACTGACACAGGCAGGGCAAATATACTTTCTTCCCTTTTGTTTAAAAGGATAGGCCCACTGCGTCTATTCACTGAATAATAAGTTTAATAACTGTGTTGCGGCCCTGCAAAACTGTCACAGAACTTTACTGTTGCAGAGTTACTAACTGTGGCAGAGCAGGTATTTCCCAGGCAGGAAAGAAATTGGCGCAAGCCTGCAGTAAACCGTAGCTGGTTGCGTCTGATTTTTGTACGTTGTCCACGCAGCACACACGTACACGGAGACCTTAGGACTGACACAGGCAGGCCAAATATAATTTCTTTTCCTTTTTTGCAAAGGGAAGGACCCACTGCGTATATTCAATGAACAATAACTTTTAGAACTGTAGTGTGGCCCTGAAAAAGTGACACACAACTTTAGTGTAGCAGAGTTATTAACTCTAGCAGAGCAGGTATTTGCCAGTCAGGAAAGACAATGGCGCAAGCCTGCAGTAAACCGTAGCTGGTTGCGTCTAATTTTTGTACGTTGTCCACGCAGCACACACGTACACGGAGACCTTAGGACTGACACAGGCAGGCCAAATATAATTTATTTTCCTTTTTTGCAAAGGGAAGGACCCACTGCGTATATTCAATGAACAATAACTTTTAGAACTGTAGTGTGGCCCTGAAAAAGTGACACACAACTTTAGTGTAGCAGAGTTATTAACTCTAGCAGAGCAGGTATTTGCCAGTCAGGAAAGACAATGGCGCAAGCCTGCAGTAAACCGTAGCTGGTTGCGTCTGATTTTTGTACGTTGTCCACGCAGCACACACATACACGGAGACCTTAGGACTGACACAGGCAGGCCAAATATAATTTCTTTTCCTTTTTTGCAAAGGGAAGGACCCACTGCGTATATTCAATGAACAATAACTGTGTTGTGGCCCTGCCTACACAATTCTATCCCTGTAGTATCAATGGAGGGTGCAATGCTCTGCACAGACGATTTTTAGAGAAAAAAAAATGCAACACTGCTAACAGCAGCCAGCACAGTACTGCACACGCTTAAATGTGGCCCTAGAAAGGACCGTTGAGGTTCTTGAAGGCTACACTCACTCCTAACACTCTCCCTGCCTATGCACCACTTCTGTCCCTAATGCCGGGTGCAATGCTCTGCACTGCCGATTTTGAGGAAAAAAAACAAAAAAACACTGCTAGCAGCAGCCTGCACACAGGTAGATGTGGCCCTAAGAAGGACCGTTGGGGTTCTTGAAGCCTACACTGACTCCTAACGCTCTCCCTACAGCAGCACCAGCACGATAGTACTTTCCCTCAGCTAAGTCACAAGGCATGTGTGGCGAGCCGCGGGAGGGGCCGACTTTTATACTCGGGTGACATCTGATCTTCCCAGCCACTCACTGCAGGGGGTGGTATAGGGCTTGAACGTCACAGGGGGAAGTTGTAATGCCTTCCCTGTCTTTCAATTGGCCAGAAAAGCGCGCTAACGTCTCAGAGAGGAAACTGAAAGTAACCAGAACACCGCGTGGTACTCGTTACGAGTAACGAGCATCCCGAACACCCTAATATTCGCACGAATATCAAGCTCGGACGAGTACGTTCGCTCATCTCTACTAAAGACCAAGACCAAGCGCTGTACATTTACTGCGCTTGGTCCTTAGAGGGTTAAAACCTTCTGTCATGTTATAGTGACAGTTCAGAAGTTTTGATCAGTGGGGTCTTTGCTGTATCTTCATCCCCGCTGACTCCATAGACTTTTTATGGAGCCTGTACACTGCTCCGAGCAGTGAAGGGAAGCAGCTGAATGGTCACAGAACTCAGATGAGTGTTTCTGCCCATTTGCTTTAGCAACTGGTGGGGGTTTGAGCACCGAGACCCAAACAAAACTTCTCAAATGTCACTATGACATGTTAAAAGTTTATTTTTTTAAAAAGCGTTAGTTACCCTTTAAAACAAGACTCAGAATGCACCTATTCAGTTTGGCATTGGAGGACAAATAACAGACTGGCGCTCTACGCAAAATATTATAACAAGTTGTCAGTTTACTCCCAGACTGCCCTTTGAGATCCTTGTTAGAACAGTACATTCTAAATATTCGTTGTTTTTTTCTACAGTGAATTATCTGCTGTTGCAATATACCTTCCAGCCAGCAGGTGGTGCAGCAGATCTTTCCCAGTTCCATTACCCAACTTTAGCCTAAAAGATGTATATCTCACTATTTCACAGCAACACAATGAAAACTTTGAAGAGAGACACGTATTGATGAATGTAACAAGATAAAGATGCTCAATATAGACTAAGACGTAATTTGCTGTGTGCTGCCCGCATGTGATAGTCACGTGGCATGCAGGTATGCAATGACATTGTGTACTTACTGTGGGCCGCCGATTGCTATAACTATCTTGGCATGTATGCACTCATAGTACACACCAAGATAGAACATGCTGTGATCTTCATTGTGTGCCTTTCTTGTGCAATATGTGTGATCGACATGGGAGCCTCTGGCAGATTTGTACAGCGTATTCTATGCAAAACCCGCATGAGGAATACGCTGCAACAACATGGTCATGTGATGGAGCCCTAAGACAGTAAGCAGATGTGTTAATGTATAGAATTAAAGCAGCTGTCCAGACTCTTCCTTAGGGCTCTTTCACACGGGCTACAAAATGCGACATCGCTACAAAACGCATGTATGTGAAGCCAATGGTTACCAATGCGTTCTTTTACATGAGAGATATTTTGTAGCCTGAAAGAACCCACTGGAAACCATGGACTTCACATACATGCGTTCTGTAGCGATGTCGCACCTTTACAAAATTGTGCAATTTTGTAGCCCATGTGAAAGAGGCCTTATTAAACTTGTGTAGGAATTACCTGGTAATCTCCTTATTCTCACAGGTGGTTTAGTATTCTGCTACTCAGTGATGTTAGATACTCTTGTATAAAAACACAAAAGTATTACAGAAGCGATCCCTTTATTGGCTAACCAAGGAAATGATATGTGCTAGCTTCTAGAGCACAGAGGCTCCTCCATCAGGCAGGCTAACCAATGAAAAATATATCCACAACAGCAGCACTTTAAATTCCCATAGGGGTGGGACGAACCTGCGATGCAGCAGCCACCGGGACAGGGATCAAATCCCAAAGTTGCAGAAATAAGGATGAAGTGGCAGCATCAAATGGTGCAAAGAAATTCAAGTACGTTTATTTTCCCATACAGCAGCAACGTTTCGACTAGCAACCTAGTCTTTGTCAAGCAGGCTAACGAATGAAGGACTGAGAGAAGAAAGCAAAGCATTTAAAAGATGTGGAAGCAAGACATTGTACATGGGGTGATACATCATTAAGGGGTTATGTTATTAAAAAAAAACAAAAAAAAAACAATACTTACCTATTCCTTCTCAGGCAGCCTTCATATCGCATCTTCTACTCACCCATCTCCTCCTGGCTCCTACAGTCCCCCGGATCACATCACCTCCAGCCGACCGGATCCTCGTCTTCCTGTTTTGGAGCGTCCATTAGCTGCAGTTCACTTCCTGCAGGGCAGTGAACGCTATGAGTGACATAGTGTTCACTGCCTAGCAGGGAATGCTGAATCCCCAGCAGCCTGCTTTAGTGCACATGCGCAAGATCTCGCCGCTAATGGTTCATATAGCATATGAAACACTAGTGGCGAAACGTCACGCTAAAGCATGTTGCCTGAGAGTTCGGCATTCCCTGCTAGGCTGTGAACGCTACGTCACTAGTGACCGGGTACACTGACCTGCAGGAAGGAGAATGCCAGCAATGTACTCTACATCACAGGAAGAAGAGGATCCGGCTGTCTGGAGGTGACGTGACCCGAGAGACTGGGGAATACAGCTTTTCGACTCATAAGAGTCTTTTCTACTTGAAATGTCGAAATGTTGTATTTTAATTGTTTGGAGGAATAAAAGGAAGGAATAAAAGGGAGGACATTTTTTTTATTGCAACCACAGATGCTGCCACTTCCAGTTTTTACATTTTACAATTTGGGTCTTTGTGGGATCAGACCCATTATGGTGGCTTTGCACATACAGTTAGGGCCAGAAATATTTGGACAGTAACACAATTTTCGCGAGTTGGGCTCTGCATGCCACCGCATTGGATTTGAAATGAAGCCTCTACAACAGAATTCAAGTGCAGATTGTAACGTTTAATTTAAAGGGTTGAACAAAAATATCTGATAGAAAATGTAGGAATTGTACACATTTCTTTACAAACACTCCACATTTTAGGAGCTCAAAAGTAATTAGACAAATAAACATAACCCAAACAAAATATTTTTTTTTCAATATTTTGTTGCGAATCCTTTGGAGGCAATCACTGCCTTAAGTCTGGAACCCATGGACATCACCAAACGCTGGGTTTCCTCCTTCTTAATGCTTTGCCAGGCCTTTACAGCCGCAGCCTTCAGGTCTTGCTTGTTTGTGGGTCTTTCCGTCTGAAGTCTGGATTTGAGCAAGTGAAATGCATGCTCAATTGGGTTAAGATCTGGTGATTGACTTGGCCATTGCAGAATGTTCCACTTTTTTGCACTCATGAACTCCTGGGTAGCTTTGGCTGTATGCTTGGGGTCATTGTCCATCTGTACTGTGAAGCGCCGTCCAATCAACTTTGCAGCATTTGGCTGAATCTGGGCTGAAAGTATATCCCGGTACACTTCAGAATTCATCCGGCTACTCTTGTCTGCTGTTATGTCATCAATAAACACAAGTGACCCAGTGCCATTGAAAGCCATGCATGCCCATGCCATCACGTTGCCTCCACCATGTTTTACAGAGGATGTGGTGTGCCTTGGATCATGTGCCGTTCCCTTTCTTCTCCAAACTTTTTTCTTCCCATCATTCTGGTACAGGTTGATCTTTGTCTCATCTGTCCATAGAATACTTTTCCAGAACTGGGCTGGCTTCTTGAGGTGTTTTTCGGCAAATTTAACTCTGGCCTGTCTATTTTTGGAATTGATGAATGGTTTGCATCTAGATGTGAACCCTTTGTATTTACTTTCATGGAGTCTTCTCTTTACTGTTGACTTAGAGACAGATACACCTACTTCCCTGAGAGTGTTCTGGACTTCAGTTGATGTTGTGAACGGGTTCTTCTTCACCAAAGAAAGTATGCGGCGATCATCCACCACCGTTGTCTTCCGTGGACGCCCAGGCCTTTTTGAGTTCCCAAGCTCACCAGTGAATTCCTTTTTTCTCAGAATGTACCCGACTGTTGATTTTGCTACTCCAAGCATGTCTGCTATCTCTCTGATGGATTTTTTCTTTTTTTTCAGCCGCAGGATGTTCTGCTTCACCTCAATTGAGAGTTCCTTTGACCGCATGTTGTCTGGTCACAGCAACAGCTTCCAAATCCAAAACCACACACCTGGAATCAACCCCAGACCTTTTATCTACTTAATTGATTACAGGTTAACGAGGGAGACGCCTTCTGAGTTAATTGCAGCCCTTAGAGTCCATTGTCCAATTACTTTTGGTCCCTTGAAAAAGAGGAGGCTATGCATTACAGAGCTATGATTCCTAAACCCTTTCTCCGATTTGGATGTGGAAACTCTCATATTGCAGCTGGGAGTGTGCACTTTCAGCCCATATTATACTTCTAATTGTATTTCTGAACATGTTTTTGTAAACAGCTAAAATAACAAAACTTGTGTCACTGTCCAAATATTTCTGGCCCTAACTGTACCTATCCAGCTAGATACAGCTTGAAAGTTGTGCTCTTGGTATTTTACCTTTGGTCACATAAGAAAGCATCAGTGATTGCATAGTCTCATAGTGGGTTGAGCATGTGGACTGTACTGTACTGGTGGGTACAGGAGCTGCATTTTTTGTTGTTACAAGGTAAAGTGCCAGTCATGAAAGGACAATTCTGACAAAGAGATTTGTCAGAATGACAAAAAAAAAAATCTCTGTTTATTTGGTTAGAATGTCTAGAGTGTAGAACAAAGAGTTGGGCATTTGTATCACTGAAGAAGCTCCAAAGAACTATCCAGTGGCCGCCTCTATAGAACACCCAGGAGAACTCTTACAAGCTCTCCCCATCTCCTATATTTTTTTTTCAGTCTCCCAGGAAAACGTCCTCACAAAGTGGCAGTGATTTACCCTGTAGATAAAGCTCTCCAGAGATAATTAATGTGCTATCGGAAAGTGAATGTGGACCCACTGTGTCACAAACCGATTTGGTTTAGGGCTATTCCTGAGGGCAACACTTGGGGTCTCCTGGTATTCACCCTTCAACCCCACCAATCGGGATCTGGTCTTCACCAGACTGTTACCACAGAAGTAGTCTTGGTATTGTGGCAGCTGAACAAGCTGGTCAAGGTAGCCATAGCACAGTATCAGGCAGAAACCCAATCATGAAACAAAGCCCATATCAGGACAGAGTTCTTGCACAACCTTATAACAGGCCAAGGATCAGGGCAGGCAGCAGATAGATTTAGCATGGTCTAGAAACAAGCTGAGGTCAGGAATGGAGAAGCTCTGAAAGCTAAGTAGAACAAGCATAGGTCAAACCAGGAATTAGTCAGAAAGCACCTTTGCTCACCTGACATAACTAATTAGGCGACTCAAGTGGGGAAGGGTGCCTTAAATAGAGGCTTGTCCAGATTAGCCAGGGATAAAAAAGCCGGGGGACTTTCTGGCCCTTTAAGAGGCTAGACGGCTGCTTGCACACTATGAGCACTAAGAAACAGACAGCTGATGCTGCATCTGCTACAAAGAATACAGGGAGTATGGTGTTGGCCATAACCAATGGCAGAAGGAGGTAGGGGACATGGTCGGTCACGACCAGCCGCCATAACATGCATTCTACTAGATCAATTTGTACAGCAACCAATCTATCAGTATAGCATTTCTAGCTCCTCATCCGTATACTCTTTGTAAGTGCATGAATATACATTATGATCAGGGCTTTGCTATGTTCAAGTAATTTTATAGCTATTCACATATATTTCCAGGTATAATTAAGACAGAAGTATAAACACATAAAAATACAGGATTTGTAGGAAGCATGAGTAACATCAACGTTCACATTGATGGGGGTAGGATACATGGGTTTGGTGGTCCAGCATAGTCGATTTATGTTATAAAATGTTAAAGCAAAACTAGCTTTAGCTCAGTAGACTGCTTAAGAGTGCTTAATGGATCCCATCTGGATGATCTGATGTAGGTATTCATTGGTGTCCTTCAGGGTTTCTGCTCTGTAGTCCTCTTTGGTGTCATAAGACTCTGTTTGGTGACATTTGTGTTGTGGTGTGGGATCTGCTGTTATCTCGGTATCTCTGAAGGAGAAGAAGTCAAGATGGTCTACGGGGGTGTCCAGATGCAGTACTGTACAGGATGAATATAGAAGACAAGTCAATAAAAACAGAAGTAACTAAGCAGTAAAATTAATTTCACTTGGCGTCTGTGGAGCCCAGACGTTACTGTAATGTGGAAATACTGGATCATTAGTAAACTATATAAATAAGCATTATAAAGGTTGTGTCTTCTTGGATGCATGTTGGAGACCCCTGTGTGAGCCAGAGAGGAGAAGCATCTGTCAGTCTGATGGACTCAGTCTACATATCATTTGAATGGTTGCATATAATGATTACATTATCCCTATAGAAGGCGCCAAAGGGGAAATGTTTGGCTGGTCTCATTAATCCCCAGCAAAATCAGCTCTTTCTAGGAGTCTTCAAAGTCAGAACCACGGTGATCAATTAATTACTATGGCAGTTCTCATATTAAAGGGGTTATCTGTAATGAGACAAGGCTCTTACCCTTTCCAATCCAATTTGTATCCTGGTTTTCCTAGGGGGCTTACTTTTTTTCTGCCGTTATACAACGGCACTATATGCTGGCTAAAGCCAGTACTGCATAAGGTGACACGTTGGATAGGCTCCGACAGCAGAGAGGCTGGCAATATACAGTAAGAGAACTCCGACGGACGTCTTCCAACATCAGAGCTGTACAGCCTTAAATGATAATGTCTTCAGGAGGTCAGACAGTGGATTGGAAAGGGTTAAAGGCTCAGAAATTCTAGGTAAACAGCTCAATAAAAATGACTGAACAGTTGAAGTGTTGTAGATGGAATACAGGTTTAGGGACAGAGCCACCGAGTGTAATAGGGTGGAGGGAGCGCTTCACATTCCACTCCATACCCTGACTGAGTGGGTGTTCTGACGTGTTAGCTACCGGGACAAAGCCTCGCCCCCTGTCAGTGGCACACAGGAGAAGAGAACTGACAAAGTGCTCCAGGCACCCGGAGAAGGCTCCGCCCCTCAATGATGAAGCAATGATACGGCTAGCACATCACTGCTGTGAAGACCAAGCGCCAGTGTACGGAATAGGAGGGCTAAGCCTGCCCCCTCTCAAAAGTGCCCAAACTTTGCAGGCGCTGCAGGCATCTGGCATAAAAGGTTAAGTATTGTGTCACAGAGCTAAATAATGCAGCAGAAGCCCAGAAACCTAATCTGAGTAGAGAGCAGCATTTAAAGTGGCAGAGGCCAGCAACCATGAAACATCACAGCGACCGTATCCCCATGCTGAAATAGAGGGCAGAGAGCCTTAAGCTGATGGAGTCCAGCATTAAAGGTCCAAATGAAAATAGAGGAGCGGCCATTGGGGCCCGCAGTGCTTGAAAGGAAAGGGAGTCTCCCTCCCCGCCATTACCTGGAGGCAGATGCAGAGCAGGTCCTGCAAAGTTCTGTCCAGCGAAAGCTGCACAGTTGAAGATATAACAGAGGGACTGCTGGGGCTGATGATGCAGGCAAAAGTGAACCGCTGAAAGTGGTCCCAAGGAAATATTAGTGCACTCTGTTGCCTGGGTTTAGTAATAGGCAAAATCTCTGGCCAGGGTGGAAGTCTTGAACTCTGTAATGGTTAATGTTAGTTATGGCGCCACAGTTAGTGCAAGGCCTTGTGTAGTTATTTAATAGTTATTGGACAGGATGATGTAATTCTATTTGTTTGTTAGGGTCGCAATGGTGCAGCAAGGCACCTGATAGTCAGATTGTGCATTCTGAGTTATGTAAGATTGTAAGTCGAGGGAAGCAATATACTAGAGGAGGCTTCCGTATACTATTGAGGGGTTCCTATGGGTTGTTCCAAAAAATGGGGGTTGTTATTGTATCAGAGTAAGTTGCAAGAAGCAAATAGTTTGGTGTAGGCTTCTGTGCATGTACTATGTGCCAAAATGTTGTCAGGAATATGTAAAGCCCATGCTAAGTATGTGTAGCTGATTAGCTTCCATATGACTGTTTTGGAGGGAAGCTGGATGTGGAATCCCAGCAGCTGCCCATGTTTGAACTTATAGTTAAAGCCCTGTAAGTATATGATTTGTCAAATTCCAGTCAGGATGAGCATACTTGGAGAAGGCTTGAATTCACATGTGCCTTGCTACTAAAGTAAGGCCTAAGAACAGAAAAGATTACATGTGTCTTGCTAGAGAGACCGATATGTATTTACCGTCACCTTAATAAGATGCTACTGACATGTGATGCTTTGATGCAATGTTTCAGAATACAAACCCTCCAATGAAGTGGAATAATATAAATACTATTTAGGTTTCAGTAAACTTTATTATTGCTGCATGAAACATGCCTCTGATTATGTCTACCATCACCGCGCCATCACATACCATCTAGTTTTTTCAACAGCATACTTTGGTGATTTACATGTATGAACATGCTCATACAGATGACTTGTTTCCTTAATGGAAACTACCCTTGCTTACTTTATAGGGATAGGCCAGGACCAGATGAGTAAGTGGGAGCTCATTGTTGCTAAATAGGGACACTTTCCTTCTAGGCCACTTGGCATGCTATAAACAACCTGGGTCATGTCCAATTCTCTTCATAAGATGACAATAGATATGAATAGACCTTTACAAAGACATAGTTATAAACATCTATAAACATGATGTATTTTTACAATGCTATGAAGCTGCACCTTGTCACTTGGCAAAGCATGTGCATATATATCATATAGGTAGATCAAGATGACCCCAGTAGCAAGGATAGGAGAGCTACTTCAGGTGTCACTGTCAGTGTGTTCTCTTTCACAAGAGAAGAACAGTTGTAGTCACCAACTAGCATTAGGTCCTTGGGGTTGAAGAGATCACAAATAAGGGTAAGGGCAGGGGCACCATTTTGATTTTTGCTCTGTGGTGCTCTCTTTTCTATGTGCATCCTTAGGTAGATATCCTGAAAGTCATTGCTCAACCCCTCAATGAGTCTTGAAACATGACTAGGGACTTCATATTTTAATGTAGTATTGCCTGTAAGGCTTCCTATGCCAGTTGGATGTCTGCAAGGAGAACTAGTACCTCCAAGAGCTAAGCGTAGTGTACAGAACTTAGTGTATGGAAGTCTCTGGATGGTCTATGTAGTCTTGTGCTTATGTCTATTGTCAATGTGTTCCATGTGAGTGTATATGACGTGTATTGCATAGCTGCAGCACTGAATGGGTTATGTCTGGGTTATGTCTGGAAAAGTATCTACTTGTTTGTCATGTGACCTTGTTTTATATATGTGGTTGCAAGGTGCATGAGTGAAGAGAGTGGTTGTTGAAGATTGTCTTGGCAGGTCCGATTCACCTGTCCGTCCTGAGAGAATATCGCCTGCACACAGACACCTTTAGTCTGTGTGTGGTGGATATGGAAGAGGCCGAGAGGATAGAAGATGTGTGCAATGGACCCCCTTCTTCTTCTCTTGATGGAGAAGTAGGAGAGTGAAAGGCTGCAAGAAGTGCAAGTTCCCACTGTGCAGTGTTGAGTGTAGATCTACTACTCCGTGAGTGTGTACCGGTAGAGAGTCGGTGAAGTGTTCATGAGAAAGTGTCCGGGACCAGAGATTCACAGATAACTTTGCCTGTGTAAGTCACTCTGTTCTCCCGTGTTTCCCCCTGTCACACCACGTGTTCTTCTGCACTACCTAGTCTGCCAGTGGATGTCAAGTGTGTACTGTATTAAACTTTACTACAAGTGGTGTTTAAGTAAACGGCTTTACCGACCGTTCCCGGTTCTGCCTTTAAAAACTTCAACCCTGCGTGTGAACTCTTTACTCCAACTTCAAGAGATCACCGTGGAGGAAAGAACGGTGGCGTCACCCATGACAAAAGTGGACTAAGGTAACTTCTCAGTAGGTAAACCTAATTTTAATAGCCTGCACTTAGCCACTTGGGCGTGTCCCTGGTTACCCTCCAGGTGGGAGAAAGAGGAGCCACCATGACAAGGCCTACATCTAAACCCCGCTGTCTCCTGGGCTGGGGCCAGCTTCTCGGACACTGCATAAGTCTAAGGTATTTAACTTGTATTTGTACTAATGAGGGGTAAGAAGTGTGAGTTGGGGTCCCACAGTACTGTCATAGCAACCTTGTGTGGAATGTCTATGTGTATACGTGTATGGATGATTGTCTGTGTCTTAATGTCTGTTTATGTGTATTGGCTTTAACTGGTCACTTAGGTGTTAATGTCTGGTGTTGCCTCTGTGTTACCCTGCATGATTAACCCTCACCTAATTGTGAGTTTACCACATTCCTGTTGAGTCAAAAGTCAGGGTGTTCACAAGAGAGCCTGTACTCATTCCTCCAGCCTAGCACAGCAACCATCTAACCTAGTCTGGCAGTCTTATCCTCCAAGAGAGAGTTCAGGATACATAATCTGTCGTTTCATGTGTGAGAGTTGAACTGTTGAAGTTTCTACTGCCTGCTAAAACTGTCAAGTTTATTCTAACTTGCCATTTTGCAAAAGTCTGTAAAAACTGTGTGCCTCCAGTTTTACTAAAGCTCTTTGGTCTGGACTTTATTTTACTGTTGCACCATACTCAGAGGCACTGGCGTCACGTGGAACTTGTACCATTTGCTGTCACCAATCACCCTTGTGAAATCTGCCTACTGTGCGAGTCATCGTTCTATGCAGAATAGCCGCCACTATGCCTGAGTTAGAATACCCACTCGAGTTACTTCTGCTAACTTCAGCTCGTTGCAGAAGCATGAAACAGCTGTCTTTAGATGGGTGTCTCATTTGTTAAAGACTTGTTAAAGGGTTGGACATTGACTTACAGGTAGTTGTCAAGAAGTGATACCAGAGATTTGGGAGACTCGAGCATTTTTGTATGGGGGCCTCCGGGTGCCGAGTTTTTTTTTTGGTTCTCTCTCTCTCTCTCCCCCCCTCTCTCCCTCTCTCTCTCTCTCCCCCTGCCTGCCAGCCAAAAAGGGGAGGGGCCAAAACAGGCACGTCACAGCGGGGAAGAGCCAAAAACTGGGGCAGGGTCGAACACGGCGTGATGCTTGTTCGAGTAACGAGCACCATCGAGTATGCTAATACTCGAACGAGCATCAAACTTGGAAGAGTACGTTCGCTCAACTCTAGTGGTTACTTCTCCAAGATGTTTGGAACAACCTCCCTGCTGAGTGCCTTCAAAATATTTGCGCACATAAAAGAATTGATGTTGCTTTGGAGGAAGAAGGGTGGTCACACAAAATATTTATTTGATTTCTCTTTTGCCCATTTACTTTGCATTTTGTTAATTGACAAAAACTATTAACACTTCTATTTTTGAAAGCATTCTTATTTTGCAGCATATTTTCCATACCTGCCCAAAACCTTTGCACAAAACTGTATGCACAATCACATACAATGCCAATTACTAAAATAAGGCCTAAGCTCAGAAAAGATTACTCCAAATGCATTGTCATTGGACAGGTAATAAACAAGAAAGTAATAGAGAGGCAACCCATGTGGCTGCTAGGGAGTCCCTGGAGAAGGGAGGCTCAGCCCTGATTGGCAGCATTAAAGAAGTTGTCCAGTTGTAAAATTATTGATAGCCTATCACTAGGTTAGGACATTAATAGTAGATCAGTTCAGGTTTGTCATACAGGAAACCCATCATTTAGCTGATAGCCTGTGCACTGAAATGATTCCTGCAGAAAGCAAATAGCTCAATTCCCACTGCAGTGGCCAGGCTTGACATTACAGGTGAAGTTCCAATTGAAGTGAATGGGTGTAACACCAAGCCCGGCCACTGGAGTGGATATGGAGATCTCTGCTTCCTGCAGAAATCAATTCAGTGCGCTGGCCAAGAGAACAGCTGATCAGTGGTGGTCTTGGGTGACTGACCTGTGCCGATGTACTATTGATGGCCTAACCTAAGTACAGGCTATCAATAGTTTACAACTAGACAACCTCTTTAATGGATGATGACAACAGGCTTAACAACATTAGCGTATGAAGATCTTAGAAAGAATATAGGGGCAAACAAACATCAATTCCTTGTGTCCTATGTTTTTAGTGGTTGTACTGGTCTTAACGAGCACCAGAAGAGGGCACTATTTAATCTGTGCTATCGGGCCCATTTGCTTTTATATATGCCCCTGAAAATACATATTATTCCATGCGCTTGAAACATTATTTCTAGGTTGCCGTGACTTTAATTCTCTATGGGGCCACAAGAGTTGTCTTTTCAGGGGAGCTATAAAAATGAGATCTTTTTTATGAACTCAAATGACACAACTGGACTATGTAAAACCGAATTATAATATTAGTAATAAGCTCAGGACACGGCGTATGCATATCATTGTAGCCGACTATCTTTCATTATTTTATGCCATGCAATAGGAATATTTTTTAACCTCTGTTTTGTTATGTTTGTGCAACACCATTAATAGCTAGAGCTCATTAAATCCTTAGATGGTTAGAGCTCACTCGGGTTTATCTGAGAGGGTTAGAGGCCAGGAGTTATCCCGTGTATGCATGTATTTGATGCCGGCTTTACAGAGACACTTAGTGATAACAGCAATGGGGAGTAAGTTGTTACTGTAAAATCTCATTATTTTGGTCTTTTGGTCATTGAATTATCTGTGTTTCCATTCTAAGCATAAAGCGTGTCATCCACAATTAGCTAATTGGTAAAAATGTTTGGATCCTAAGCAACATAGAAATCTAATACCAAATATTCAAAACCAAGATGCATTAGTGGCCTGGGTTCTTTAAGGCATGTGAATTCAATAGAAAACAGTGACCAACCAAAATCCCTGCAAAAAATGATGTTCTAGAGCAGCGTTTCCCAACTCCAGTACTCAGGGAACCCCAACAGGTCATATTTTCAGGATATCCCCTAGTAAGAACACCTGTGGCAATGTGTGAGGCATTGACAATAATTACATCACCTGTGCAATACTGAGAAATCCTAAAAACATGACCTGTTGGGGGTCCCTGAGGACTGGATTTGGGGAGCACTGCTCTAGAGGGTGGTTTTCTCTAGGTGGTCATAAAAAAAGGAGAAAATAGAAAACACTTGATATGTAGATCTCTGACATATGCTCACCTGTGAAGGTTTTACAACCTCAACACTGAGTAAGCAAAATACAATAGTATACCAGACTTCTGCTAGCCATCATGGTACTTCCATGGCTGGAATGAACAAGGGAGAAGTTCCAGCACCTCAGAAGTGTGAAAATAACTTTATTTCATGTGCACAATCATAGAGTAAAATGGTTCATAGGATATAATGGTCCTACGCACCTCGAGTAGAGCTATTAATCATGGCATATACAAACGTTACAACCCAACAGACTAAAATAACCCATCTCCAACCCCAACCAGCCAATTACAGCAGTGGCACCTGGTCTAACAAATGGGGAGGAGAAACAGAAAAAAGGAGGGTGGAAAAAAAGAGAAATCTAAAAACCAGGCGAATAAAGGGATTAACCATGAAAGATTAACCCCTACAGTTAAAAAAAGACTATGTATGTCAATACCTGGAGGAAAGAGGCAGAAGCAAAATGTGTTTTTAATACATTTTCAGTTTGTTTTTGATGCATTTTGCGGTTATATGTTTTTATGCATCCTGATGTTTTTTAAGAAAAAAGAAAGAGAGAAAGGAGGGGCTGTAATAATGATAAACAAGACCAAATCTACTATTTAAACCATGAAGACTCGTTGTCTTCATTGTAAAAGTCCAATACGATTCTCTGTTTAACAAAGCCCTCCTGGGATTTTAACCAAGAAGCCTAGTGGACTCTTTCTCTTTTCCAGTTCTGTAAATTTAAGTTAATTTATTTATTTTAAACATATCAGAATGCATAAAAAAACGCGAACCATCCTCCTCCCCACAAAAACACATTAAAAAGCATGCAGGTTTTTACCTCCTTTTTCCTTTTATTTAAATACAAAGTCTTTTTAACTGAAGGCATTAATCTTTCATGGTTATTCCCCTGGTTTTTAGTTGCCTCTTTTTGTCCCCCCCCCCCCCCTCCCTTTTTCTATTTCCTCTCCGTCTTCATTAGGCCAGGTTGCAATTGATTGTTGTAATTGGCTGTATGGGGTGGAAAGGAGTTATTCACGTTTGTTGGATTTTAACTTCTTGTATATGCCATGATTAGGAGCTTTGCAGTTTTACTCTATGATGTACATGGAATAAAGTTATTTTCACCCTTCTGAGATGCTGGAACGTCCTCTTTGTTCATGACGCTCAAACAGTGGCTTCCTGTGTCTGCACACTCAGTGGGAGATCACTGAGGCTGGGTGAGTGGGCGTTCCAACCTCATAAAAAGGTATTTGCCAGAATGATCCTTCAGGCACTGACAATAAAATAGTGCTGGGCTCAATAAAGAAGTTATCATGGTCAAAGGAGAAGATCTCAGGATGTTAACTAATTTCCATCCGTGGTATTTCCGCCAGGTCACCGTGGAGGATCAATGGATACCAGGAAAGGAGCTCAAATCCTGAGATCTTCCCCTTTTTTATTTTCTTCTGAAGGCAGAGGTACACTCCTCAAATATTAGGAAGGTGCAAACTAACTGATCTTTAAATATCTAAGGAATTTTCAAGAAGCTGTTGTCCCTGAAGCTTATGTAGATGGCAGGGTTAGCCAACAATAAATTTATCATTATTGCCTATTGGTTATATAATGTCAACATATTCTGCAACAATGTACATAGATTAGTATCACTCACCGTCCCCTATGGGGCACACAATTTAATTTCAAATGAGCACTTCTCACACGTATATACTAGGAGTAATTTCAAAGGAGTCAATTAACCTATCACTATGGTTTTGGAGTGTGGGAGGAAAGTACAGAACCTGGAGGAAACTTTAACCAACATGGGGGAGAACATACAAACTCCATGCAGATATTATTCTCGGTCAGATGTGAATCCAGGACTCCTAACTCTGTAAGGCACCAGGCTAACCACTCATGACCTATTAACAAATATAATCTATTCACATACCTGGGTCCTCAAAGCCTTCTCCATAGAGTCTGTGGTGGGAAAACATGTCCTCTTTATGCTGTCGAATGTAGATACAATAGATCAGAATAAGCAGGCAGGCAAGTACCCCAGCCATGCCTAGGAACACTGCAAGCAGTTTATGGGCTCCAAAATATGTCTTCACTTCTGGATATAGAAGAAAACATTATCCAAATAGCAAATGAAGAGGTAAAACACATAGACAAACTAAGCACATTCATCTTCATTCATCCACATTTGATACATTGAGTTGTATCTGTACATTATACAGTGCCTTGTAAAAGTATCCCCCCCTTGGTTTTTTTCTGTTTTGTTGCATTAAAACCTGGAATTAAAATGAATTTGAATTTAGATCATGCAATGGAAGTAACATAATAGTCCAAAGTGTTACAAAATAAAAAAAAATAGTTTAAAGGGGTTGTCCCGCGAAAGCAAGTGGGGGTATACACTTCTGTATGACCATATTAATGCACTTTGTAATGTACATTGTGCATTAATTATGAGCCATACAGAAGTTATCAGAAATTATTCCCTTACCTGTTCCGTTGCTAGCGTCCTCGTCTCCATGGTGCCGTCTAATTTTCAGCGTCTAATCGCCGGATTAGACGCGCTTGCGCAGTCCGGTCTTCTTCTTTTCTGAATGGGGCCGCTCGTGCCAGAGAGCGGCTCCGTGTAGCTCCGCCCCATCACGTGCCGATTCCAGCCAATCAGGAGGCTGGAATCGGCAATGGACCGCACAGAAGCCCTGCGGTCCACCGAGGGAGAAGATCCCGGCGGCCATCTTCACCAGGTAAGTAAGAAGTCACCGGAGCGCGGGGATTCAGGTAAGCACTGTCCGGTTTTCTTTTTTAACCAGTGCATCGGGTTTGTCTCGCGCCGAACGGGGGGCTGTTGAAAAAAAAAAAAACCCGTTTCGGCGCGGGACAACCCCTTTAAATAAAAATAGGAAAGTTGCGAGTGCATATGTATTCACTCCCTTTGCTATGAAGCCTCTAAATATGTACTGATCCAATAAATTAGCTTCAGAAATCATGTAATTTGTTGCATACAGCCCACTGTGTGCCATTAAAGTGTCACATGATCTGTAATATTGTGTCAGTTTTAATATACGTGAACTGCAAGGCTCCTAGGTCAGAAACACCACTAAGGGCTTGGTCACAGGAGCAGAGATCTGCGCGTAATACCGTCCACGGATGAAAATCCGCACCTGCCAGAGAAAGAACATATGGTGGCAATGGATGCGGTCATGTGGATTTTCGTCCACACGAGGTGCAGACGTTTTTCCACGCGGATCACCGCTCGTCTGACTGAGCCCTAAGAAAGCAACACGAAGACCAAGGAACTCTTCAAAGAAGTCAGAGACAAAGTTGTGGAGAAGTATCGATCAAGGTTGAGTTATTTAAAAATATCCCAAACTTTTAACATCCTACAGAGCATCATTAAATCCATTATACGCAATGCAAAGACTATGGGGCAACTACAAACCTGACAAGAGAAGGCCACCCACTAAAACTCACTGACACACCAACGATAACTCTGAAGGAGCACCAAAGATCCACAGCAGAGATAGAAGTATCTGTCCACAGGACCACTTTAAGCTGTGTACTCCACAGAGTGGAGCGGTCAGAAAAATGTCATTACTTAAAGAAAAACTTAGAAAATATGTGACAGAATCCCCAAATACGTGGAAGAAGATTCTATGCTCAGATGAGCCTAAAACTGAGCAGGAACTGAGAAACTGGTCATTATTAAAATATACAGGGCAATTCTAGCGAAAAACCTGTTTCCGTCTGCTATAGATTTGATACTGGGATGGAGGTTCACCTTCTAGCAGGACAATGACCCTAAACATACTGCTAAGTCTCAACGGGAGGACTCTATGGAGAAACATGGAAATGTCTTAGAACAGTCTAATAATAGCTGAAACCTCAAGCCAATGGCAGGACCTGACGACTGCTGTGCACCAGCACGACCCAACTAACTCGAAGGAGATTAGAGCAGTTTTAAAACCTGGAAGAAGGGACAAAAAACTAATAGAGCCATACCCCAAGAGACTTTCATTTATAATTGCAACAGAAGGTTGGCTCCACAAAGTATTGATCTTCAGGGCGTGAATACTTATGGACATTGCAGTTCTTTGTTGTTTTATTAATATTTTAAATTATTGTTTAGGTCACAGTAAAAGATATTTTGCACCTTCAAGGTGGTTGGCATGTTGTGTAAATCAAAAATCCATTTTAATTACAGGTTGTAATGCAACAAAGCAGGAAAAACACAAAGGAAGTGCATATTTTCACAAGGCACTGTATTGTTTATACTCCCCTTACTCCTTGCTATAGATGCCCACCCTTAGGCCACTCTCACACACCATTTGTTAAAATGCCGTGTTTCAAATGCGGCAATTTTAAAGCATTTTCAAACTGCGTTTTCGAACTGTGTTTTCAAAAGCATTTAACAGCGTTTTTTAATGCACCCCATCATTACAATAGGTGATGAGGAACGTTAAAAAGCGCTGAAAAGCATAAAAATAGAGCAGACAGCATTCGAAAATCGTGGTGTTAGAAACACTAAGCTCAAACGCTCATCTGAGAAGCCCCATTGAAATCAAAGGAGGCGTTTTACAGCGTTTAGCGCGGCGTTTGAAATGCCACGCTAAACGGTGAGTGCGAGAGCGGCCTTAGTGCTGTTTTATATATGTAGCAAAACTTTCACAATGAGAAATATGTAGGTTTCTTTACTTTATAGTAGATCGACATCCAAAAGCTGTTAATTATAGTATACTAAAACACATAAGAATACAAAATGAAAACGAGGAAAGGAAAAGGAACCAGAATTATGTTTCTAGAAGATCAAGAAGTAGAAATTCCCTTGGAGATCTCTCTTAGATCCAAGTGAGTTGGACTCAATTATTACACTTCTCAGTTTTCTACAAAACATTTCATCAGGTTTCAGTTTTTTTGGATGGAAAAATAGTGCAGTCTGCAGTGTTATTTTTCCATCCAAAAACCCCCAAAACCTGACGGAATCAAAGCAAACAAAAGCCATTCCATTTGCTTTCCGTTTTATATCAGTTCCTCTCCTCCGGAAATGGAGCAGAGAGAAGGAAACCCTAAACTGAGACCTAATGCAGGTGTGACAGCAGCCAAAGAGTGAATGCACACGGGCGGATTTGGATTGTGGAATTGTGGAATGGGCGATTCCGCAGCAAATACCACCCATAGCATGCTATGATTTTTCATATGCACGAACGGAAACCAATAGCAAAAATCGCAGCATGCTCCATTTTCCTGCAGACTCCACACAGACAGCTTCCTTTAAAGTCAATGGAAGCCACCCAACCCGTGGCCCGTCTGCAATATCACGGACCGCGGATTCCGTGGGAAAAGAAGGAGTTTAAGAAAAAAATCTGTATTACGCATGTCCGACAGCGAGCCATGTGGACCATCCACAGTACAGAAAAGAAGAAGAAATACAGGTACGCGCAGATACTGGCTGGGCACAGGGAATCCGACCTTCCCGTGTGCATGGGTGAGTGTGATATCAAAACGAGAAAATCACATTTTGAAAATCACATACTTGAAATGCTTGAGCGTCAGCGATGGTTTTTCCTGCAAATAAACTTGTATCGCTGCTGCATGCGATTTTTCAGGTGAAAGACAATAGGACTTGCTAATGTTTTAAACACACCGGATTGCACGAATATTGCAAGTTTGTGCGTTGCGATGCATTATTTTGGAGGCTCCATGAGGAAACATAGGCGAGAAAAAAGGGCTTATCACAACAAGATAGCACATGCCACAATTTTTTTTCACACCACATCGCATGAGTGAAAACATCGCACATGTGAGGGAAGACATTGAAATACATGGGTTTCATATAATAGTAGTTTCACGCGCTCTCACATTGCCAAAAAAATCACGCGATTCTATTGCCCGTGTGAAACCCCCCCTAAGCAAGAGAAAGCAGCACCAAGATCCATACAGGTTGAGAAATAGTAATCAATATGCACATTACAAAAATACTTTCAAAAACACCAAGATCCATTGAGTTTCTAAGATTACCAATAATACTTAGCATATGTATATCCGTTCTATACTTCACGGCCCCTATAGATTTTTAATCTAGATAGTGTCTATTTATTGACCAATTTCTGGTGTTCGGGCATGTCCACACACAGCAGCAATGCTGCAGAATTCATGTACAGAAAGTCCACAGCATTTACAGTACAAACCATTTGGATGGGATTTAACAAATCTTATCCTCACAGTACGGAAAAAATCAGCGTGGAATCCAGAGAGTAACTGATGGGATGCAGAGTTAAATGTGCGGCATGTCAATTTATGTTACGGATTTGCAACTCAGATTTGTCCTCTTCAATGGGAAACATCATATTGCACTGAGTTAGAAGTGCACAAGCACCAGCCATCGGAGGTGGTCAGTTCCCTTAGCAATGAGCAGTAAACAACTGCAATGAAGACTGGCTTTTAAAGAAAATGGGGCATTTTTGAAACACACATGTAATTGGTAAATATTTTTTTTCGTATTTGTAGCAGATTGGAATGCGGTTCCTGAGATGGGAATATCACTTTAACCTCCCAAAACACATTAAAAATGGCAATGAGGCATCAAGCCTTATATATCATGTCAGCCAAGGCTAAGGGGAATGTGAACCAATGGAGCGCATGAAATAGTGTGAGCATTGGTGATGCCTATTGGATAATCGTCACTTTAAAGGGGCTATCTCACATTTGACAAAAGACACAACCAAATTGCGGCTAAATCTTGTGTTTTCTCACCCATTCACACGGCCCTTTGCTGGCTGATCTCAGTAATACAAGCTCCCATTGAGGCACACCATTGCGGAGGAGACCACGGGGATTTTCTTTAGATGATTGTCATGGGTGGCTCTATGATCTTCCCTGGCAATGACGGCAAAGGCCTAGCTCGGCCCTTGTCATCATTGCATGGCTCGGGCACGCACAAAGGCACAAATAGAACAGGTAAAAGGTAGATGGTGGCAATAAATCTCCACCGTGTTGTGCGGTGACGCCAGTACCTCTTTTCCTACAGATAGTTACTTGTCGGCAAATAATAGAGTCCATACACATAGTTAACTTTCAAAATTGGAGGCACGCGGTTTCCTTTACTTACGGAATCCAACCTTGATTTTCCAAGAATACAGCAGGATGACAGTTCAAACACAGACATTCTAGCAGGCTTCTTTCTGAATCGTTTCCTTTACACACGCTCACATGTCCTTCTAGGAGGCACTTTTCCTTCCTATTACTAGGTGTCTTCTGTCCAAGTTATCTGACTTGACGAACCCTGGGGGTACTCTCCTGATGCGGTGATCTCCTTAACACTCCTGTTACTTTTCTTAGGTCTTCAGCTATTTTTCCCAGCTGGCACGATTGCAAACCATGGCTCTCAGTTCTAGTCCTGTTGCTAGTATGTCTCACGTAGTATGAGACAAACACATGGCTCTGTTGGGGCAGAAGCATAAGGTAGCTTCAGCCTCACGCTGACACGTCCTCCTCCACTGACTACATCTCGGCATCTCTCTCTATCTGACTCCTCCCACCTACTCTCTTCTCACGAGACTAACCACAACTCAGAGGTTATGGGTGGGGGGAGGGGGAGCGACAAGACAGGTTATTAGCACATACATAAGACATATATTCACAAAACAGTTTATGCGAGACAGACATACACCTACCCTAAAGACACCCCAATGCCAGGCTACTACACTGCCAGCAAAGAAAGGGGGAGGGAGGGGGTGGTAGTTTAGCAGCAAAAGCCACTGCTAAAGCCCCTCCACTGCCTAGCTGGCAGCTACCTTAGGCTTCTATGGAAGCTGCCGGCTGATCGCGGCCAAAAGATAGGGCAAGACCTAGTAGCTTATGCACTATCTTTTCTGGCTGGATGATTTTGGAAAATTGCCCATCTAAACAAAAGCATGGGAAACCAATGCGTCAGATGGACACGATTTTCAGCCGATGTTTTTTATCAGAGCAAAATAGCCGCGATAAAACCTTAGTTTGAATAAGGCCTAAGTCTGACATCATAAATGATAAATGTTAATTGTGATACAACCCCCTTAAATTGTTTTGTTCAACAATTATTACCTTAATTTCTATTCAACTTTTTTTCTATGGGCCTAGGTGGTAGAACCACAACCATAACCTACCATAACATACTATTCATTACAATAGCTCCACAAATCATGTCTTCTTACCTTTTATTATATAGTTATTTCCTTGACAGAACTGACAGATTACATAGCTTGGGAAGTTGATGACATGTTGACAAATTTTAGAATGCGTTGAGTTATATAGGCTTAATGTTGTCAGGTTTCCAGTAGAGGTCCCATTAGTTAAGGTTGATAGGTCGTCATCTTCATCTAGGCTAGATATATCATTCCCATTGGAATCTGGAGATGTGTTTGCTTCATTATTTTTCATGCCCAAGTCATTGACGTTTGGATGATGCAGGATAGCATCTGCAGTGATAGACTCATTGGATGAGAGATGACTGATTTGGGTCGTACCATTCTGTTTTTGATTAGTATGGTCAAGAAAAAGTGAAGAATTAGATCTATCATCATCACTGATGTCATTGGCTGTAGAATTGGTGGATAGTCCTGCAGGGGGTAGAATGCTAAATGTGAAGCATAGCTTTGTGTAGCAGGATATTAAGTACAGACATAAGAGGCAATATGTCCATTTGTATCCCATTATGCTTTTGATTTTCATTGTTCTACAAGAAAACAAATAAATGCAGGTTACACACTAAACAGAACAATATGCATAAAGCGTATGGCAAGTAGAAAAACAAGTCAATTAGCAGAACTGCAGTAAAAAGATCTCTCTCTCTCTCTCAACTCTAAGCGTGAAAAACTGCGAAAATCTGCGATACATGAGGTAGTTCTTTTCTCAAAAACCATAAAGCCTAGGGAAAGGATTTGTATACTGAAGAGAATCTATCTCACCTCTATGTGTATATACTGAGGAGAATATAACTGACCTTTGTGTGTATATACCGATGTAGAATGTAACTGTCCTCTGTGTGTATATACTGAGGAAAATCTAACTGTCCTCTGTTTTTATATACCAAAAGGAAGCAGCCATTGACTGCAGGGATGGAGCATGCCTTTAAGGCTACGTTGGGGCTGCAACAACCAATCTGAGGGTAAATTTGAATAAAAAGGGGTGTTACCTTTAAAGGTAAAAAGTGAGGAGAATGGGAGTGGTGGCACATTCTGCAGAGGGACATCGGTACATGCAGTCTGAGGAGAATCTAACACTCCTTTATGTGTATACATATTTTATTTCTCGGTTTCTCTGAAGTAACCATGACTCTATAAAATTTTCCATGTGAACAAGTAAACACCTGTACCACGTTAACTCAGGTGAAGCCGGGTATATCAGCTAGTAGGATATAAACGACTACAGAAAAATCCAGTATACATCAAATAGCTGTTTTTGTAGATGTTTCCCTGTGTATATAATCTATTTGGGAATAAAAATATGTTGATAATTAGAGCCAAAGGATTGCTTGCTGCAATGAAAACTCCTTAAAGGGATTATTCACTCTAGACAATCCTTACATTTTTAAAAGGGTCCATTGGTTAAAAAAAAGTGTCTGGTTACTGGCACCCCCAGTGATCAGGTGTAATCTGTGGGGAAACAGGTCAGTAAATGTCCAATTTCATTGCAGGGCCACCATAGGAGAAACTAAGTATTACACGGTCCATTCAAATCAATTGACTGTTTGTGTACTGTACACAGGACCCCCAAAGTGAAAGACTATTTGTAGCCACTATCCCTTTTGACCAAGAGAGGAAGGTCCTGATCAAAGTATACCCTGCTATTAATTTAGAAGTCCCCAATAGGGTATATGAAAATTGTTTTTCCAAACTAGGCAAGCCCTTTAAATCTTCTTTCGTACATAGTTTTGTGTCATCAAAAAGACATCTTAAAAAACGTAATCAAAAACAGCAACACGGGTCATACAAACATTTGCAACATTTTTGTAAAATTGAGGTCTATGGGTTGATTTCACCTTCAAAAAACTGCTAATTGGGGCAATGTATGAGTTAGGGCCATCATATTTTCATGCCAGCAACACTATAGTAGTTCAACACTGGTACCATGATAAGACAGATTGTGGCATGGCTTGAGTGGTTATTACTCAGCATGCACGGGTTAAGAAGATATCATCCAATATTTGCTTTTCTAGTGCTAATTAGTTTGCAGTGGAGATGAGCGAGCATACTCACTAAGGACAATTGCTCAAGCGAGCATTGTCCTTAGCAAGTACCTGCCCACTCGGAAGAAAAGGTTCGGGTGCCAGCGCGGGTGAGCGGTGAGTTGCGGGAGTGAGCAGGGGAGAGTGGAGGGGAGAGAGGGAGAGAGAGATCTCCCCTTTATTCCCCCCTGCTCTCCCCCGCTGCTCCCCGCCCTCCGCCAGCACCCGAATGTTTTCTTCCGAGCGGGCAGGTACTCGCTAAGGACAATGCTCGCTCGAACAATGGTCCTTAGCGAGTATGCTCGCTCATCTCTAGTTAGCAGTTAAAGAGTTAGGAGTTAATAAGGCTAAGCAGAGACTGACATCAGAAATATGCATTTGATACCATAACCTTCCAGCATAATGTAGCCCTAAATCAAATGAAGTTTCTAATGCAGATGGCACAGCTGTATCACATGGCTTTACTGCAGCTTGGTATTGAACGTATACGTTTTACCTTTTCATCTTACATCCCACATCTCCAGATATGTTGTGTTTAGGGCTAAGATAAGGGAGGATATATCTGATTAGGGGGTGCAAAGGTAGTGGTCACATCCTGGCCCTACCCCCTGATGTGGCCCAAGGGGTGCTCTGCCTTAAGACACCAGTATAATCAATGGAACTGAGTAGGGGATCCTCACAGAGATCTTCTATTGGGTGATTCAAGTTATGCCTCTGCATTCCATGTGCCACCTCATGGTGACTATCATAGTAGCATTAGGCAGAATACCTCTGTAATACTGTGTCCAATGGAGCATGCCCCAAATGTTTTTCATGACAGATTATATGGAGTCTGAAACAATAAACCTGTTGTACTATGCCACACTAAAGGAGTTGCCTGGGACTTTGCTATTGGTGGCCTATCCTCAGGATCAGTCATCAATAGTTGATTGGCTGGGGTCCGCTGGTTGGGATCTCTGCCAATCGGTTGATATTAGGTCAGCTGCCATTGCGGACAGAGACAGGAGGAGACAGCGCCATCTCCAGTCTATCTTTATGTCCAGTTGCTCGGTTTAGTAATGCAGGCACAGTTCCCATTGAATTCAATAGGAGCAGCTCCTGCAATACCAGCGCAGGCCACTGCTTTATAGATAGAGCTGTCTACTTCTGGCTGATTGGTGGGGATCTCAAGCAGCTGATTCCTGCCCCTATCAACATAGGGGGATAGGTCATCAACAGTAAAGTCCTGAACAATCCCTTTAAAACTGAGGCATAAGGAATGGATGCAATAGTATAGTTGCCATATCACAGCTCCATACAACTTGTAGTTAGTACAGAGCCACAATATGACAGTTTGCGCAAGCCCTACAAAAATTCTATCGGGTGCTGAAATGTCCAACGGCCATCCCAACAATGATCGCTCCTGAGCTTTTACACGGATTATTGTGCAAACTGCTGGATATCACAAACAATTTGCACGATAATCGTCCGGTGTAGAAGTGCTTCAAGTAGCAAAAACTGCTTGTTTAATGCTTCGCTACAAATGAGAGTTAATATATCTTAAAGCTGATTCAATCTACCAGGAATTAGAGCAACAGCTGTTTCATTTCCCCTGACGGGTTGCTTGTTGTTCATGGCTTGTTGTCTCCGAGGCTTTTTCAATGACTTTATAAAACCTCTTGTTTTGCACCATTTGTGCTGTCAACATATACATTCACGAACATCCATTACTGCGGACAGAGCTAATGTTATGTACAAAGTAGGCTTCTAAATTTTCTCTTTTGGATTATCTCGGTTAGGTAAACAGATAAAATCACTGTATATTAGTTTTGCTTTATAGTTAATTAAGGGCTCCTGTGCACAGGCGTTGCGAAATCACGCGGCGAATCTCTGCGGCGGGAGCCGCCACCTGGGAGCAGGAGCCGGCAGACGGATCTCCACGGTGAGCCTATATAACAGATAGGCTCATCGCGAAGAATCGAGGCAATTCGCAGCATGCTGCAATTTGCCGTCCGCGAGCGGAGAATCACAATTTTTCTCCACTCATGGACAGGGGGGCTGCGCTCTTCATAGCAACACTTTGAAAAGTGTGCATTGCGTTCCCTGCGGCCGGATTATCGCTGCGGGGAAGGCAATTCAAAAATGCCCGTGGACAGGAGCCTAAGAAGTAATGTTGTGTGTTCTGTTCTGCAAGAGGAACATGCAGGCACCTTCAGCCTGTGTGCCCCAGAATGAAAGAGGCTAAAAGGAATCTATAGCCTGCCCTGGGCTTACTGTACCCAGGAGATGTGGGAGTACCCGTTGAATGTTACGAGAGAAAAAGAGTGAGGAACTGCCAAGCAACACACCCTTTCCCTTAGGGTGAAGTCGCACGTATATCGGCTCGGTTTTTACGCTGAGCCGATATACGTTGTCCTCGTGTGCAGGGGGGGGGGGTTGGAAGAGCCAAGTGCAGGAACTGAGCTCCCGGCCTCCTCTCCGCCTTCTCTCTGCCCCTCTGCACTATTTGCAATAGGAAGAGGCGGGCCAGGGGCGGGGCTAAGTTACTAGAATTAGCCCCGCCCCCGTCCCACCTCTCCCCATTGCAAACAGTGCAGAGGGGCGGAGAGGAGGCAGAGAGGGGGCGGGAGCTCAGTTCCTGCTCCTGGCTCTTCCATCCTCCCCCGCCCCTGCACACGAGGACAACGTATATCGGCTCGGCGTGAAAACCGAGCCGATATACGTTCGTGTGACTTCATCCTTAAGGCTGTATTCAGACGAACGTGTATTGGCTGGGTTTTCACGCCGAGTCAATATACGTCGTCTCTCTCTGCAGGGGGAGCAGGCTGGAAGAGCCAGGAGCAGGAACTGAGCTCCCGCCCCCTCTCTGCCTCCTCTCCACCCCTCTGCACTATTTCCAATGGATGGAGGCGGGACGGGGCTAATTTGCGTGACTTAGCCCTGCCCCATTCCGCCTCTTTTCATTGCAAATAGTGCAGAGGGGCGGAGTGGAGGCAGAGAGGGGGCGGGAGCTCAGTTCCTGCTCCTGGCTCTTCAGGCCTCCTGCCCCCCTGCAGATGAGGACGACGTATATCGGCTCGGCGTGAAAACCGAGCCGATATACGTTCATGTGAATCCAGCCTAAATGTGAGTGTTGACTGGTAGAGAGTGGAAGAAAGAAAGAAATGTTGCTGGGACCAGGACCCACAAATAACAGGACCCATGAATTCTCCCTGTCACACCACTTTGAAGTTTGCACTATGTTTTCCTGCTGGCGTGTACTTGCAAGTTGTTCCAACTAAACGAGTCTCACCGACCGTTCCCAGTTTGGCTCAGCAAGTTAACTTCTTGTGTGTGGACTTTTTATGACTATCAACTGGATTTACCACAGAGGATGGAACGGTGGCGTCACACATGACACAAAGGACTAAGGTAATCCATCAATGGGTTTAATAACCTGCCCATGGCCCCTTGGACGTGTCACTAATTACCCTCCGGGTGGGAGACGGTACAGCCACCGTGACAAGGCCCAAACTCTACCCCGCTGTCTCCTAGGCTGGGGCCGGCTTCTCGGACGCTACACAGTGTGGTTGCCGGGTACTGCAGTAAATAATAAACCAAACAAATAAAGGCTGTACCAGATAGATATCATGGGTAACACAAATTATTCTTTTTACATATACACTACCGCACATTAAGTCCAGTGCACTAGCCAAATAATCTATTTTTTGGGGGGAAATTAACAAAAAACTATTTGGCAAAGAATATGGATTTATTTAGATAAATAAATATTGAGATTGCTGAAAAAGGTGGATAGTTGATGAGAGAAAAACGTAAGAAAATGAAGGCTCAATTTATTTGTAAACAATGTGTAACGCCACTTTTTTTTACTTATAGTGTACATGCTGTGGAATGTCTGCAGCATTTAGGCCGGCTGCACATGGGCGGATTTGCATTGCGTAATCCAGAGTGGGCGTCCGCCTCCGGATTCTGCAGCAGATACCGCCCATAGCATGCTATGGCAAAACACGATTTCCTCTACATGAGCGGAAATTGATTGCGATTTTCTGCTCACGGAGGAGTAATCGCAGCATGCTGTGTTTCTGTGCGCATTCCACATGGACGGCTTCCATTGAAGTCAGTAGGAGCCATCCAACCCGCAGCCCTTTTGCAATCATTATTGCGGAAGGGTCGCATTATCCGTGTCATGGCCTAGCGACTGCCTGGCATAATCTGTACTGCGCATGTGCACCGGCGCAATTAAAAGACTCTGGACAGGTACGCAGCGGTCACCGGCCGGGCACAGGGTCAGATTCCGCTGCGGGATCCCACCCGTACATGTGCAGGTGGTCTTACACTTCAAGCCACGATGAGGAGATTTTAGAAATCTCCCTTATAGGGTGTGGAAATTTTCTGCAACAAATCAGCAGAGTTTTTTGAAGAACATTTTGGATTCTAAATTCAGAGCATGTCTATTTATGCTGCGGAATTCAACCCTTCAAATACAAGGATTAAATATTGCAACACATTCACTGCGAAGGCGCCCTTAGACTACAAAGCATGATTATTATTTGTGGTAGATTGAAATTAAAGGGATTCTCCAATGACTTTTTGTTCCACAACCACTCTGCCCTTCCTGGTTGCTGCTGACCTGGACATGTGACTGCTGCAGCCAATTGCTAGCCTCAGCAGTGACCTTTAATTGGCTGCAGCGGTCACATGTCCTGGTCAGCAGCAACCAGGAAGGATAAAGTAGATGTGGAGTAATTTAAGTCGTGGGAAAACTGCTTTAATAAGCTGTATTGTCATTAAAATGGAAGCTTTGGTTTTAATAGAATTCACTTGTAAATATATATTCTCACAGTTGTCCCATGCAATTTCCTTGTCAGTACATTGACATGATGAACTCCAAAGATGTTAGTGTGGGCTACCTGATTTTAGTGTATGTTTAACTACAATCAACAGATTATTGGACATTTGTTTTCTATCACTAATTAATTATCCAAGATTGCCATAACTCATCCAATCAGTGATTAAAGGGTTATTTTCATCTCAACTTTTATGGCACATCCACAGGAACACATCTAGAATACTGTGCTCAGTTCCGGAGACATCACCTACAGAAAGACATTGATAAAATAGAACAAGTCCAAAGATGGGCTACAAAATGGCAGAAAGTCTCAAGAATTTGGGAAAGACTTAAAGAACTTAATTTGTATATCCTGGAGGAAAGAAGGTGGAGGGGGTTAAAGGTATAAATAAGGTTAAAGAGGAAAGTGCTTTTATTAGGAAGCTAAACACTAGAACAAGGCGGCACAATTTGGGATTAGTCTGGGGAAATCAGCAGATGTGTCTGGAGAATTGAATGAATACATAAATTCAAGCATGCCTGCAATAGCATATATCTTAAGAGAGACATACAAAAGGAAATAACAGAAGGGCAGACTAGATAGACCATGTGGTCTTTTTTGGTTGTCAATTTTCTATATTTCTGCAAGTAAACCCATGTAGGGGTTCCCATTGCCCAGCTGAAGGCGGTGGCTGGGACATATGAAAACAGCCAAGTGGGTTTTATTACACCATTTCTATAACTCCCATAGAAGTCAGTGAGAATTCTGAAAACAGCATAGCATTGCCAAGGATGAGACCACCCTTTAATAGGAGTTGACTAATACCGCCTAGATTTATAGTATTATAGATAAATTAGCCACGGGATACAGTGATTCTCCACTCTAAGGGCTCGGTCAGATGTGCGATTTTTTAGCGCATGAATAGCCGCGCTTAAAAAGCGGCTCTATTAGAACCAATGCTTTCCAATGAAACTGTTCACATGTAAGTTCTTTAAAAGCCCTAAAAAAAAAAATTGTACCTGCAAAAGATAGCTCATGCGAGTGCAAATCCACCTGTTCACACGATTTTTCTACACACAATGTGTGATTTTAAGCGCGGCTATTCATGCGCTAAAAAAAATAAATAAAATCATTCGCCCGATAGTAATAACTTACAGAAAAAGAAGCCAAATATGCATCACCTGATTTTTTCCCACTCTAATAGTATGCTAATATATAGAGTAAGGCCAGCTTCACACGGGTGTATTTGTGTGCGCAATGCAAAGAGAATAGAACCCATTGATTTCAATGAGTTTGTACACATAAGAGTATTTTCCTGCGCATTTTTTTTGCAGATTTTAAGCAGCTTTTAGGCCAGTCTCTCACAGGCGTTTGTTAAGCACTGCGTTTTACAGTGTTTTTAATGCACACCATCATTGCAGTGGATAATGCGGTGCATTAAAAAGCGTACTAAAATAGAACAGGCAGCATTCGATTAGTGCGAGATTAGAAACGTCACGCTAAGACGCTTGTCTGAGAAGCCCCATTAAAATCAAAGGAGGCTCAGTACAGTATTTTTTGCCGGCATTTCAAACGCCCGCTAAACCGCTGTAAAAACTGCCTGTGTGAGAGCGGCTTACAGCATGAGCCATGTGGATTAATCTCAAGTAATCTCATCCACACCGTGTGAACAAGAAACCAAATCTACAGTATGCCAGTTTGTACTCCAGATTTTCAGTGAGGATTTCACATGCACAATCTGCATGTAACACATAAAAAACTCCGCTACATGTGAACATACCCCTGGATATCAACATTGACAAGTGCATCTAGGACCATATTCTGAACCATACCGGATAGCAATACATTAAACCTGTTCACACTGCGCATCGTGGTCCTGTTCATATCAGAATCCACAACACTCTGCAGAATTCATCATACGACATATACCCCACGCCCAATGCACCCCATTGAGGTAGCAGTAGAACCCAAGCCCTGATAGGGCCACTTTTGCCCCAGTATTATCTGACACATGGTAAGTGGGAGCTCTGTTACAGATTTTGGTAGGTGCATCCTCGGTAAGCTATTTTAGAAAACCCTCAAACTTACCCACAGTTTATGCCACAGGCTTGTTCCTCTTGCTATCAGACCTGAAGTGTATAGATGTGAGCTGATACAGCGGTGTTTTACCTCTTAGTCTTTTCTACAGAGAAGATTGTGACTCAGACACTCCCAGCCCGCAGGAACCTGTTATGGATACGAGCATCCTGGATTCATTGTCCCAAGAGCACAGAGCAGAGAGGGAGCCGGTACCTGCTGTGCAGAATATCACAGCCTCGTATCACTTCCGCATCCTACGGTCTTATCTTATGGCTTACCCCAAACCTCAAGGCTACTAATTCAGTTATTTTACACATAGGACCCTTCATCTGCATAATCATAACCACATATCCTACAATTTGTCTTCCAATAGGAATCCTCTTATCTTCTAATACCACCTGCACACAAGAGTACTTTAGTATACTTATAGGAAGGAGACTAAGCAGTAGGTGCCATTTAAAAAAAAAAATGCAGGTCACACCAATTTTCTTTTAAATTGGTGTGCATTAGAGATGAGCGAACGTACTCGGTAAGGCCGATTTCGCAATCGAGCACCGCGATTTTCGAGTACTTCACTACTCGAGTGAAAAGATTCGGGGGTCACTGGGGGGGCGGGGCGTGGCGGAGCAGAGGGTAGCAGCGCAGAACAGGGGGGAGCTCTCTTTCTCTCCCCCCCACTCCCCTCTGCAACCCCCCGCTCACCCCCGGCGTCCCCCAAATCTTTTCACCCGAGTAGTGAAAGTACTCGAAAATCGCGGTGCTCGATTGCGAAATCGGCCTTACCGAGTACGTTCGCTCATCTCTAGTGTGCATGGCATGATGAAATAAAACTCCCATTAATCATGGCCTTTAGATGTTGTGGATATTATCATTGTCTTCACTATGTTAAATATGCTCCTGTATACATCTCTCATTGTGCTATGACTAAAAGCGTCCTCTACACTTCAAATACACTGTCAAAAAAAAAATCTAGCACCTAGAAAGAGTTGTCAGAATGAAATGAAACTTTCTCTGTGGGACTGTAACGTTGGTGTAAGGAAGTGGTCACAGTATCAGTGAAAAAGGAGAATTCAATTGCGGTAAAAGGACCACGTGAAGTAAGGCTCTAGTACCCTGTTGTACCGCCTCTACCTTGGATACAAGATGTGATACGGCCAGGCATGGAGACTCTAGTACCCTGTTGGGCCACCTCTAGCTTAGATACAAGATGTAATACGAGCATGATTAGAGGCTCTAGTACCCTGTTGTACCACCTTTAGCTTGGATACAAGATGTGATACGGGCAGGCATGGACGCTCTAGTACCCTGTTGTACTGCCTCTAGCTTGGATACAAGATAAGATACAGGTGGGCATGGAGACTCTAGGATCTTGTTGTATCACCTCTAGCTTGGAAGTAAGATGTGATACAGGCAAGCATGGAGGCACTAGTACCCTGTTGGATCACCTCTAGCTTAGATACAAGATGTGATACGAGCTCGAATGGAGGCTCTAATACCCTGTTGTACCGCCTCGAGCTTAGATACAAAATGTTATATGGGCAGGCATAAAAGGCATACAGGTTACTTATGGTATCCTGAGGCATATTGGTCCACATTTGCTGTAGCTGAACCTCTAGCTCATGCAAGCTCAAGGGCTTCCGAAGTTGGCATCCCAGATGGTCCCATACATGTTCTATTGGCGATCAATCTGTCAACCAGGCAGGCCACGGAAGTGTGGCACTGTTGTGGAGACATTCTTGTGACAACCTTGCTGTGCGGCCGAGCATTATCCTGCTGGAAAATGCCTCTTGGAAGCTGCCATGAGAGGAACACATGTGGCTGCAGGATGTCCTGAGGGTATTGCTGAGCTGTGACTACTAAGGGTGACCTATTTGCATATGTGATTGCTCCCCAGATCATTACACCAGTGGGGGCAGTGTGTTGCTCAACAATAACGGTAGACTTGAGGCGCTCACGCCTAGGTCTCCAGACATGAACATGGCTGTTATAAGCACTCAAATTTAGCCTGGATTTGCCGCTGAAGACAACCTGGTTCCATTCCGTAGCTTTCTTTGTTTATGACACCAAAAATGGAGGAGACGGTGGGCAAGTGTCAAAGGCAGTGCACATAATGGGTACTGTGAGACCAAAGTGTGCTTCACCCAAGCGCCTGGAAATCGTGACAGGGGCCTGTAACGATTGTGCCACCCTTCTCTGGCTGGCCGACAACAAAACAGTTGGAGCTTCTTGGATAATCCTCTCTACTGGTAGTCTGTCAATTGCATCCTGAAGCCAGGCCTAACTGTCTGGTCAGAATGGCTCAGGTAGCAGGCAATTCATCAATACGACCATCCACTTTCTCACATTCCAAAAATGCTTCTCTGAAATTCTGTTAACTGGGCAAAATCTCTTTGATTGCATCAGAGGCATGACTAGTAGTCAACAAGCTCTACACACGGTAAAAAAAAGAAAAGGTCACTACACAAAAGTAGCATCTGAGAGCCTTTTATAGTCCAAGGGTGGAACCACTTATAGGGTTTCAGGTGGAAAGATATATATATATATATATATATATATATATATATATATATATATATATATATATATATATATATATATATATATATATATATATATATATAAAAATGGTTAACCAGCAGCAGAAACCTTTTGCTACTGAAATCAGTGAGGCAGTCTGCTAAGACACAGGATTACGAACCAACAATTGACATGGAGTCAATATAGGAGACCGGGCAGCAAATCTCCTCCGATCCTTTATTCTTGTGACAAGCAAAACAATTCCTCTGTGCAATTCAAATACGCTCGTGTGAACACATTCTTAGACATTGAGACACTCTGGTGGTAATGACCCTGTAATTTATCTTTCACTGCTTGTCAGCTAAAAAGCAAAACTTCTCAGAACCATACCATTTCCTTTTCCAGCCAACATGCAATGACGTTTCTCAAATACAAATTGAATGTGCTTCCTGATGAAGGCACCACTACGGTTCTGAAACGTGTTGCATTTTATACACTGTACAACCAATTTGCCTTCAAGTTTCCATCATTGACTTTCATGGATTCTTAAGATAAGTAGCAGTAGATAAAAGGTCTTGTTTTCTATTAGTGTCCATCATCTTATTACACATGGAGACTACAGATTCAACACGGAAAGCAAAACCGCATCATGAATCAGCTTGCTTTGAGAAGAGAACACTGCCTTATATTAGTAGTGCATCACTTGATCAGCATCGGCCAATTCAAAAGCAGTGTGAAGTGCTTCAGACTAGCGATTGGAGTGCTCTGGCCATGTTGGAGGAATAGAGAGGGACCCAGACACTGCTATTCAGGGCAGAACAAAGCACTAAAATTTTAGTTGTTTTAACAAACAGGATTTGTCACCGTATCCTATTCCATATTGCCGAAATAGTATACTATATAAGAAAAGGGTCTACTGCTGACTCCAAGGTAGCCCAGTTCCATTTTGAAGAAGTGAAATAGACTGGGCAATTACCCACTCTTCATGGAGTTTCAAAAAAGTGGGAACCCAATTCACAGTAGGACAATGGAGCAGATCAGGTTATAATAGGAAGCTTACCAAACCACCCCTTCATAGTGGGCTGAGTCATTTTGCTACAGGAAACAGACAGCTCTGTACATTGTGCAGTGGCCCGGTTTGGTACTGCAGGCAAATTCCTAGTGTAGCAAATGGGACTCAATCTGCAGTAGGAACCTTGGCCACTGCACAATTTACAGAGCTGTCAGCATCCCGCAGCAACACAGCTAGAAGTGTGACAACCCCTTCAATACAATAGATTAAACTGAAAACAATTGCAGACAACGGCTTCTGCTCTATTCCCTTCTGGCAGACTTGGAGGTGGGAAAAAAAGTGATTTAAAAACAAGAGATTTTGAAAGTTTTATTTTTAAACAAAAGCAATAAAAAATTAGTGGCAGGTTTTCTCCATTTTCAGTGTAGGCTAGTTTATTTCAGTGAAGATGTGAGCTACTTGGGTTTTCCAAAAGTAACAGCAAGGCCAACAAGTAGCAGGAACATGGCAATACTGAGCAGGACTGTGATGACCACCATTCCTCCAGAACGTCCTTCAAGGGAAGCCTTCATTTCTCTTGGGTTTGGAGGCAGATCTGTAGTCCAAGAAGAAACACCAATCATTTGCCGACACGTAAAAATGCTAAGAATTCTTACTACAAAGAAGTTCAGTGTCATTACAAAGAAGTTCAGTGTCATTACAAAGAAGTTCAGTGTCATTACTAACAAGTTCAGTGTCATTACTAACAAGTTCAGTGTCACTACTAACAAGTTCAGTGCCACTACTAACAAGTTCAGTGCCACTACTAACAAGTTCAGTGTCACTACTAACAAGTTCAGTGTCACTACTAACAAGTTCAGTGTCACTACTAACAAGTTCAGTGTCACTACTAACAAGTTCAGTGTCATTACTAACAAGTTCAGTGTCATTACTAACAAGTTCAGTGTCATTACTAACAAGTTCAGTGTCGTTACTAACAAGTTCAGTGTCGTTACTAACAAGTTCAGTGTCATTACTAACAAGTCCAAAAATTGTGATACGGAGAGTGGGCATACACAAAGTAATAAATAGCACCAGTTATCTAGGAAGAGTGGTCTTCAACGGGTGTTTTTTTTTTTGCAAAACTACAACTCCCAGCATACCTTGTCATCCACTGACCATCAAGTTATGTTAGCAGTTGTAGATTTGCAACTCCTGGGGGGAGATCACTGAACCAAAGCCTAAATTCTCAAACTTATTGTACATCAACCACAAGAGGTGTACACGATATCTTGAATCATGGTTGCTGAAGCTGTACTAATGCTGTGCTTTTTGAGGTTGTAACACTATATAATTTGCATTATTAGCTACCCCTTAAATACTTTAAATTGGTAAAAAAAAAAAAAAAACCATAAAAGGGTCATACCCAAATATAAAGAGTGAGGCTCATCAGTCTTACCCATTACTTTACATTTACTGTCCCAGATGTTTCCAGCAGGGATTGGCATAGGCAAAAGATGTTGGAAAGTTTGAAGCGTGAGGTTCATGTAAGTTTGAGAGTTTTTGTTTTTTTATGCATTTGGCAATATCAAGTGAAGAAATTGATTGTGTACGGCCCTTCCCCGGAGAGGTCTATCTAGGCTGCCATCATTGTTCTAGTGATGCACATGTATATTAGCTATATTTAATACAGTATTGTTTTTAAAAGTTTGCTAATGCAGTGATACATGTTTGAGATTTTTGGTTGGCTCTATCATATTAGCTATATGCTGCAATTAGGTGTAACAAACAGTATATGTACACAGTCTTGAGAATACATTAGGCTGGCTGCACCCGCAGGGCCAGATTCCGCATGCAAAATCAGCCCTGCCAGCAATGACTTCCATGCGCACCTGTTTCAAGCCTCATGTCCACGGACGGGTTTAATTTGCGGAACCTGCATGGGAAGCATGGATGTCCGCAAATTAATTTAAGCATGCAGATTTGTTCTGCGGACCTTTTGGTCTGGAAAACAAAAATCGCAGCATGCTCCATTTTTGTGCAGATCCCGCACGGACAGCTTCCATTGAAGTGAATGGAAGCTGTCCAATCCGTGGCATGTCCACAAATCCTGTGGGAAAGCAGGAGATTTAAAAAAAAAAACGAAAACCCACACTGTACTGCGCAAGTCTGACAGCGAACCATGAGGACCATGCACAGTACAGCGAAACCGGAAGTGGAGAGATCCACGCAGATGCCACTGCCAGGGAAATAAGGTAAGCATGAATCACTGCCTGTGGGCAGGGCAGGATTCCCCACGAAATCCAACCCGCCCTTGGACATGAGGCCTCAGTCGTCACTCACATGCGGATGGCCCACATGTCGGACATGCGCAGTACAGATTTTTAATTAATTCATTTTTTTAAACTCTTGCTTTCTCCATGGAATCCGTGACCTTTCTACAATTACATTGTAGAAGGGCAAGGGGCCAGGGAACAGACGACTTTCACTGACTTCTGTGAACATTTTTGGCACCGTTTTTGGAATACATATTCTGTTTGTCTAAACCCGTATAACCTCCCTTACTGGCATATTGAATACAATGTTCTCTTTGGAAGCCTGTAATATGCACAACTAAGATTTCATCAGATTTGAGCATAACAGGGCCCACCTGATGCTGCCTCCTCCACCTGGGAGAACCCAGAACTGAGGTGCAGTCTGTACATGGCACATCAGGTAACAATGCATCTCTTAAACTGAAATAGTTCTTACCATGAAGGGGTTATTAGAGGATGTGCTTCTCAAAAACTTACTTTCTCCACTCCTACAGGTTCACTGCTACTTTGTACCTGCTGATCTTCCCTCCCTGTAGAAGAGGGGTGGCACAACACTAGGTCATCTGAGTCCTGCAGCCAGTCACTGGCTTAAGTGAGCTAGTGATTGGCTACAGCAGTCACATGGCCCTTTTGTTGGCGACATCATTGTCAGCACCCAGAAGTGAAGACTAGAAGGGACCAGATGCTGGTGTAGCAGCATGGAAAAGGTGGTTATGTATTTTTACTATAGAAGGCTCTGCAAGACAAGCATGTCCCCAGATAACCCCTTTAAGCACAACATTTACCCCAGTTACAAATACTCAGCTTTATCTAGTCCTACCCTAGTCCCATTTCCCATTCCAGCTTGAGGAATAGAGCATGGTAATTGTACACTCACCTCGGGTCTTGAAGGGCTGCGACCAGTTTGTGTACGCAATCTCTTTATCATCATTATTATACAAAATAAAGCGTATCCTGCAATGAAAAAGATGAACAATGCCAATATCTTCAAGTCCAGAGAGCAAAACAAAGTGACTCTTAGGAGAAAGTTTATCCTTCTTACTTACAATGCATCACGCATGCCAATTAGTGTGATCTATAATAAGCGAGGAATAGGGTTTAAAGTATCAGATTGACAAAAATCAATGTGCATGCTGGGTAATCAAAATCCAAATTAGAACTAGGAAAATCAATTCTGAAGATTTTTTTAAGACATTAGTTAAGAAATTGATCAAAAGTTGAACAGATCAAAGGGAAGGAACATAACTAAATGCCAAAAATTGGTCTAACACAAACTTATTGGTAGTTTTATCCGCGTCGCAGGAAGGGATTGTCCTACTCAGCCTACTGACAGACTTGGGCAGGTTACTCCAAGAAGATGAAATCACTGGTGCAAAAACACATGCATCCACTTGGAATGCGTCTATTTCTTCAGACATGTAATGCGACGTTTTGACTACATTCTGTTGTCTTTGTCAAGACTTGGGCAGGTCACATAATAGGAGGCGTGAAGAGGCATTCGTTAAATTCATACCATGCATTAGACACCATTATTGGCTGAAATTCGTAACCCTTTGTATTCAGAATTATGTGGAGATACAGCAAACTGCATATATAAAATAGCATGTGAGCGAAGTAGATGCCTGTGGTGTATAAAAAAAAAAAAAAAAATAGCAATGTGCCCCGTTTATTAGAACCTTGCAATGTTCTATTATGCAGCAATTGCTATGTGGAAGAGAATGCATCTCTGAACCATTGAGATAAAGACCATAAATCATAGGGTGAGAAATTGGATATCTATCATCATTATACATAAACTGGATGAACAAGATGGATTTAGATGTTAGTCATGTATATAGGGCTGATTTAGATGCCAGTACTGTAAGAGGGACTAGAAGCCCATGTTAGTGGAGATACATTAATCCAATATAGTATATCTTGTCTCCAATTCATACCATGCAGTAATCAAGTATTGCATTTTAAGATCCACAGCATTTCTTTGGTAATATCTATTACATACCCATCACCCCCCCCCCCCTCCCTCCCGCCATTAGTTTTTTAACCCAATCCACAACATAGAAAGAAAACACTGACATCTTGTGCATGTATATCTATGAAACAATGTGCGGCTACAGATGATTGAGGCGATTGTTTAGAAACATAGGATAAACTTTCTGCTATCTTCACCAAGTGGGTCTGATGTGCAGCTGATGCATTTAACCTAACCGTACAATGGTTGCAATATACGACATGCTGGGTTTACACGGGACAACTGCACGAGTGGATAACGTCACTGCTAGTTAGTGCTCATGCATAGCCTTTACACCTGAACTGGAAGTATCTCATCTGACCGTTCAAGCAAAGCTCAGGTATTTTTGGTGATCTTGATGTATTGGCACATGAAAACATGCATTGTTGAAATCTATTGCGGCCATAAAGGCCCCCTTTTTTTAATCAATTTCACAGCCTACTTCATACCTTTCATTTTGAACTTTCTGTAGACTATGAAATTGTTTAGTGGTTTTAAGTTTATAGTAACCCTGTGTTTCGCTGAAGGTTTCCTGACCAGGAAGAGTCTGGAATAGTGTCCTTTTGAGTTTCTAATGGGGGTACTGGGACTACAGCACCTAGCTTCAGTAACTCTCAGACGCCCTGTGCCAGTAGATTCTCCTGAAACCTGGGCCCTGATGTAATTACAAATCTTTGAGGTGGGGGAGAAAAACTATTTTGTATATTTGATATCCAAGAAGATTCTACTGTTATGCAAAGGACTGCAACCTTACCTGCACCCTGATGGTGTCACTGTTTCTGCCTATAGGATGGTCCTTAGTTGGGGATTAAAGAACACTCTTCCCCTGCCTCCTTTGGGATAACTCAACCTTTCCAACTTCCCTTTGCCCCTATACCCTTCTTGCTGAAAAAAAAAGGTTTTTTTTTGTTTTCCAATTGGAAAACCCCTCCTTTTATCGGAAGGTTTTTCCAGAACATAGTCTAAAACCGGACCGAAGAAAAACTGCTGGTGCTAACCATGACAGGATACTGTAGTTGTGAGTATAACCTTAGATCCTTCGTACAATTACAGTATTTAGCTTATTTCAGAGATTATATGCAAGGTGATGGAGCATATCCACCGAAGATGGAAAAAGAATAGCTGCTCTAATGAACGCCGGACCCAAGCTCTACATACCCCCCCTCCTCGACCATTGTTGCTGATATGGATGGGGAGAGACCAAGAGGCGTATTAAGCAGGCAGTGACACAGACAGTGTAAGGGGTGATAATCATGGAGATATTCTGTCAAGTTCAGTGCATTGCATAGCACTCTGATACTAGACGGGTTAACTGAATAGTCTCACAAGGACTAAAGGCCCATTTACATACAATTATTGCTCAAAATTCGCTTGAACATGATGTATCTTAAAAACATACCTTCCCCTCCTCCCCCCACCCCCAATACACAACATTAATTGCAGAAATGCACCTTCCGAATTATCAGATGCATAAAGCAGATCCAGAAACTGTTGGTTATTTGCTTTACTGTTTGTTAAGGTTAAGCAAGAGGTCAGGTCTCCAGGATGTTAGTTGCTGCACGCCTGCAATGGCCCAGAATCTGGTCTACAAGTGGTAATGCCTACTCTGCCACTAGTAGCAGGAGATTTTGGATTTGGAGTCTATGGTCACCAGCCCCGAAGCTCCAAGTCTGCCACAGGGCCTGACCTCCATCCCGAGGCTCCTTTCAATGCAGCCAGCATGTCACCAGTGACAAAGACCTGATAGGAGTGAGGGACATAAAAGCGCTGTGAGGTGAAAGCTTTCCCTGGGAGTGGTGCCTGCTGGGTAGTGGCCACAGACTCAACCAGGGGCCTAGGGGCTGTGTAAAGGTCTGCACAGTGGGTGCTATGCAGGTGAAGAGGAGTGGCAGAGTTGTAGTTGTGACGCACAGAAGCAAGAAGAAAGCTTGCTACCATGCAAGGCCAAGTAATCAAGAGGCCTGCTAGAAAGCAGAGAAGGCACACAGATGCTGTGATGCACTGAATACATGAAAAAGCACATTAAACACATCATGCACCAGGAATCACACTAAGCCCACTGTTGCAAATGCCAGGCTTAGTAAAGCCCCATTTACACTTGACGAATGTCGGGCAAACGATGCCTGAAACTTCTCCCTGTGTGTACTCGCTTCCTTGTTTGACAGAGCAGCCAGCAGGGGGCCAGGGCAGCTGCAGGAGATTTCACTCCTTGCTCTCCCCCGTCCCTCTCTTTTCACTTAAAGGAGATGTCCCGCGCCGAAACGGGTTTTTTTTTTTTTAAACCCCCCCCCCGTTCGGCGCGAGACAACCCCGATGCAGGGGTTAAAAAAACCACCCGCACAGCGCTTACCTGAATCCCGGCGGTCCGGTGACTTCAATACTTACCGCTGAAGATGGCCGCCGGGATCTTCTACCTTCGTGGACCGCAGCTCTTCTGTGCGGTCCACTGCCGATTCCAGCCTCCTGATTGGCTGGAATCGGCACGTGACGGGGCGGAGCTACACGGAGCCGCTCTCTGGCACGAGCGGCTCCATAGAAGAAAGCAGAAGACCCGGACTGCGCAAGCGCGGCTAATTTGGCCATCGGAGGGCGAAAATTAGTCGGCACCATGGAGACGAGGACGCCAGCAACGGAGCAGGTAAGTATAAAACTTTTTATAACTTCTGTATGGCTCATAATTAATGCACAATGTACATTACAAAGTGCATTATTATGGCCATACAGAAGTGTATAGACCCACTTGCTGCCTCGGGACAACCCCTTTAACACAGCGGATGTTCAGTACTGAACGGCTGTTTACACTCATCATTCAGGATTTTATGCAGCCTAAACAATAGACGATGAGCTGAACGATGACCGTTCAGTGCACATAGCCAGTCGGTGCTGAACAGCCACTGTGTTAAGTGAAGGGAGAGGGGCGGGGGAGAGCAGGGAGAGAAATCTCCTCCAGTCGCCCCGCTGTGAGCCAACAATACTCCCACGGTAGAGAGTATGTAAGGGCACAGTTTGCCCTACATTCGTCCCGTGTAAATGGGGCTTAAATTTCTCCCATTGTACCTTAAACTACTGGTGTAGAATTGTCATGAGTGGCCTTAGGGAGCTCTGACTTCTGGAGTTTCCCCAGGAATTACTATTGAGCACCTGCTTGGACATTTTGCTGGACTCACGTGATCCATTTTTTAAAATTATAAAAAGACAATAGGCAGAAGTCTTAGACATATAAACTTTTTTTTTTTTTAACTTCTTTTCTCAGAAATGCGTAGAATTGTTTAACAATTTTTGATAAGCACATTCACTAGAGATGAGCGAACGTGTTCTTCCGAGCTTGATATTCGTGCGAATATTAGGGTGTTCGGTATGTTCGTTATCCGTAACGAACACCATGCGGTGTCCGGGTTACTTAAACTTTCTTCCCTGAGACGTTAGCGCTTTTTTTTGGCCAATATAAAGACAGGGAAGGCATTACAACTTCCCCCTGCAACGTTTAAGCCCTATACCACCCCCCTGCTGTGAGTGGCTGGGGAGATCAGGTGTCCGCCTGATATGAAAGTCTGCCCCTCCCGCGGTTCGCTATGGATGCATTCTATATGCGCTCAATGGGGCCAGCGGCAGCAGCGCTGACCCCATTGAGAACATATAGAAGACAAATCCTTCTTCTCTGGCACAGCTGTAACAGCTGTAGCAGAGAAGAACGATGTTTGCCCATTGAATTCAATGGAGCGGCAATACAGCATGTTCCACTGAATGCAATGGGCTGCCGGCGATCGCAGGATGAATGGTCGGAAAGGGGTTAAATATATAACCCCTTTCCTGCAATTCATCCAGAAATGTGTTACACTAAAAATATATACCGGCGTATAAGGCGACGGGGCGTATAAGACGACCCCCCAACTGTCACCTTATACGCCGGTAATACAGTGGAGCAAAGAATAAAAAGCATTACTTACGTTTTTAGATGATCTGCGGCGCTCCTGCAGGCTGTCACTCCCTCCTGGTCCACGGCAGAGTATTGCTTTCTCCACGAAAGACTTTAAATCCCTGCCTCCAGAAAGACACGTGCCTTCAGCCAATCACAGCCAATGACAATGATGTCATTGAATGGCTGTGATTGGCTGTGTTTCTGGAGGCAGGGATTTCAAGGCTTGAAATCCCCGCCTCCAGAAACACAGCCAATCACAGCCATTCAATGACATCATTGTCATTGGCTGTGATTGGCTGAAGGCACGTGTCTTTCTGGAGGCAGGGATTTAAAGCCTTTCATAGAGAAAGCAATACTCTGCCGTGGACCAGGAGGGAGTGACAGCCTGCAGGAGCGCCGCAGATCATCTAAAAACGTAAGTAATGCTTTTTATTCTTTGCTCCACTGTATTGCCGGCGTATAAGGTGACAGTTGGGGGGTCGTCTTATACGCCCGGTCGCCTTATACGCCGGTATATATTTTTAGTGTAACACATTTCTGGATGAATTGCAGGAAAGGGGTTATATATTTAACCCCTTTCCGACCATTCATCCTGCGATCGCGGGCAGCCCATTGCATTCAGTGGAACATGCTGTATTGCCGCTCCATTGAATTCAATGGGCAAACATCGTTCTTCTCTGCTACAGCTGTTACAGCTGTGCCAGAGGAGGACGATCTTTATGCTGACAGTGGGGGGGGGGGGGCACTCTTGCCGCTATTGTGGCTTAATAGTGGGACCTGTGAACTTGAGATGCAGCCCACCATGTAGCCCCTCGCCTGCCCTATCCGTCACTGTGTCATTCCCATCACTTTCTTGAATTGCCCAGATTTTCACACATGAAAACCTTAGCGAGCATCGGCGAAATACAAAAATGCTCTGGTCGCCCATTGACTTCAATGGGGTTCGTTGTTCGAAACGAACCCTCGAGCATCGCGGGAAGTTCGTTCCGAATAACGAACACCCGAACATTTTGGTGTTCGCTCATCTCTAACGTTCACCAATGATATAAATGGCACGTACCTATCTGATGTTTTGACAGATTTAGGCTGATAACATTGAGGCATTATGATTGTTTTGGAAATTACAGGTGACGTTTTATCTTTTGGTAAATTCTTTTCTTTGAAAGTTCCAATTATGGGCAGGCTCACACAGGTGTGTGGAGCTGCAATCAACACGAATGTGATCATACACTGGCTTCCTGTTTTTTTTTAACTTTCCTTGTTTTACAACAAGAGTATAAAACGCTGTATATACACAATGTGATTGCGTCTGTACAACATTCTCATACGCGCCCATGGAGAATAGAGCTTCATGTGTAATACGCAGTGAAATAGAACATGCTGTACTTATGCAAAATGATTACATGCAAGTGTGAATGGATTGATGAAAATCAATGTACTTTCATAAGACTCCATTCACTGTGTATTATGCATACGATTACACAATGAAATTCCACTCGTTTGAGCCTGCCCTGTTTATTTCTGACCTTTTGATCACGATTCCATTAAAGCTTGCAGATGAAAATATGCTGAGTAGTCTGGATTTCAGCGAAGGTTAAGTAGCTGTCACCTTAAGATGATGCAATCAGTATTTCTATAGTGACGTGTAATGTTATATTGTGACTTAAGTATACGAATCCTCCTATAGTGTGAAATAACGTAAAGGTTTTCAGTCAGCAGAAATTTGTTGATAAAATGTTCTACCTCCATCTGTCATCACCTGCTACATGTCAAAAATATAAGCAGTGCCAGTGTTCTTACAACAGCTGCTGTAACAGGCCGCTGGAGAGGGAGGGGAAAGAAGGATCTATAGGAGAGTCCCATTACAGAACACAAGACCTATGACTGGTGGGCTGGGCTTCCTTTGCTAGCTGAGACCAGAGCACAGGAAGTTTTATTTCATCATGAGGTGTGGGCCCACCAGGGAATTCTCCAGTGACTTAATTTAAATGCTCATTTACATGCAAATAATCTATGCAAAATGATCACGGGAATTGCCTTTCAATCTTTTGAAAACGTAATAATGGGCACTAATGACCATTAGCACTTTATCAGCTTTATTTGCATGTAAATGAGCCTCCAACAGCTGTTTACAAATCCCAGCATGTCGTCTGGACTTTGCACTTAGCTGCTGCAGATTGTCAGCTGAATACAATGTAATCAGCTGCTCCTGCAGAGAACACAGCATGCGGTCCCTTCCACCTTTCTCCGGCTGAATGATGAATTTTATGCTGAACTAAAAATCATTGTTTAGCCGAAGAGCGAAAGATGGAAGAGTTTACATGCAACGATAAATCGCTCAAAAGCCAACATTTGAGTGAATTTTGAGTAATAATCATAAATGGGGCTTTAGAGAGGCCCGGCTGACGCTTCCATGCGAGTATCAGAGCGACCTGCTGTGAATGTTGCAGAGCAGCAGGCTTGGAGTATAGTTATCGTGAGACAAGTCTGTAGGCTGAAAGGTAGAGCACTGAAAGACTCAGCCATTACTGAAGTAGAGTGGGTTGGGAGTGCACCTGTTAGAGAAGAACAGGCCAGAGTATAAAGTGGCCAAATGTTCTGAAGCCCACTGCAGGGTCATACCCAAAAAGAGAAAGTAAACTAAGGGAGCCAAAAAAAAAAAAAGGGGGGGGGGGAAACAGTTGTTAGCTAGGTGCAAGTAGCGACCAAGAGCCTTGGGTGAAACTCGCCTCGAACAGCACATTAAACACAAGTCCACATGCAGTTGGATTTACACAGGGGTGGTAGGAGCCAAGAGTGTAACTTCTCCTGTTCTGTAGGCATATAGCATCCAACGTTCAAGAATTTTTCTCTCATTGCCAACATACATGTATTCCTTTAATAGGCACCACCTCCTTCAGTAGTGTAGTGGCCCGAAATTAACAGGGCCCCTCCATAATGTATGAATGCATTTGTCTCGTGCCTATGTGTTGTCAGTGTGTGTTTTTTTATGTTGCACAAATATGATGTGTATTGCATAGCTGCAGCACTTAATGGGTTAACTGTTATGTGAGATGTCTGGAAAATGTATCTTGTTTGTCACATGATCATGCTATGTATGTGTGATTGCAAGGTGTTGTGGAAGGTCTTCTGTTCTGGTCTCGCAAGGGAGATGACCATCTGGAGTTCTGCAAGTGAGCCACACAGACACCATGAGGCTGGAATAGAAGAAGCTGAGGGGTATCCATCAGCCTTCCCTGGGCCTGCTTTACCCAGGAGATAACAGTGTTCTCCTTAACCACTGAGAGAAAGAGTGGAACCGCCATGCAGAGTGGAGTGCCTGCCTGCTAAATGTGAGTGCTGACCGGTAGAGAGCTGGCTAGCGTGAAGGAGTTTGTACCTGGAACACAACCCCACAGATAACATGGACTGTGGATTCTTCTGATACACTACTATGTGTTTTGCACCATTTTCCTGCTGGCGTGAGTTTGTACCACCGTTGGATTGTACAGTTATTTTACAAGTAAACGAGCTCTGAACGTTTCGCTGTGTGTGAACCACTTATTTCGTCATCTGGATTCACCGGAGGAAGCAATGGTGGCGTCACGAGTGAGAGGACTTTAAGGTAAACCACCACTAAGTGTTTGCCCATGTGAAAGGTTCCCCAGCAGTAACTTGGATGGCTCCTGTGCTACCCTCAAGAGAGTAGATGGTAGAGCCCATGACAAGGCCCAACTCTACACCGACATCTTTGATTGTGGGCCCGCTCCTCAGATGCTACAGTAGGACTTGCACACTCTTAGTTCGAGTGAGTAGAGCTTGGCGCCATACCACTATGGTGTGCAGATTATTATGCAAGATGCACGTTGTATTCAAAAAATTAAATAAAAAAAAAAACAAAAAAAAACACAGCACATCCCATCTATAGGCATTCCCCTGCATCGTCCTATTGTTTTCCATGGGGCCGACAAAGCATTGTACGGCATGAGAGGTGCAATGCCAGGTTTCTCATTGAAAACAATGGGAACATACCATGATCCTAGGACATGGCTAAAAGTGGAGAATCGCTACTTCCCTGAAGTGATGCAAGTTTCTTTTTAAACAAAAACACAAAAACATCTCGCATCCACTGGGTCATTGCACATTGGCAACACTCGCCTATGTGAAATTAGCCTTAGAAATCTTTTAAAGTTTTTCAATGCATTATATGGTAGCATGGAAAAAAAATGAATACAGCTTTTCTTGCAAAAAACAAGCCCTCATGACAAAGGAAGGGAAAAAAAAAACAAGTTTTGAAAATGGGGAGGAAAATTTTATAAATAAATTTATGGCCACACCTCAAGGTGTTAAGGACTGCTTATTCACACCACAGTTCAAAGCCTACTGCTACTGCAATATCTGAACTCTCAACCTTCAGGTCATGAGCGAGAGCTTAACACTCTGCACCACATGAGGCCCATATAGATTAAGCCTGGTGTGTCAACAATGGTATGGGTATCACTTTAGTTGGTTTAAAGGACCGATCCAGCAAGAAACTGAAGTCACATTGGTAAGAGGGCAAACAATGTCATTACATCTCACTTACGTATAAGCAGTTCCAGGCAAAATTTTTATAACCTGGTTGGCATTCTGATTACTGATGTCTGGTCCCACTTGAAATACATACAGATCTGTTGGTGAACGTTCTCCAAACAAGGATGAACACTGTGGTACTTGAAATTTGTGTGGAACAACATAGGTTTCATTGCTGTTATCTGGGTGAAAGAAAAGAAAGAAGAAAAAAAAAAAGGAAGGAATCAGCATGGGTTTAGCTTACCGAACTCAATGTCATGCCACCATTAGTCAGATACAATGTTGATCTACACAGTTAAGATTTGAGAAGGTAAGGTCTCATACAGATTGATGTAATATAAATTCCTGTCTTTTAACCATTAGCTACCCTATGGTTCTACTGAACTTACAGCACCATAGGAACCCATTGTATAATGTGTGGTTTGGTAGAACCACAGGGAATCCAAGTAAAACATTTGGAAAATTGAACACATCTGCATATATACTAAACTTCATACTTCTGACCACTGAAGCCATCACAATCAGAAGTTACTATTTGCATTTGTCGATGAAGTTATGGCTTCCAGTTGAACCCACAAGAAGTTTATCATCAAAGTATGAAAAAGTGGTGTAGAAATGAACAAATTGGAGTTGATGTAGTATGCGTGCTCCATTAAAACACACTCTTCATTAGTATTATATAGTACCAGTGTTTCTGTTGGTGCACCACTTATAATAGAGAGTGAAGGACATCACATGTAACTCACTGAAGGACCTGTGATGATGGTTGGAGTTGGTCAAACTATTGAAGGACCTGTGATGTCACTGTCATGTGATCAGGGGCAGCGCATGCTTCTCACTGGAAGGACCTGTGATGACGTTCCTGTCATGTGATTAGGAGCAGATCATTTAACACACAGACAAGTAGTCGTTAGTACTTTGATGGAGTGTTACCCTGCAAAATGTTATCAGGTATACCTCAGACAGTACACCCACAAGTCATCAGTATCCTATGTGAAAACACGCAGGGCTGAAATAATTTAGTACATGAAATGCATCACACCAGAACACAAGTGATTCAACATCTTCACCTCTTCAGTGAAGAGGTGTCAGATATTTAATGCTCGATCTCTGTTATATGATACATTTGAGAAAAATCATTCAAAACACACTTTAAAAAATTATGGGAGGGGGAAGGGTTGGGACAGACACCATCACACTTAGGAGATATAGCAGAACTAATGCAAATAAAAGGAGCAATCAGATTTTGTTTTGATCTGGTGGACACACACACACACAATAAGCCCCCAACTCTTAGACCCCTCACACCTCTGCTGAACCAAACTTCGATTACCACAAGGTACTTTGATGATACAACATTAGTTTAGTAGAACTGCAAGAGGTCTGGGTATTGTGATGATATGGCCTTATGGCCCATTCAGATAGCCATATATTTGGGCCATGTGCTCTCCATGTATCCCATAGACACATTATAGCCAGTTAGGGTCTTCACAGGCCAACTCTGCTTGTCATAGTCTCATCTGTTTCATCGACAAGAATAGAAGATCAAACTTGTAGGATCAGGGGCGCAACTTGAAGCTCCTGGGCCCCAATGCAAAACCTGCAACAGGGCCTCCAACTATAATGCTCTATTCATAGTACTGAGCTCCCTATGTGGAGGAGAGGCCTTATGGGCCCCTTTAGGCTCCTGGGCCCAGGAAGCAACTGCATTCTCTGCATCCCCTACGATTACGCCCCTGCGTAGGATCCATGTGTTGCCAATACAGGCAGCATTCCAGTTTCTTGGAGAGCTTTCCATATGGCTTTCATGATTACAAGCGCACAGAAGTGATAAGTTGTCTTAAGACATTATAATTTATTGCTAGAGGATAAAACGAAGACTGCAAATGGGTGTCTACAATGCGATTGTTTTTTTACTTTTTGGTCTGTTTAAAATGGAAACAAACTTAAAATTTGACAAGCTCTCCAGTAGGGCCCAACAGACTTCTACTAGTGCTATAGTACAGCTCAGTACAACTTGAAGGTTGTGAAAAGCTACCCTATGGTATTGTACATGATTGTGTTGGCATGAATTTTGAGTCTTTTGGCGGTGGGGGGAAAAAAAAACAAAAAACAAAAACACAATTGTTATCTAAACATAGTCATGACACACACCAGCTTTAAGGAGTTTTCCAGGGAGAATACTATTGGTGACCTATCCTTAAATAGATGATCGATAAATGATCGGCTGGGGTCAGTCACTCGGGACCCCACCCTGACCTATCAGCAGAGCGGCCACATGCTGTCAGACGCAATTACTCAGAGGTCGGAGCTGGAGCAGAAGTCTCCGTGCCAACCACTGTAACGGCCGGCGCTTGTAACTACAAGCACAGCTCGCGGTGCTGTCAATGAGAGGCATGCCTGCAGTTACAAGCACTGGCCACTACACAGAGGTCGGCGGAGAGACATCTGCTGCTTCTACCCAGACCTCTATTTGCGGCACTGACAGCATGCACTCTCTCAGCTGATTGATTCGGGGTCCCGAGCGATGGACCCCAGTCGATCAACTATTGATGACCTATCCTGAGGGTAGGTCATGAATAGTATTCTCCCTGGAAAACCCCTTTGATAACTATATACCAGTACTATAAAGTAATGTTTCCTTACCAGTGATCTGGACCTGCACTTCTATCTGGGAAGTAATCCTTGGGGCCACTGATGTATCCAACGCCTGGAGCATCCATTCCTCATACAAGCAGTAAGGTGGCTTCAGCCAGATGACAGTTGATAAAATTCTATCCTTGGAAAAGAGTGAAATTTTGTATTCTGAAAAGACAAAAATGAACATTGAAGTAAAACAAATAAGAGTTTAACAAGAGAGTAAAGGGGTTTAACTAGAACTGCTTTTGTAGAGCAGGACCAGTAGGCTGTTAATGGGTTACACAATCTTGCCATTAGTACCGCAGCTTTGAAAGTAAAACTTTATGGCCATTAACAACCATATTAATGGCCTGCTAGTTTGCATTAGATACGTCAGCAGCCAATTAAGTATAATAAACTTGTGTGCGGCAGCATTTCACCAGCAGAGGTTTTCTGTCTTCACCTTCCCTGATATATATTGATCCTTGAGGGTTGAGAACAACTACGCTGATGAGGCTTCCAATAGTAACTGCAGTTCTTCACGCACAACATGCTTGTAATTCAATAAAAGAAAAAAAGTTTACACAACTCGTCAAAAAGTATAGAATGGGACATGTCTTTGCATTACAATATTGTCTTCAACCAAGTTCTGTGATAACGTGCTGTTTGTAAGCCACGCAAAGAAACTTAGCTTGTTAAAAACCGTATATGGTTTTAAATGCAATGTTAAACCAATGGTTTCCTATAGAAGTGCTCAGATAAAGGAATTTTAGGACACAAAACGCTCGCACCTGCAAAAGATAGAACATGCGAGTGTAAACTCACATGTCGGCTCCAAGGAGCGTGTAAAGATAGGACATGTCCTATGGTAGCTTTTAGAGCACACACCTCAGAGCATGTGAACAGGCTACTTCAAGTAGCTCGTTCACGTGGTCTTTTCACTCACCGCTAATGCGCTCAGAAGACACTCATGTGAGCAAGCCCTTATAGTAAGAGTAGGCCAACACTAAGCTTGCTAGCATGCAGATAATTCAAAAATTGTGGCCAGGAAAAAAATTAATAAAAAATAAAATAAAAAAGTTATATATTTTTATATATCATGCATATAATTCTATATCATAGCCACATTTCACTCACTAGAACATGCACTACAATGTATATCAACACATATGATTATACCTAAGGGTTCACTCACACGTGAATGATACCCACATTTTTTCCATGCATGGAATATGCAGTACTAAAAGTCAATGGATTTCTATTGGGCCACTAACACCTTTGTATTACAAAGAAGGAAAAAAAAAAAAAAACTATTTTGGGCCGCATTGCACACAAATATAGGCTGTGGTTTTTGTTTTTTTTAACATATGCAGCAGATATGCACGTTACATATTTACAGACTACATATTACGTGGGCCACATACACCCTTGTGAGTGAGCACTTAAGTTGGCTTCTTCCTTCTTTAAAGCATTCCTGACACTCATCATGGCAATATAGATTAACAAGCTTTATATAACACATGAGCCCTCACTGACACTTTGCCGAAACCAATAGTAAACTCGAGATTAAAGCCTGAGCAGAAGCTTACCATCCAGGAGCAGCGGCTTCCGCTGAGAGAGAACACACCGTGTAACAAATAAGGCGGCCAGTAACCCTATGCCCAGTATGTGCCTCATCTCCCCAGCGCTGCAGTGTTACCTGGCACCATCTGGCTAGGGGTTTTCTAACTTGTTACAATTGCTAATTAATTACCCTAGTCATGTGGATGGCTCACTGACAGGTGGTGTGGTCTCCACCCACAATCATAGGGGTGTAAATACACAGGGGAATATGTAACAATCCCCCCTCGCCCATATGATTTCTGGTGGTACAAAAGTTTTTTGAGCAAGTTCCTCAAGTGCACAAATTTGTGACTTTTTGGCGTTTTTGCAACTTGCTTACCACTTTTCTAAAAGTATGCAGAGCTCAGCAGTACGGGCATGGCCTTGTAGGTCTGTCAGATCTAGGCCATATTAACAGAACGGTATTTAGGGTTCCTGCACATGGGCGTACTTTGCAGGCATTTCGGCCACGCAAAAGAAAACGCAGTATGCTCTACTTTTCTATGCACCAAAAGGTCCCCATAGAAGTCAATGGGGGAGTGCACAAATGTACATGCAATACACAAGGAAATGCATACTACGCTGCGTAATTCCACTGCAAAAAGAACACATCTAGAACTAATTAACCATTTCAAGTGGTACGTGCTATTTGCCGTGCGGGCGGAAAAAGAATAGTAAAATATGACGATATGCATACAAAAAAAGCATTGTTTGTTCCGCAAAAACGCTGCACTATTGCATGCACAAATGCGCATATATTTATGTTAAGGAGCCTTAAGGCTGCATTCCCACGAACGTATATCGGCTCGGTTTTCACGCCGAGCTGATATACATCGTCCTCATCTGCAGGGGGGGGGGGAGGATGGAAGAGCCAGGAGCAGGAACTGAGCTCCCGCCCCCTCTCCACCCCTCTGCACTATTTGCAATGGGGAGAGGCGGGGCAGGGGCGGGGCTAATTCTCACCACTTAGCCCCGCCCCCGTCCCACCTCTCCTCATAGCAAATAGTGCAGAGGGGTGGAGAGGAGGCAGAGAGGGGGCGGGAGCTCAGTTCCTGCTCCTGGCTCTTCCATCCTCCCCCCCTGCAGTTGAGGACGACGTATATCGGCTCGGCGTGAAAACCGAGCCGATATACATTCGTGGGAATGCAGCCTAAGGCTAATTTAACATGGGCGACTGCAATATTGAACAGTGAAACTTGGACTAATATCGAAATCACCAACATGCGATTACCCCGCAGATGTTAGGCGTTTTTGTGTTAGCTGCGGCACAGGATCGTGGAGTGTTTCCCATTGGAACACCCAAGGATAGGACATGCTGAGATTTTTTTCCCACGCCGTGATGTGATGCATGAAAAAATTGTTCATGTGTATGACCCATTCAAAAGAATGGGGTTCTTATTCGTGCGCGATTTGTGCATCTCACAACCATTTTCTCAGCTATATGAAAGCAGTCTAAAGGCTTATTCAGATGTCCGTATATCAGTCGGGTTTTCACGCCCCGCCAATGTACACTGTCCCTCTCTGCAAGGGGAGGAGGTGGGCCAGGAGCTAGTGCACTGAGCTCCTGCCCCCTATCCACCCTTTCCGAGCCCGTGCATCAGATGGTAGTGTATATCGGCCAGCAGTGAAAACGCAGGCCGATATATGCTTTTGTGAATAAGCCCTAATAGTGATGATGTGAATTCAGGTCAATGGCCCTGCAGTTGGGCTGGAAAACTTCATCCATAATATAAGTGCTGAAATACACCCTTAGCGCTTATTCAGACAGGCGTATATCGGCTGGGTTTTCATGCCCAGCTGATATACGCTGTCCTTTTCTGCAAGGGGAAGAGGCAGGCCAGGAGCTATTGCACTGAGCCCCTGCCCCTTCTCTGCGCCCCTCGCCACTGTTTGCAATGGGAGGGGGCAGGATGGGCGGAACTTACCTTGCCCCACCCCCTCCCATTGCAAGCAGTGGCGAGGGGCGCGGAGAAGGGGCAGGGGCTCAGTGCAATAGCTACTGGCCTGCCTCCTCCCCTTGCAGAGAGGGACAGCGTATATCCCTTGGGCGTGAAAACCCAGCCGATATACGCCTGTCTGAATAAGCGCTAAGGGCTCCCACACACTTGCGTTTGCGTTTTTTGGTATCGCGATTGTCAATGGGACTATCTAATGTTAAAAACGCAATGCAACTTGTGTTTTTGGTGCATTGCGTTGGGTTTTTAACATTAGAAAGTCCCATTGACAACCGTGTTACCAAAAAACGCAAACACAAGTGTGTGTGAGCCCTAAGAGTGTATTTTAGCACTTATATTATGGATGAGGTTTTCCAGCCCAACTGCAGGTCCATTGACCTGAATTCACAGCATCACTATGAAGGATTATTCACACGAGCATATATCGGCCTGCGTTTTCACTGCCGGTCGATATACACTACCATCTGATGCACGGGCTCGGCTTATATGCGATCTCCCCTCCACCTTGCTGGCTCACCTCCTCTCTCCTCCCCTTCAGCTGTTTGCAATGAGGGGGGTGGGATGGGATGGAGCTAAGCTCCCGCCCCCTGTCCGACCCTTGTCTGCAGCCAGCAATGAAAGGGGGGGAGCTTAAAGGGGTTGTCCCGCGCCGAAACGGGTTTTTTTTTTTTCAACAGCCCCCCCGTTCGGCGCGAGACAACCCCGATGCAGGGGTTAAACAAGAACACCGGACAGCGCTTACCTGAATCCCCGCGCTCCGGTGACTTCTTACTTACCTGCTGAAGATGGCCGCCGGGATCTTCTCCCTCGGTGGACCGCAGGGCTTCTGTGCGGTCCATTGCCGATTCCAGCCTCCTGATTGGCTGGAATCGGCACGTGACGGGGCGGAGCTACACGAAGCTACACGGAGCCCCATTGAGAAAAGAAGAAGACCCGGACTGCGCAAGCGCGTCTAATTTGGCGATTAGACACTGAAAATTAGACGGCTCCATGGAAACGAGGACGCTAGCAACGGAACAGGTAAGTGAAAAATTTCTTATAACTTCTGTATGGCTCATAATTAATGCACAATGTACATTACAAAGTGCATTAATATGGCCATACAGAAGTGTATAGACCCACTTTGTTTCGCGGGACAACCCCTTTAACTTTCCTTAAGAGGAGAGGAGAAGAAAAGGTTAAGGGAGTTTAGCAGTCAAACTGCTAAACTCCCACCAACCTCCCTTCTCCGGCCGCTGTCATTGGCTCCCATAGAAGTCTATGGCAGCAGCTGTAGTACGGCCAGGAAGATAGTCCCAGGACTATCTTTCCTGCCCGGCGAAAAAGCGCCTGGCTGGGCACCTTTACACCGCGGAAATACGTCTGTGTGATCTGATGCATTGGAACCCAATGCATCAGACGGTAGCGTATATCGGCCAGCCGTGAAAACTCCATCTGATATACAAGTGTGAATAAGCCCTGAGGCTGTGAGTTCAGGTCATGGTTGTGGGAATGTGGGCTTACTATAATTTATACCAGAAACTGCCAGAAATGTATACCAACATATAGTTGGCATTGACTTTAGTCTGGCACGTGGACTAGTCAGACATGCGGCAAGTTTATTAAGCGGTATGTGGCCCCTAATAAACTTAGCACACCTTACTCCGGGGCTGTCTTCACTTGGACTGGCGTATAAAACATTGGTACAACTACCCACAAACAGCCAAGGCATGCAAGCAGTGGCACATAGCTGCACAAATTGCCAGTTCTTCATGTGGTCATTGATCAGCACGGGTGGGTGCGGTTAGACTTCATGCAGCCAAGGTTGCCAACCATCCAGAAATTCCTGGAAAGACCAAAAAAAACAGGGTACTTTTTTCTGGTGTACATGAAAAAAATAGCTGTGTCCATGATTTTTTTAAAGATTGTTGATAATTGAGCAGGCTTTAATGACTGTAATTATCATCATTTTACGGGTCACAGTTAGAGATGAGCGAGCACCAAAATGCTCGGGTGCTCGTTACTCAAGTCGATCTTTCCGCGATGCTCGAGGGTTGGTTTCGAGTAACGAACCCCATTGAAGTCAATGGGCGACCCGAGCATTTTTGTATTTCGCCGATGCTCGCTAAGGTTTTCATTTGTGAAAACCTGGGAAATTCAAGAAAATGCTGGGAACGACACAGAAAGGGATAGGGCAGGCAAGGGGCTACATGTTGGGCTGCAGCTCAAGTTCCCAGGTCCCACTATTAAGCCACAATAGCGGCAAGAGTGCCCCCCCCCCCCAACAATTTTTACTTCTGAAAAACCCTCATTAGCAAGGCATACCTTAGCTAAGCACCACACTACCTCCAACAAAGCACAATCACTGCCTGCATGACACTGCGCTGCCACTTCTCCTGGGTAACATGCTGCCCAACCACCCATTTCAGTAATAGTAGCAGTCAAGACAGGCCCCAGTAACAATTCCAAAGCAGCAGTATAGGGGGAGCACAGTATTAGTTCCATTTCAGTAGTAGTTGCAGTCTAGACAGGCCCCAGTAACATATCACTAGCAGCAGTATAGGGGGAGCACAGTATTAGTTCCATTTGAGTAGTAGTAGCAGTCTGGACAGGCCCCAGTAACATATCATATGCAGCGTATATATGTATACTCTTTCCCTCTGGCGGGATGACGGCGATCATGTAACGGACACAGCAGAGCCAGGAAACAATTATGCGCAGGCCTGCTGTAACGCTTATCTGGGTATTAATGAGCGACTACTACCCCCAGCAGACACGCAGTAAACTGTAGACGGTCACAGGCAGCCCAAATATAGTATTTTTTTTCCAATTTTTGGGAAAAAGCCCACTGCCTATATAGCCTGTATATGGATTTCCCTGTTGGAGGATGACTGTGGTTATTGAAAGCACAGTGCAGCCAGAAAAAATTATGCGCAAAGTTGCAGTAACACCTAGCTGGGTATTAATGAGCGACTACTACCCCCAGCAGACACGCAGTAAACTGAACACGGTCACAGGCAGCCCAAAGATCTTTTTTACCAATTTTTTTGAAAAAGCCCACTGCCTATATAGCCAGTATACCTCTTTCCCTGTACCACTGTCCCTGCCTCACCAGTGCTGCCCCTATACTCAGTAAAATGACTGCAGACTGAGGACGCTATGGTCTGCACGCCCGATATACTAAAAAAAAAATGTGCTAGACTGCTAAAAGCAGCCTCAACAGTACTGCACATGGTCAGATGTGGCCCTAAGAAGGACCGTTGGGGTTCTTGAAGATGAAGATAACAGCCTAACACTCTCCCTATAGCAGCTACAGCAGGACGGCACTATCCCTAATGTCTCTCAGCGTGCATCTGTGGCGAGCCGCGGCCGGCCCCAGTTTAGATACTCGGGTGTCACCTGATCATCCCAACCCCAGCCACTCACTGCAGGGGGGTGGGATAGGGCTGAAACTTCACAGGAGGAAGTTGTAATGCCTTCCCTGTGTTTCTATTGGCCAGAAAATGGCACAAAATTTTCTGGGAAGAAATTGGAAGTGACTCAAACACCGCGTGGTGCTCGTCTCGAGTAATGAGCATCTCGAGTACCCTAATACTCGAACGAGCATCAAGCTCGGACGAGTACGCTCGCTCATCTCTAGTCACAGTATGTGGCCCTTTAAATATATATCACTTATAATCTTTACCAGTCATTATGGTTTGCAAATGTGCCCATAAAAATGTTGGCTGTTAATAATCTTTGGATAAGTTGTCCGGAAAAAATAAAAATTTAGATTGGCAATTCTGCATGAAGCCAGCAGTTTTCACCATATGTCTGAGAGTCATGTGACCAAAGATTACTGTATAGCCCTGCAACTTCACATTGCCATTGAACTCAATGGAGTCAAAATGTGAGTCACAAGTTGCAAAAAATACATAGAGGTTGGATCTGCACCAAAATCGTCTATGTATGAAGAAGCATGAGCAGCTCCAACTGTTTCATTGTCCACCATCCAAAGATAGGTGGCACAATCATTACCAGCCTCTGTGTCTGTTGGAACCATTTCTCTGCACTTAGCTGAAGTACATTTGGTCTCACGACACCCATTACGTGCCTGCCTTTGACATCCGCCTACCGTTGCCTCTGTTTGCAGTCGTGTCGTAAACTGGACTGCTACAGAATAGAAATAAGTTGTCTTCAGCAACAAATCCAGATTTAGTCTGGGTAATATATCATGTGTATTTATTTACGCATTCTCATTGACTTTTATATGCAACAGTGAGTATAGATAAAAAATTGCAGCAAATGTTAGCACAAACTTTAGCATAAACTAAGCCAACTCATAGGTGAGATAGATAGTCTAAAGATTCTAAAAATGTATCGGTCATTAGAGCCACTGTGATAAATCTAGTGCATTTGAACACTGTCTGGTCTATGTTTGCACTGTCTAAGTATTAGTAAATCTGCCACAATGCGAGTAGTTCATAAATGCAGTAAAGATAGTTGAGGTGTAGCTGTGGAGGGTATGGAATAATGTAACAGTGTATTGTACAACTAATGGTTAAAGTATAGCCTATGTTGTTTATGCTTCATGTAGTTGGATATTTGTAAAAGTCTCTGTCATGGCTCGTATGGGTGTACAATAATGGGGTACCCAGTATCCCCATGCTGGATGGGGCTTGTGAGTCAGTGGATAAATAGGATGACACACTGTTCCCCTCAGGGTGTTGAGGAGTGAAGTATAAAAGCTGGGGTGTGCCACACAAGTTGTGGTAAAGGCTGCACATAAACATGAACAGGTCGTGAATAGAGATGAGCGAACGTGTTCTTAACGAGTACTTACGCACCCGAACACCGGCTTTTCCGAGGACTTCAGTGTTCGCGCGTAAAGATTCGGGGGGCGCCGGGGGGCGGGGAGAGGCGCGGCGGCGCGGGCGGCAGCAGCGGGGAACAGGGGGGAGCCCTCTCTCTCTCCCTCTCCCCCCCACTCCCCGCCGCACCCCCCCGCGCTGCCACGGCGACCCCCGAACTTTTTTCGCCCGAGCACGGAAGTCCTCGCAAAGTTCGGTGTTCGGGCGAAAAGGGGCGGGGCCGAACACGTTCGCTCATCTCTAGTCGTGAAAGATTGGAGGTTGCTGAGTTCTGAGCAACAAGAGAAACCCTGGAAGCCTGCATTAGAGGTTGGGAGTTGTATTTTGTATCCGTTTTCTCTCAGAAAGTAAATGTACCATCAACTGATCTTCCCTGTGCTATTGAAGAAATAAAAGAATCAAAGCTATTTATAAACAGAGAAATGGTGAGGGAACACTTAGTTAACTTAAATGAATTCAAGTTTTCAGGTTCAGATAAATTACATTCTAAGGTACTGAAGGAAACAGCAGAAGTAATTGCTGAACTATTCACTATAATCGCTGAAAATTCCTGGAGAACAGGAGAAGTCTCAAAAGATTGGGGAAGGGCAAATAATGTCACTATGTACAAAAAAATGGAATAAGGTGGATCCAGGAAACTACAGGCCTGTGAGCCTGACTTCTATACCGGGAAAGATCTTCGAACAAATTATTAAATAGCATTTATGCAAGTACTTGAACGAAAATGGAGTAAATAACAAGAGCCAGCATGGGTGTGTAACAAACAAGTCATGCCAGACGAATCTAATTTCCTTCTATGACAGAATCATGGACTGGGTTGGTCAGGGAAATGCGGTAGATATAGTATATCTTGACTTTAGTAAAGCATTTTACAAAGTATCTCATACCATCCTTATTGAAAAATAATGAATTGGTGAGGCCACTGTTAGGTAGATTCATAACTGGCTGAATAATCGTACTCAAAGAGTGGTCATTAATGGCTACCACAAGGCTCTGTCCTGGGCCTAGTGTTGTTCAATATTTTTATAAATGACGCAAAGCTAGGAGGGATGGCTAACACTAGAGAAGAGAGAGAATTCAAACAGATCTAGACAAGCTTGAACAGTGGGCGGCAATTAACAGAATGGTATTTAACAGGGAGAAATGCAAAGTTCTTCAACAGGGGGAAGAAAAATAAAAAAAGTACATACAGAATGGGAGCAATTGGGCTAAGCATCAGGACAACACTTAGATATACTAATAGATCACAGACTGAACATGAAAACCATGTCCTATGAGGAACTGTTAAAAGACCTAGGAATGACTAGTTTGCAAAAAAGAAGGCTGTGAGGAAACTTAATAGCAGTCTACAAATATCTGAAGGGCTGTCACAGTGCAGAGGGATCAGCCCTATTCTCATTTGCACAATGAAAGACTAGAAGCAATAGATGAAATTGAAAGGTTGGAGACACAGAGTAGATATTAGAAAAAAACTTTCTGACAGTGAGGGTGATCAATGAGTGGAACAGGTTACCACAGGAGGTAGTGAGTTCTCCTTCAATGGAAGTGTTCATCTATCTGGGATGATTTAGTGAATCCTGCATTGAGAAGCTTGTTGGACCAGATGACCCTGGAGGTCCCTTCCAACTCTATGATTCTATTATTCCGCCTTAACCTCAGACACCAGATTCCTATTCATAAATACTAAATCTAGAATGGTATTTCCTCTGGTTGATCACCTAACAAGATGTTTTAGAGCTACTTCTTTAAGTGCCTCTATCAAATTCCTACCCCTGTTTGTAAGTGTACATTAGGCATGTTGAAGTCAATTATTATTATTATAATATTTTACCTTATTGCCATTTGAGTAATTTCATCATTTAGCAGGTTATCAAAATCCTCAGTTTACTCTGGAGGTCTCATGTATGTTCTTACAATGTTTTGAAGTGCTATGCTTTGCTGTGTGAACCATTTCGAGCAGATATTACCATTACAGTAAAAGAAATTGAGTACTGCAATGCTGGATGTGTTCATCATCTCTGCTTCACGGCCTGTTCCTCGTCCCATACACATCTTATAGGTGTAAAGAAAAGTTTTCACTTGATCAGGATTACCAGAAGCTTGAAGGAGGACTTAAAGCATGGTGGGAAGTTTGTTGGAATTTAAAAGAGTGGCTGAGCCAGCAGCAAATTACTTACTGGCGCTTTAATAACTTATGGTTTTAGAGTTTATTGGGACGTGAGATGCTGAGAGGGAACTTGACCTGCTGTTTGTTAGAAATGTTTCCAGTCTTGGTGGTGGAGGAATTGTGGGTTGGAATATGAAGGACAAGTGGATTATATTTCGGTCAGATAATATAGGCATAGTGAAAGCCTTCAACAATTTGTCTGCTAAATCAGATCCCCGTGTTAAGGCTGCTATAACATTTTGTGCTGTATGTAATTTAACACTCAGTTTGTAGCCAAGCATGTGCCATTTGTGAACAGTGACATAGTGGATGCCCTGTCAAGGAGCAAGAGGCTCTGAATGCATGCTGGGCTGGCTTAGTGAAAGATGCTCTAACCATATTTTTCAGATTATGTTCCTGTTTTAGATGATTCCATCAAAAGTTCCCTGGCAGACAGTATATGGTTGGCATACAAGAGAGAGTGAAGGATCCGGCTGGACTTTAAGAAGAAACCGGCCAATGAAGATAATGTTCAGGTACTGTGGAAACTGTCGGGGAGATGAAAGGAACTATTGGATTGCAATATATCCTTTAATTGCGCATATATGTTTTGCTGTATTGTATGTACATTTACAATTTTTTGCAGGTTGTCTGAGTTGTTGTATACAAGCTGCTTAGGACACTCGATGCCTATGGCAGCAAGAGCAGTGAGAGCCTTCTAGAAGGCACTTATAGTGGAAGGTCCGGTGTACACTAAGCCCAAGCAGAGCCTGGTGCTAGCGCAGGAAAAAACATGGTAACGTTGATACAATGCATCATCACATTGGTAGAAAGGGGTAAAGGATATCCCATAAAATAAAGGAGATTGGCACCATTTGAGTATATTGCAAACTGCATAAAGTGGCTGACCTTTTTACTGAGGACCTGTGCGTGTTGTTGGCCAAGACCTGATCATCATAGGGCAAGCTTGTCGCCTTGCAGTAGGGTGAGAGAAAGACTGGAAGCTGGGCTGAGGAGGTGACATTGAAGGTCAGGAGGGTGACAGAATGCCTGTGCAAATTCTAAGAAGGCGATATGACTGCCTTGCTATGTGGAGGACTTGATGACATGTCACAGGGTGGATGGTGAGCTAGCAGGCATTCATTAGTGTTCTGGGAAATGAAACAGAGGTGCTGCATGGGAAGTAGGCAGGTAAAGTCCCCTGGTGCAAGCACCGAGTCATGACTGACTCCTAGGGTGACATCACATTGTGACGTTTTCTTGGCTGACTGTTTTTGCGGGGTGGTTTGCCATTGCCATCCCCAGTCATCTTCTAAGTGCGCTGAGTGTGGCAGATAGGTCAGACAGCTTCAGAGGAGAGTGGTTTCCTTGCAGCCTGTGGTGCAGTTCTGGATTAGGTTGGACTGTCTGGACTTGACAGAAAAGGTTACCTATGAGAAACAGAGAACCTGGTGTGACTTCTGCCTGTATGCATGTAAGTCCGAAGTTTGATGGAAAATGGTGTTGAAATAGTAGCCTCTGAAAAGAAGGTGACTGTTGGGGGCAGACCTAAGACATCATAGGGGTTTCCTCTGGGGAGTTAGACTGCTGGAAATAATCTAAGAGAACATCTGGGGAATTCTATCTTTGAGATGCAGGAAATGAGCATGAATTAGTATAAAATGACAGACATGGCGAGTGTAGTGGGCTCGTAAATATGACTGTGTTAGGTACCATAGTCTGGGTATGTTCTCTGTGGCACAAATGGAAACTTGAGAAAAAAGTTCTACACTGTTAATTAGCTATTGTTGTGCAGTGTTTAAGAAAGTGCACCACCTTGTGTGCTCCAACCACAAAGAACTATTACACTCTTAGGGCGCCCACCCACTGGCGTTTTTTTTCCCTGCGAAATTCGCAGCATTTTTTTTCTGCAGGGGTCTATGGGACTTGTAATGTTAAAATCGCGATTTTGCGCGATCGCGATTTTAACATTACAAGTCCCATAGACCCCAGGAGAAAAAAAATGCTGCGAATTTCGCAGGGAAAAAAAAACGCCAGTGGGTGGGCGCCCTTAAAGAGATAGTAACCAATGCAGTTGAATGTCCTTGCCCTTGCAATTGTGTTAGTAAAGTTTGTCAGTTAAACTTTTTACTTGGTCTGTGATATTCTTTTCTTCCTATTGTAGGAGGTGCACTACAGAGAATGGCCTGTAGGGGGCAACAGATAAGCATTCTGGTGCCTGAGAAAAGGGAAAACGCCCATGGGTGTGGTCAGGAAGTTGGATATAAGGGTACATTCCTGCTACACCCAGGGAGATGTTGGCTGAGAGAGCCAGGGAGGACCTGTGCAGCAGAGCTAAGCTGTGGCAGGCCGGTGGCCAAGAAAAGGCTAGAGCCTGACATGGGTGACCACCCTGACCTTAACACCCAGGTGGGTGTGCATGTGGACTTTTATGTTTTGTTGAACGTTATATGGACTCTGTTTATGTTGATTGTACTGCGAATAAAGACTGGCAGGAGCCAGGTTTAAAGGAAACCCGTGTCTCCAGAGAGTACTTCTACGTGGTCGGTGCCCATTCCGGTCTGAGAGTTGGCGATCCGCAGGCAAGTGCACCCCGCTTGCTACACTATACAGGGAAAACCCAACGCAGAGAACATCTGGTTTAATTATGTTATAGGGCCACAATGTCAGTCTTTTCAAGGTTGATGGCAACAGTGGACCCAACCCAGGCATTTGCGAAAACAAGAGTGTTTAACTGGGCAAGGAACTCAACCAGAAGGGATGGGAACTCAGAGAGTTGGGATAAGATTAACAAGAAACTGGGATAAAAGGCGTGGTACATGACACAACCTGCCGAACATGAATGTATCTAACAAACTCGTGTGTGGAGATGATACCTTTATTATTGGTTGTAAAATACCAGCAATAAAAAGCGTTACAAAGTACAAGGCCCCTTCATCAGTTAAAGCTGTGTTATAAGCAGAGGAAGTAGTGGGGAAGAGGCCTTATGCCTTTTACAACCAGGAATAAAAGCATCAACTCTACACACATGAGTTTCTGAGATGCAATCATGAACGGCAGGTTGCACCATGCACCAGGCTTTTTCTCCCAGTTTCCTGGTACTTTTATCCCAAGACCCATCCATCCAGGTAAGAGAGCACCACCAGTCTCTTAATGTGTGCAACAAGGGACCATATCGAGCTCCACAAATACTTTCAGGCACCTTTTGAGTTTGCTCCACTCATTATTTTTATCTTCACCTGGCCATAGATTTGTGTGGTATGGGAAGGTAGGGCACACACCGAATAACCAGTCACAGACACAGTCTAACTTGAATAAGAGTCTTTACTGAAGAGCATCTCAGGCTACAATGGGATGTAGACAAAACTTTCCAGAGAGTGGTAAAGCACTTTAAAGTGATCCTCCGGGCCTGAAGAAACAAAGATGGCAACACCAGCTTCTCTGACTACTTGGTGCACACTGTGTATTAGTATGCATAATCAGTCTAAGGCACTACATGCAGCTTTAATTAACCAGGGTTGCCCAAATGAGCAGTGCAGCGAGTCAAATCAACATGTGGTGTCTTAGACTACTAATGCATACTAATACACAACATGCATCGAGTAGTCAGAGTAGTGGTTCAGCCATCTTTGTCTCTCCTGCCCTGGAAGGTCGCTTTAAATGTTGTTTAACAGTTTTAACTCTAAATCCACTAATAGAATGGTTGACAATATATTTTCTAAAGCAGACAACCCCTTTAATGTCACTTCTTATCTGTTGACTAACTCTCCAACTATAGGTAAAGAAGCCTATAAATTTGGCACATGGATCATCGCTCATGTGAGAATTCACATCCCATTGAGATTACAGCAAGTGTTAGCTCTACAGTTGTCTGTCTGAGAGCTCAATATCTTGGGCAATAACACATGCCAGTATCAGAGCGGTAGGCATATGTAGTCCCAATAAAGCTGATAGGGAACACCTGAATGCCCATTACAGGGCAAAAGGACAGTGATTAGTGAAGCTTTACTAGACAGGGTTATTTGAGCTGTACCTTCCATGCGCCAGAAATGTCACACTAATGACCTCAGTATTATACGCATGTTGTGCAGTAGACTCTCAGCTGATCAATTACAGTCAAGAGTAGAGATGGTGAAAGTATATCCCGTATGTCTATTTCAGGCTCAGTTGATCTACACGGCTATAAATACTGCGCCATAAATAAGCTGAGGACAGTGTGAAATGCTAGATTTCCTAATAAAGAAAGCAATAGGGCATAGCAACCAACAAGCAATAACATACAGGATATACAGAAAAGCACTACCTCTCTGCAATTAGCTGGCCTGCTAAAATCCCTGATGCATAATTGCCTCAGATTTGGATTGCGCTTTATTATGAATCTTGCCCAGAAAAAAACAATACTTCAAAGTGTAGTTTCAACTTTCATTAACATTGCTAGAAAAAGAGAGCATTTGTGTAATGTCAAATATGCTTGTAGATTCCTATCAGACATAACTCACAGAAGCCAAATACCCACCCCCTGATAAACTGCAGGGCAGGCTCAATCACCTTGTACCCTAGTAGCATGCGGAAAGCCAAATTGCAATATGGGAGAGCTAAATGTTCATGTGCAGACTAATGAGCAGCCACTCAACTCAACCCAGACTGAGGGTTAATTAAAGGGGTATTCTGGGACTTTAGGTATTGACTACCTATCAATAGTTGATCAGCGGACGGACATTGTCATCGCTGGTCAGCTCCAGAATTATAATAGCCGGCTTCACTCCCATCGAAATCAATGGGTGCAGATGTCTCCTATTACACTTCCGGCTCCTCACTGTGGTCTGTCTCTTATTACTATTCAACTTATCAACTATTGATAACCTATCCTGAGGATGGATCATCAGTAGATAAAGTCCTGAAATACCACATTAAGGCAACTTGGATCATTAAGGATGCTATTAGACAAGCACTAACGGCTTTCGCAAATGCTTGGGATTTACCGTTAATTGCTGGAGCTGCAAGAGTTAGTAGTGGCTGTTATTGCTTGTGTAATAGCGCATTCTTTCTCTTGTTCTAGTGTTCTGACCACGAATATGAGAAGCCTGCAAAGATACCCTATATGTCTTTGCAGTTTGGTATATTGCTTTGCAGCGCTCACGGGAAATAGTGGTATGTTTACTAGTTGCCCTGGCAACTGTTAAATCTCTGCCCTCCGTCTCCTGGTATTAGCACATAGGAGGAAGTACATGTGATCTTGCTGGGATTCCAGATGTGATGTCTGATGGGGGTGAAGTGTGCATCCGTATGGGACAGCATGAGCGCCACGCCACCAGTGGCGCTGCCATACGCAGTATCCATTTTACCGGGGTCTACTTACGTATTGACATATGTACAGGATGGGCCATGGAGAAGTAGCCCAGCACCACACTCTTACAAAAGCTGTCTGAAAGAAAATCTGTCTTTGTTGCCCATAGCAACCAATCACAGCGCAGCTTTCATTTCTTATACTGCTGAGGTAAAATGAAAGCAGCGCTGTGATGGGTTGCTGTGAGCAACAAAGACAAACTTTCTTTTAGACAGCTTCCATAGTCCTATCGTTGTATCGTCCTTACCGAGTACTTGCCTGCTTGCCCGCAAAGATTCGGGTGCCGGTGGGGGGCGGCGGGGGAGAGCGAGGGGGAAGAGGTAGGGGGGGAGATATCTTTCTCTCTCTCCTCCCCGCTCCCTCCTGCTCACTCCCCCAGAGCTCACCCCCGCCGGCACCCAAATCTTTGCGGGCGAGCAGGCAGGTACTCGGTAAGGACGATACTCGCTCGAGTATCTGTCCTTACCGAGTATGCTCGCTCATCTCTATTGCTAATTTCTTTAGCATATGAATCTTTTATTTTAATGCATATCTATTAAAGCTTATGTTTTAATACTATCATATCTCTATCTCCCTGCTGTTTAATGATCTTGTATTATGATGGAGTCCAATATAGAGGCCACACTTGCTCTGTAATTATCTCTCCATATGTCCAGTACTTGATGTCCGCGCCAGGTCTGTAGTATACCGGTTTCAAGGCAGGAACTGACTAGTGGTACAAAGTCAGTCTGAGCCACGTTATAACAATTTTTTGGTTGTATGTTAGTTATCCCTTTGGGTTCCCCAATCCTTGATAAGGGATCATTGGAGTTGGATGTTGAAATTCCCCAGGTGTCTTGTTTTTTCCTTGGCTGGCCAATCTAGCTGGGGAGGGGTTTATATATTTCTACCCCTGCTCTCGGAAGTTGCTGATTATTATTAATCTCTTATGGGTGAAGTTAGTCTAGTCATTCTTCTCTTGGTGTTGCCATCAAATTAAGGGGTTTATGCACTGATTTATATTTTAATGTTGGTTTTGCCTTTGCACCTACTTCATTAGTTTTACAACCTGTTGTAAATATTCCCTGGTGATGACTTGCAGAGGGTGGAGATCATAATATCTCGGTTACAGGGGGAGCCTCAGGCTTGAGCTTTTTCTTTACCACCCTCCTCTCAGGCGCTCCCATCTGTGGACAATTTTATTTCTGCATTATGTTTACTTTATGATGATCCTGATAGGGCCACCCTTGCTGAACGTAAAATTAGAAAATTGAGGCAAGAGAGATCAACTATAGAAGATTTTTGTGTAGCCCTCCGCCAGTTGGCTACAGAGAACCAATAGAATGAGCCAGCGCTAAAAAGTGACTTTTGTTTTGAGTTATCTGACAAAATTAAGGATTTAATGATTCAGTATCCCATTTCTTAGACTCTTGATCAAGCTATGACTTTGGCCATTTATATTGGTTGTCATGTGAGAGAGATAATTAGTGAGCGTTTAGAGGTCACTTCTATGGTGACTTCTGATTCAGAGAAACCGATGCAATTGGGCACACTGTCCAAAAAAGAAGAAACTGACTTGCGTTCGTGCTGGGCGTAGTGCTTGAATGCTCAGCATGGATGTAACAGTGATATCCCTGAGTTTTTTATGCCGTTTTTTCAGATAGAGACAGAAGTGAATTAAAAATATATGGGCAATATAAAGGAAGCTTATACTTTTCCTTCATTCTTCCTGCTGCATCTACTTCTGGCTTTGCAGAAACACTGCATCAGAAACCAAGTCACAAACAAAACTGTGTGTGAAACCACCCTTTGCACATAGCCAGGCTCCTGCTGCAACTGATGTAAAGCGGTTAAACCCCTTGGATGCCAAAGTCAATGCTGGCCATAGCATTTAAGTGGTTGACAGAGTGCAGGAGCTCCCTCTCTCATCAGCACTCTACAATTGCAACTCCAGGGTACTGTTGGGTGAATTATCCAAATTGCAAAGAAGCGTAGGTTCTCTTTCTACCTTGTTTTACTCCGTTGAGTGCTTTGGAAGCTGAAGGCCTAACAATGGCCATAACTGTACCTACAATATGGAAGTATTGCAGTGTACTTTACAATGAGCAAGCAAGTACATGGTGAAGTTCCCTTATGGGAAAAAAAGCATTAAAAAGTTTTATAAACTATTTAAAGTGGTTTCCTGGCGCTAAACTATTGATTACTTACCTTAAGTGACAGTGACGCTTGAATCAAGTATAAAGTAAAGAAAAATCAGTGGAATGGCTGTATTCTGCTCACCATGAATCTAAAAAGATGACATAAAAAAGGATAGAAAAATCTAGATCACTGCTAGATGGTAGCAATGGAAACAACAGCTTGTCTCTCAAAAATTAAGTCCTTGATAACATCCATTGGCAGTCAAATTAAAAAGTTATGTCTCCTTGAATATGGTTTTGCAAAAAAAAATCCCTTTTAATATTAAAAAATATTTTTATTGTGGACTACAGGTTTTAATACATATGAGCTTATTCTGAATGCTACTCCTCCAAAGCTACATGGCTTCCCGATGGCGTTAGTTGTACATGAGCCTATAGGAGTCTAGACATTTTTCAGGGTTTGATATAAATGCCAAATACTAATAAAATAAGATGATTAAAATGCAAAATAAACGTCATTAGTCTCCAAGGTTTGATTCACTAATGATGAGAACGTTCAAGTGCTACAAGAGGTATATTTTATTTACTATGTTACCATCCATCATCCATCTCTTGTACTGTAAGAGGCTGGTGACTCACGCCTGGTCTGCGAGGAGCTCAAACTTAACAAGCAAACGAGGTTTCTCATTCTGTAAACAATTAGCCCTTCACCGTTACATTTTTAACAAGGTCACCCTTAACCCCAATGCTGGAGGTCAGAGGCTTTCTGGACATTTTGATATTGAAAAATTAAATACAAGCAACAGGAAGAAAGAAGATTGAAGCAGGTTAAGCAAGAGGTCTGATATTTCTGCTGACTTTGAATTAAAATGAGCAATATTGGATTTTTTCCTTGCAGTCATGACACCGGTGTCTCTCCTTTGCCTCTGCAAAGAACACTCAACTAATTTTTGCATGTCATTATTCAATTCATTAAAGTGTCCAACTTACCCCTTTCTAGTATGAACGTAATCTCATGAGAAATAAATGCTAAGAATAAGTCACTACTTCTATTGTTTTCCTACGTCTTCCTCCCCCATGTCTCAAGACCAGAATACATCTTGATAGATGTTAAAGAGATATTGAAAAGACCCATGAGCAGAGGTGACAGTCAATTTTGTGTGTAGATAGAAACAAAAAATTGGCTAAATACGTCATCTCATAACTGTACCTAATGTACCTATAAAAGGAAAGGAAAGCTTGGGGGCTACACAAAACATCGTTGCACTTTGCTATCAAGAAAGGACAACTAGTCACGAGAAACAAGGAGCAAGAGATATCCAGGTAATCTTCATCTTCATGCTACCACCATTAAGGACAACATGACCATTCTTTGTTGTCCTATGTCATGAAAGTGTTCTCATACACTGAGGTTAAAAGCTACGATAGCTTAAAATGAAGACGCAGGGACTAGGATATAGATGTTGTTGTAAGTTATTAGTCATTATTGTGTTTCTTAAATAATGTTAATAGTTTTTATAGGTTTATTAACTTCAAGTTATTTGGTAGCAACTTTACTTTAGTTCTAGAGTTAGATTTTTGTAGTTTGCTGCTGCTTTTAGAATTGTAATTCTAGATGAAAACTAGATAAACAAATTAATTAATATAACCTGTGAGAAAATGTCTAGCTAATAGAGTATAATGCAGCTCTTGCCATGGGTGACCCAAGCAGCACCCATCAAAAACATTGGACAAAATGGATTTCTCAAATATTCAGGCTGCCCTTCCACAAACTGCTGATTGGGAGTTGGAGGCTTCTCAGATGTAAAACAACCAAATTGCAATATGCAGGGAGGTTGCTTTAACTAGATTCAGCCCAGAGAAGTTCAAAATTAATACTTGAACATGGTAATTCATGATCGTAATACTAATATGAATATCATCAGCCAATTATTATAACCATAAGTAAAGCACTGATGAATAGCTAGAAAACATGCAATAGATAGCAGCTTAGTAGTAATAATGTTTCATTCATCTAATGTGCTTAGCAAATGTTTAGATCAACTATAGCTGGTACCAAAAATACTTATTATATAATTGGGGAAAATGGGGCACTTGACTCAAGTGGGTTGAGAGAATGATAGTTATATCACTTTGTATGTGTAGGTATCACTTTGTATGTGTAGGCTTATACTTCTACTCTGCTCTGAAATTCTGTTACACCCCTGGGTTGGATTATTGGAACAGGAAAAGGGGGTAATTGCTCAGGAGCCATCCTTTAGCTCTGTCCAGTCCTTTCCAGGCAGATGTAAAGTGTATCTACAACAAAATAAAAGTTTTCATATGAAGTAATATAATGGGTAAGGCTGAAAAAAGGTATATGTCCATCCAGTTTAGCCTATTATCCTGTAATGTTGATCCAGAAGAAGGCAAAAAAATACTCCATGTGGCAGAAGCCAGTAGAAGAAGAGGTGATTATGCAGATGTTATTGATATTACTATAAAGGGTTGGATTGTACACCTAAAAATAAAATAAACACATTCTAACACAAAAATAAAAATATACATACTTTATTATGGAAACTCCTAAAATACATGAAAGATGGCACTGAAACTCACATGAAGCCACATCACAGGTATGAATAATCACAAAACATGATCAAAAAGGAGGCAGCTGTCATCTGAGTCTATTCTCCTTTATGTCATTACATGTGTTCCTATATCAGCTTGCTGGATCTTTCTTGCTCTTGCACTTCTCTTTTCAGTTACTGATATAGTAACCTTTTTAATCATGTTTTATGATTAATTATACCTGTGATGTGGCTTCATATAAGTTTCTGTGCTATCTTTTATGTATTTCATAATGAAGTATGTATATTTTTACTCTTGTGTTGGCGTTCATTTATTTGCAGGTTGTATAGGATTGGGGTTTTATACTCTCTACTTGATATATTTGTGTGTGCTCTGGTATATTTGCAAGCTGAACATACTAAGAGTTAGAGCTTCATTCTACTGAACTACAGTCGTCAAGTAAAGGCTCATTTACACTCAAAGACAATCTTTCAAAGATTAATAATTCTAGAATCATTTTACATAAAGTACTAATAGGCACTAATACCCATTAGCATTTTATCAGCTTCATTGGCATGTAAATGAGTCTCTAGCAGCTGTTTGTAAATTCCAGTATGTGGTCTGGACTTTGCACTTAGCTGCTTTGTCCTCACATGGGTGCCGCGGGCTGTCAGCTGAATACAATGTAATCAGCTGCTCCTGTGGAGAACACAGCGTGCAGTCCCTGCTATTTCTCTCCATCTGAATGATGGATTTTATGCTCACCTAAAAATTATCATTCAGCCAAGAGTGAAAGATGGAAGCGTTTACACGCAACGATTATCACTCAAAAGCCATTGTTTGAATAAATTTTGAACGATAATCATTGCGTGTATATGGGCTTAAGTGGGATAAGCAGCTGCCAAATGCATCTAATCTGGTAGAGCAAATTTTTGGCCATGATTAATTACAACATAGCAAAGTTTGTTTTCCAATGAGTAGACACTGGGGGACAGTGTGGCTACCCTCATGACAATGTCATCAGATACTGCTGACATCAGGGGATTCTTTGTCACCAACTATCTAATGGCCATGTCCTGGATAAGACACTGGAATGTGTATGTGGGGAGCTCCGATAGTCCTCTAAAGTCTTTTGTCACCGGATGGAAGGATCAGACATGTTGAATATTGACATACCTGGTTCTTTGTTTCCAGGAGATGGGTCACTCACAGACATGTCGTCTATATACTCCTCTCCATATTTAAATAAACATTCATGCTTGGCTGGTCAGAACGTTCATCTGTATGGGGATGTTCAGAAGGATAGCTCAATGGCTTTTTAAAGTTAGCCATGGATTATATGACACTGCTACTGAGAAGGGGACCCTTACCACATTTTACTCAGCAGCCTCCACCACTAATTCGGGTAGGGTTGGCATATAGTTACTGTTGTTCGCCTGTATATTACATGTCACTTTGAAGTCAGTATATTTATAGATATTTTTCAACTGTAGAACTTAGCACTGTTGTATTAGCTCTTTGCTTGAAATGTTTTATATTTCCCTATGTATAGAAATACTGGTGAAATAAAATACGTAAATGAGTTCTCCAGTTTGCATTGTCTGGCATGTCATTTACTAAGTGTCCAGTGGTTGGGACCCCAAATGTTAATATAATCATACTTTTAAGCTCTAATTGGCCTCCCAAGGACTGAAGGGTCTGGCAGTGGACAATGTACCCCTTTGTTCCTTTTAGGATTCCATTTCCTGTGTCCCAACTGATACTTTCTGACATGTCTGTGTGATCTGTAGTATTGGAATAGTACAAAACCGAAGAAACTCTTTAAATAATGCAAGATGTACAGATATTAATACAATATGTATACATACGTAGTCGAGTATTAACATTTTTCTACATTTAAATAGGGCATGGAAAGAATTGTTGTTGGGCAAGGCTTTCTTCCGATCACAGTCCTTCTGGGATACTGCATTGTGTTGTCATCTCCAGCCATAATTCCCACCATCCGGAACCCAAGCAGGTGATGTTCTCTTCTGTAATATGCTCTTAAACATTTACTTGCCAAATTATAGCACTGGACAAGCAAATGCAATGGACAGAATATTAGTTACTTCTTAAGAACTTTATTATATTGTAGTATTTTACAAGGTCAGTTAAGGCATTTGAACACCTGGAAGCACAATTGTCTATATCTTCATAGGAAATAGAACAAGTCCCATTGAGGGTACTTATCACAAGACCTGGCAACCTGAGAGCTTAGAAGGGAGGAATATAAAGATTACATTTCTTAATTTTATAATTTGTGGCAAAATTAAATTTTGCTCAACCTGCAGTACTAAAATACAGTACATACTCCCCCTTCTGTACTCCCCCGCTGCTGCCGTCTTGTTGGCTCTCTAGTCCCAGTTGAACTTCACTTCCGGGAGGGGAGTGATGGCGACCCGACACTGCGTCATGTGAGTGCTGCAGCTATTCATCGGCTAAAGGGAGCTGGTGATTGGCTGCAGTGGTCACATGGCCATTTTGTTGCGGATGTTATCACCGGCTTCCTGCACCTTTTATTGAAGACCAGTGGGGATCGGAGAGATGGCGAGCGAGCAGCGGTGGGGGAGCACGGAAGGGTGAATATGTACTCTGTTATTTTAATACTGCAGGCTGAGCTAGGTTTTACAAAAAATGATGTCCCTGGATAATCTCTTTAAGCATCGGGTCCTGGATGAAACTGTCTCTGACCCTCCCATAGCTACAGCCCTCTTTATACCTTAGAAGGGATTATTATGGAGTTTTTTGTTTTTTTTAAACATTAAATGTGCTTTAATGTGTGGTAGTCTACATATTTACTGTTCAATTTCCTTCTGTTTAAGATTGTGGAAAAGAGACCTCTCTGAGCAATCTCTTAGTGACAAAGAGTTAAATCCCTTCCTAACTAGAGCATACTCCTGGAACCAACAAGTCCCCTCTATAACTTTTCATGACTGGAGCCTTAAAATGCTATCTTCAGATGTGCTCCCGAATGAGTCTGCAGATGAGAGATCCAGGAAGCTGCTCCTGCAGCCCTTCACCAGACAGCTTCTGTTTGGATCCAATGATGTTCCGAAAAAGCTTATACCAGACGATGCCAGGCTTAACAGAGGAATTACCGACCAAAGATGGCTGTCTATGTGGCCTACTAATGAAGAGATGGAAAAACGAAGCATTGTGGTTGCAGATGATGCCGCTTTCCGTGAGAAGAGCAAAATGCTGACTGCAATGGAAAGACAGAAGTGGCTAAATTCTTACATGCAGAAACTTTTAGTGGTTAATTCCACTTAACTGTTATCAGTGATAAGCTATGTATTATGTGTCCTCTAAATTCAGTCGATAAAAATTAAAATGAGTTCTTGGTCAAATGTGCACAATATGCCTTTTCCTCTTACTCTGTCTCTCTGGTCAAAAAGAAACTCTTCTTCTGAATTCAGACTGTAAGAATGTCTCTGACCCTTCTAGAAGGTTTTCGGTTTATAAAATCTGTTTCTTGCCACTGCAGTATGGATACAATTAAACATAAGTGGAGGTGGCCTTCTGATAAGAAGGGATAGATAGATAGATAGATAGATAGATACATAGATAGATAGATAGATAGATAGATAGATAGATATGAGAGAGATAGATAGATAGATAGATAGATAGATAGATAGATAGATATGAGATAGATAGATAGATAGATATGAGATAGATAGATATGAGATAGATAGATAGATATGAGATAGATATGAGATAGATATGAGATAGATAGATATGAGATAGATAGATAGATATGAGATAGATAGATATGAGATAGATAGATATGAGATAGATAGATAGATATGGCCACTCCTAATCATTACTGTAAGGCTGGAGGTACACTCACTGTGTGTGCAAGTTGCATCTGAGAGGTTGGAAAAGAATAAGACATGCGATGAGTCTATAACGGGTCTGTGTGCTGTCTGTGAATTTACATGGGCAGAACACAGAATCAAATATGCTAGTGTGCCAGAGGCCTATATCTTACATCCGTAGAGTATAAGAGTATAAGAAATACACTTGCAGCAATACACATAAAAATGGGGTACATTTACTAAGTCTTGTGTTTTAAATGGCAGCGTTAATATTAGGCTGGGTTCACACAGGGCGGATTTGCCGCAGCAGATCCGCCCGCGGCAAATCCGCCCGCGACCGCTAATCACGGGATTAGCCAGCCATGTGGATGAGATTTCTCAGAAATCTCGTCCACACGGGACGGTTAATCCGTTGCGGTAAATCCGGATTTCAAAAGATGCAGCATGTCTATTTACTTTTTTTTTTGTTTATTTTCATCGCGGCCGCGCTCTCCTCTATGTGAGCGCCGGCCACAACAGAAAAGCAAGCGGCCGGCGCTCCCATAGAGGAGAGCGCGGCCGCGACGAAGCCGTGGCTTAAACCGCGGCAGTTCTCCCGGCGGAAATCTCGCGTTTTTTGCTGCGGCCAAACCACGAGATTTCCGACGGGAATCCGCCCTGTGTGAACCCATCCTAATTTTCACAGGCGCATCATGCGATTAATATATGAAGCCAACACAGAGCCTAGGAACTAGCATAGATTTCTGTTCTAATTTACGCCAGGTTCTGGCACAAATTATACATAAATGTGTGTTGTCTTGGTGGCCACATCTCTCCTCAATAAGCCCCACCGACTTTTGCAAAAGTGGCCAGAGCAAAGCAGAAAGGCAAAAAGTCACAAATTTTGGCAAAACTGAGACTTTGACCAAAATTTGTGACTCTTCTATGCCAGAAACCTGTCGTAAACCCATTTGTAAATGTTCCCCATCGTCTTAAAATATGCCAGATTGATCACAGCTGGATGGTAAATTTGTCAAAATTTAAGTCTGTGTTTAGACCACCTAATAGATAGATTAGTTTACACCGGATATTTGGGACCATTGTCCTTTTTCAGACAGGTCAGGAAAAAAAATGTCGAAAAGCGATAAAAGCACATAGTAAACGAGGCGCAAAGCATGTACGCTAGTTTTCTAGTTCCATTTATGCCAGAAAACTGTTGTATTTTGGATAGTAAATGACCAAATATTTACAAGAGTCAGTACAATTTTTAGTTCCAGATATCTTCTAATGTGTGCCACTATAAACAACAAGAAAATAGCTTAACGCCAGTCATGTCGCTCCATTGATCTCAAATTCCAGATACAAGAAATGTATTGTTCTCAGGTATTAGTGTCACTGGCGTAACTATAGTGGGTGCAGGGGATGCGGTTGCACCCGGGCCAAGGAGCCTTAGGGGGCCCATAAGGCCTCTCTTCTCCACATAGGGAGCCCAGTACTATGAATAAAGCATTATAGATGGGGGCCCTGTTACAGGATTTGCATTGGGGCCCAGGAGCTTCAAGTTACACCTCTGTGTAGATAGGCTCACCACTGAGACCTGTCAGCTCTCCTCCCTAGCGATATTCTGCCTTGGCCGTGGACAGGGGGCCTATCTGTACATGTAATATTATTCAAAAATGTCAGCAGTTCATTCAGTCGTACGGTTGAGCAATAATCATCATGTGTAAAAGGGCCTTTAGATCCTGAGTTCTTGAATTTACCTTATATTGTGTTGAGTCTTAGGTGGCTATATACATAACGTAGGTCAAACCTACATGCAAAACCAGCCATCCAGCTAATATGTATGAGGGTGTCTCAACTTTCCATGGCTTTCAATTCCCAGTCATTGTTATAAAAACTTGTATAAAGAGTCAGACATTGGCTTGCAGGAATGCTGCCTTTCAATAGGTGGAGCTGCAGAGGTATTGTCCCATCTTCCTTATTTGCATATTTCCCAGAGGAGCATGCATGGCCATATAAGTCTCCACACTCACCTGCTGGGTGTCTCCTCACACACCTTCTAGGAGGTCTCCTTAAGGAGAGATGATACACTTCCCAACTATCCATAGATAGCTGATGTAGGGGAAAGAGGAATTGGGCTGATGGATTTCAACCTGCCTGATCATTGTGTTATTTTGTTTTTAAGGAAGATAAGTTGTCACCAGAGGAGCCTGGCAGCAGCTTACTCCCCTCTCCACATATAGAACACATGACCACTCAGCCAAACAGAGTGTGCATGCGGGGAAAAGCAGGAATAGCTGTCCACTGAACGAGTCTTTGACCGACATAAATCTTTAGGTGTAAGGTTTCTATTGTTCTTTGATTTACTTTAGCTAGGAGCTTCCTGAAGTCTTTGAATGGAAGGCAACTGTATTCATATATTTTACTCCAGATAAATTTATGATTTTGTTTAGTAAAACATACGGTTTCCTATAAATTGTGCTGCAGAACAAATCATAAGAATGGACTTGTGTGCTGTTGAATTTGTTCTAAGAGTATTTACATATTTTATTCTATCAAATAAAGGCGTCGTGTTGTGTCCTAGAGGCGCACTATATTGCCGTATTTCCACACAGTTCGTTTTTATATACCTGCAGGACAGACAACTGGTACCTAAATGCATGTGCAATGCTGATCAGGCCACTAGAAGGCACTATTTATCAATAGATAGAAACAATAGTTCCCAAGCTGAAATATCTTTCACATGTTGGCTGCTCTAACTAGTATACAATGTACTGTAGTATACATAACTGACATCATTTTTAACTGTTTATCTCTTTCTGTCTCCATGTTTATGAGGCATTGCACAGGTGCAGTAAAAAAAAAAGGTTAAATACTGACAGCATTATCGGTGGATAACTCTATAAAAGTTTTTTAATAGCCAAATATTTCTTCAGACCTAAACAAAGGCTATATAATAAAGTACTAAAGTGCTGGAGGTAAAGTTGCATGTGACAAAATTTACATAAAGCTGACAAAAATATATGGATATTTTAAAGTGCATGGAGGTTTATAGAATACTAGACTAATGCAATTCAAATCTACAAACAATATCCATTTAGAAGGAGGTATAATGGAAATAATTGAGTGGTATACAGTGCTGAACTCATAGCGACAATGCATGCACATTACTTAAAGGGGTTGTCCCGCGCCGAAACGGGTTTTTTTTTTTTTTCAATAGCCGCGAGACAAACCCAATGCATGTGTTAAAAAAAAAAAAGGTTTAGTACTTACCCGAATCCCCGCGCTGCGGCGACTGCTTCCTTACCTTAGCAAGATGGCCGCCGGGATCTTCACCCACAATGCACCGCGGGTCTTCTCCCATGGTGCACTGTGGGCTCTGTGCGGTCCATTGCCGATTCCAGCCTCCTGATTGGCTGGAATCGGCACACGTGACGGGGCGGAGCTACGAGGACCAGCTCTCCGGCACGAGCGGCCCCATTCACCAGGGAGAAGACCGGACTGCGCAAGCGCGTCTAATCAGGCGATTAGACGCTGAAATTAGACGGCACCATGGAGACGAGGACGCTAGCAACGGAACAGGTAAGTGAATAACTTCTGTATGGCTCATAATTAATGCACGATGTACATTACAAAGTGCATTAATATGGCCATACAGAAGTGTATACCCCCACTTGCTTTCGCGGGACAACCCCTTTAACCTCTTTAGGACCAGTGATTTATTACCTTTGTATTTCTTTTCATTCCCGTCTCCCAAGAGCCGTAACTTTTTGATTTTTCCATTAACACGGCTTGATTTTTGGGGAATGAGTTGCATTTTTAATGGTACCATTTAATTACCGTATAATATACGGAAAAACTTTTAAACATTTTTTTTGTATATATTCTTTAGTTTTCATTAAGGTGGTTTCGTTCACAATATAGTAAAAGTGACATATGCATTTTGCATTATGGGTCAGTACGGTTACGGTGATAGCAAATTTATAGACTTTTTAACATGTTTTGCTATTTTCAAAAAGTAGAATTTAAAAAGTACATTTCTTTCTTAAAAAAGGAATTGCTTTCTGTTGCCATATTCTGAGATTTATAACTTTTTAAATTTTTTTTCTTCAATTGGGGTGTGTGAGGGCTTGTTTTTGCAGAGTGAGCGGAAGTTTTTAACTTCACCATTTGGGAGTGCATAAATGTTTTTGATTGCTTTTTATTCAAATGTTTTGGTAGCTGGGATTTAAAAAAAAAAAATCACAATTCTGGCATTCTGTCCTATTTTTTTATAGCCTTCAGCATAAATATTGAGATATTTTAATAGTTTGGACTTTGGCAATACCAAATATATGCTTTTTAAAAATTGTTTAGTTTTTTTTATAGGAAAAATGAGAAAAGGTTTTTTGTTGAACTCTTAGTATTTTTATAGTTTACGCATTAAAAAAGATTTAATTAATTTCTTTACACTTCTATTTAGTACTTACAGAGCACTTGAATTTGCGATCATTTGATTGTTTGCACTATATAATGCAACACTTCAGTTCTGCAGTATATAGCAATTTTTGATAATGCCTATCAAGCCCTGCCACAAGTAGGGCTTGAAAGGCATTTATGCATGGCAGCCCTGGGAATCTTGCTAGCCCATCGGCACCCTCTGATCATGTTGTGAAGCCAAGTCTGATCATGGCAGTTACCAGTGGCTGTCAGCTAGCAGATTGCTGCCGGAAATGGAGTGGACTTGGATCCCAAAGCTGCTCCATACACAATTCAAGATCACGGGACGTTTATAGTCGTTTGGGAGTCCTGAAGTGATTAAATACAGTAAAATTATATCCATTAATAAAGCCGAATAAATTACAGTACTAGTGCTACAATTAATCTACCTTAGGCTGCCTGTCCATGGGCCTTACGGTATTCAACGGCGGATCTAACAGATAGGCTGACCGCAGAGAATCACAGCAATTCGCAGCATGCACTTGTGGACAGGGGGCTGCTCTTTCCATAGCAACACTATGAAAAGCGTGCATTGCGTTCCCTGCAGTCGGATTATCGCCACGGGGAACGCAATGCTAAAACACCCGTGGACAGGCAGCCCTAAAGTTTATTAACAGCAATTACACCTTAGTGTATTTATTCTGCATGTACCTTGAGCATTAACACAGCTATATTGATTTATTAGGCTGCACTTTGGCCTTTACCTCAACTAGCAAATCTACAAGATTCTTCATAGCATTCTGGACACTTCCATTCAAAAACTCCAGTAAAAGCTGTGAAGTTCACCAGATGACTTTGTCAGGCTCCACCTATTATATTGTGCTCCTGGGACATGTAGTTCTATGAGTTTCTAGAAGCACACTTCCACAGGTGTGGGATATTTGAGCTGGTTGATGGTGTGGAGCGCTCCAGCCAGCCAATTACCACCGGTCTGCTGCATATAAATACCAGCCCCTCTTACTAGAGGGAGCGGGTCATTTATCTTTCTCCCCATTCCTCACAGAAGTCATACATGCTTTGCTTAGTGTTGCGGTATGCATGAGGTTCTGGGTGGGATTCTCTTGTCTGTTGGTGTGAACAGTGTCCTATTCTGCTTGTGCACTGATTATCATGTATAGCGAGCCAGACCCTTACGTTCCAGCGTCGGGCTGTCCCTATTGGAACAAATGCCTCACTTGCAGGCAGGACTTCCTGGCGTTTGAGTTGTCTTCTTAGAGTAGGGACTCACAACACAACGAGGACCCTTGTCGTGGGCTCATGAGCTTAAGTATCTTGGCCAAAGTACGAATGAATACCACGGAGTACTTGAGCTATTCCATCTGCTTATGTATGTTTGTGTTCTAGTTAAGTGTTTCTGCGTTTGTCAGTTGTTATTGGATGTCTGCTCGCAAATCCTGTTTTCAGTTCTCTTTATTTTGGTTTGCAGTTATTGCACACTTGAAATGGATGTGACACTACCCCAACCAATTCTTACATAACGTAAAATAAGATACAAACAATTAAAAAAGAAAGACAAGAAAATCATTCCTACTAAAAGAAAAACAACTACAGAAAAGCTGTGAATCCAGAACACTTGTTGTTAAGGCCTCTAGATGCAACCAACTCCAATCAGTAAATCCACCTTCCCTCAATTTCAGCTAGTTTCTTGCCGCCTCATGATCCAACATGAATTCTGTTATTTGCTTGAAGCTTCAAAGTATTGGCTTGTTGACACTAAAGCTTATGGAAACACAATTTTCCATGTAGGAATTTTGCACACATATTTTGCCCATTGACAGGGCTAAATCTGGAAGCAGATCCACGGCAAAAACTGTGTCAGAAAGACACAGATTTCGACTCAGTTTTTAGAGGCGGAATTCAGTGGTGAATTCCACCATCTGAACATACCCTAACACTAAATTTTGCTAAATTCCCTTGTAGTCAAGCCCACAGAAATCTTTTTACATGTGTAATATATAATGCTACAGGAATTGTACTGTGTTATTTAAAAGTTTTCCTACCAGTAATTTGGAAGTCAGTTGCTCTTTAAATACTATGACATGGTTAACAATTCCTACTGGGGAAAGAAGCCCAACTGTGGTACATAATATTAAAACCCTGTTTGATGTGGGGAAGCATAATGGTTGTGAATAGAGATGAGCGAGTATACTCGCTAAGGCACATTACTCGATAGAGTAGTGCCTTAACCGAGTATCTCCTCGCTTGTCTCTAAAGATTCAGGTGACAGGTGAGTTGCGGCGGGGGAGAGCGGGGAGGAACAGAGGGGAGATCTCCCTCTCTCCCGCCCGCTCCCCCCTCGCTCCCCGCTGCAACTCACCTGTCACCCGCACCGGCCCCCGAATCTTTAGAGACGAGCAGGGAGATACTCGGCTAAGGCACTACTCGCTCGAGCAATGTGCCTTAGTGAGTATACTCGCTCATCTCTAGATGTGAACTAATAAATATTCTCAACTTTCGGATTTTTTTAACACAGAAACATAGAAATTGGAGGCAAAAAAAGACCACATGTTCCATCTAGTCTGCCCTCATATTATTTCTGTTAGTTCTCCCTTGCAATAGGTCTATACTTATCCCAGGCAGCTTGAAATCATTTACTGTTGATATTTCAACCACATCTGCTGGAAGTTTGTTCTAAATATTTACTACTCTTTAATAATAATTTCTGACATTGTTTCTCATTTTTCACCAACTAATCTCAGATTTTGCCCCCTTGTTCTAGTATTTAGTTTTCTAATAGGTACATTTCCCTCCTGAACCTTATTTATAATTTTAACATACTGTATTTAAAAGTTTTGATCATGTCCTCCCTTCTTCCTTCTTTCCTCCAATACGTAGGTTAGGTTCTTTAAGCCTTTCATGATAAGTTTTCTTCTTGACGCCTTCCACCATTATTGTAGCCCATTTTTGGACTATTTTATCAATGTCTGTCTGTAGGTGAGCTGAATACAGCATTCCAGATGTGGTCTCAGCAGAGCTCTATACAGCAGGATCACAATCTCCCTCTTTCTACTGGTTATACCTCTAGCTACGCAGCCGAGCATCCTACTTGCTTTCTTTGCTGCCTGAATGACTCATTTTGAGTCTGATTAAGAACCCCTAAATCCTTTTCTTCTGAAGTCGTGGATAACACAGAAGACCTGATATGATTCTCAGTCTGAGGATTTATTCTCCCTTAGTGCATTATTCTACATTTGGAAACACTGAAATGCAGTTTACCTTGTTTTGACTATTTATCCAATAAGGCTAAATGTTCCTCCATGTTCGAGACTATACCATCCCTCAACCCACTCACGCACTATGTGTCTCCACACACTTTTTGGGTGCTCTCCTTAAGGAGACATGGCACCCCTCCTGACCCACGTCGCAGGCCTCTCATGAACTAAGCCAGTAACCTACTGTACAGTGATAAGGGGGCAAACACTCCAAAACAGCTGTATGTGTATGGTTCTCTGTCTTCCAATTTCCATTAACTGTTAAGACTTGTTAGAAAGTCATACTGATTTGTAGGAATGATGACAACCAATAGGTGGCGCTGCAGAGGTATTTCTCAATCTTCCTTATTTCCATAAATTACCCAGAGGAGCTAGCATGACCTTATAAGTCTACTTACTCACCTTCTAGGTGTCCCCACACACTTTTTGGTTGTTCTCCTTAAGGAAACACAACACCCAGCCTTACCTGTTAAAGAAACACTTGTCTAAAAACACATTTTTCCATCCCTGGACTCCTTGCCTGATTGCCTGTAACAATATGTAAGTAACTGGGGAAATAATTACATAATGAATGAAGAAACAATTCAGAGGAGTGCCTCTTTATACCTTTTACTATGTCAACCATGAACATAATAAAAATAATAGGACTTACAACAGACTCTTGTGGTCACCACTTGTCACTATTCAGAATACACTCCATTAACAACCACACTCTCATATCTATCTTTTAACCAATTGCGAATCCACTAGACTATCAAAGGATTAAGTCCAATTTTCAATAACTTATCTATGAACTCTGTATCTAGAAGAAGCACATTCCAATACTTATAAAAAAATGTCAATTCTTTCTTGCCAATTTTGAATGCTATGTAGTGATTACTCGTACCGGATCGTCCTCAACCTTCTTTTGATCAAGTATGATATTTGGATGTAGCAAGGCATTTCTGGATGTAGTCTCTTCTCACAAATAACCATTGCTATTTTTCTATTACAGTATTCCCTTTCTTTAAAATGTCTTTTGAGATCGGTCGCTTTATGTTCAAAGTTCTCTTGTAGAGCAAATTCTTCTCATTCGAAGAAATTGGAAACTCGAATTCCTTTGGTGGTGAATAAAGATGTGACAGTTCTGTGCAGAGAAGGGACATTAGTTTTCTGAAGACATCAATTTCTTCATTAATGTCCACTTTTATTTTTATATTCAGTAATTTAACTTCCCTCTCATATTTGTAGGTCACTTTCAAAATGATATAATTTACATTTAGGTGTTCATCAAGATATCAAATTCTTTGCTTGTTGCTTGCTTCAAAAACAAGAAATCATTAATGTATCACATCCAATTGTGGGCTATTCCAATGTCCAAAACTGGTTCTACCATATAGATTATTCTCTCCATGCACATAAAAATAAGTTGGTCAATTATGCTGCATTAACGCTGACTACCCTGACCTTATCTTTCTATGACCACGCTTCGATCTATTGATACTAGTAACTCCCTTTGGAAATACCTTCTGTTAGCAACTGTTATAAGTAATTACTTGGGATTTCCTGTGCAAAGTCCTAGTGACAGGTATTTTAACCCTTTCCAATCCAATTTGCATTCTGGTTTTACTAGGGGGCTTACTCTTTTTCTGTTGTTATGCAACGGCGCTATATGCTGGCTAAAGCCAGTACTGCATGAGGTGACACGTTGGATAGGCTCCGACAGCAAATAGGCTAGCAATATACAGTAAGAGAACCCTGATGGGCGTCCTACAACATTGGAGCTGTACAGCCTTAAATCATAATGTCTTCAGAGGTCAGACAGTGGATTGGAAAGGGTTAAAGGCATAATTGCAAAATCTCTTGGACTCCACTCTCCATTTAGCATGAAGTCAAATCTATTAGTAACACAGTGTCTCTATATTCCTGTCTCCGACTCCCAAGCAGTGGTTCATTAAAAGGGTTGGCCCATCTCCAGCTGTTTTGCTGTAGGAATCAGACAGCTCCGTACATTACACAGTGGCCCTGTTGGTACTGCAGGCTGACTTCTAGTGAAGTGAATGGTCACTGCTTAAGGTACAGAGCTGTGTTATGAAAGAAGATTATATATTACATTGGGGGTAATAGGCTAAACTGCATGGAAATGTCTTTTTTCGGCCTTACATACTATGTTACTATATACTATACACAGACAGATATTTATGCAATTACACATACATACACATAAGCACACACACAGACCTACACTCTACAGTAAATACATGTATACACATACATACGGTAGGAGTGCAGTGGGCTGTCCTACTAAGTCACTGACAGCTACTTACAAAAATAGCTGGCAATCACTGATAGGCCTGAACAGTGGACTCCTAATCATAGAAAGACCAGAGGTCTAAATGAATAAATTACGAGTTGTACTGAATCTTTTCTCATAAATATACAGTACTGTGCAAAAGATTTAGGCAGGTATGGACAAATTGCTGCTTTCAAAAATAGAAGGGTTAATAGTTTATTTTTGTCAATTAACAAAATGCAAAGTAAATGAATAAAAGAGAAATGTAAATCAAATCAATATTTGGTGTGACCACCCTTTGCCTTTGAAACAGCATCAATTCTTCTAGATACACTTACACAGATTCAGGGATTTTGTAGGATTATAGTCAGGTGTATGATTAACCTGACTATATGATTATACCAAACAGGTGATAATGATCATCATTTTCATAGGTATGTTGAAATACAGTCATCAACTGAAACAGAAACAGCTGTGTAAGAGGCTTAAAATAGGATAAGGAACAGCCAAGCTTTGCTACAAAGGTGAGGATGTGGAAGACAGTTTCATGTCACAGATCATAAACCAAGACAAGACTGAGCACAGCAACTAGACATATGGGAGATATACTACATAAGCAAGGTTTCTTCCAGACAAAGATTTTAAAGCAGACTAGGGTTTCAAGATGTGCTTTTGATGCTCTTTTAAAGAAGCAAAAAGAAATGGGGAATATTGAGGACTGTAGGCACAGTGGTCCGAAACTTAATGCAGCAAATGAAGGACACATCATGCTTACTTTCCTTTGAAATTAGAAGATGCCCAGCAGTGCCATCAATGGCACTGTGGCTCAACATGATCCGGGGAGTTCTGGAGATGGAGGACCTCACAGCTACACTTAAAGGTACACAAGAAAAATTCACAAAAACCTGGTTCCATTGGCTTGAGTTCCAAAACTCAACAGAGTATCGGAGACTACTAGAAACCAACGAGTCAAGGGCATAGAGTCCCCCCCCCCCTCAACCCTACCTCCCCGCCCTGTCCACCACATACCCCATCATTCATTACAACACCTGTAAGCTCCCGATTGTATCTTGTCCGGTGTTTATAGGTACGTTTATTCCAAGTTATGTTGGTTCGGAGTTTCAATTGCAAATTAACGTTACCATGTCACCAAGACATGATCACTGATAATTACATTAGAACCCACACAGAACGATAGGCCCCCGTCTTGATCAAAAGACCTTAAAGGGGTTGTCCCGCGCCGAAACGGGTTTTTTTTTTTTTCAACCCCCCCCCCGTTCGGCGCGAGACAACCCCGATGCAGGGACGTACAGACAGCTTACCGGAGCGCTTACCTTGATCCCCGCGCTCCGGTGACTTCTATACTTACCTGTGAAGATGGCCGCCGGGAACCTCTTGCTTCGTGGACCGCAGCTCTTCTGTGCGGTCCACTGCCGATTCCAGCCTCCTGATTGGCTGGAATCGGCACGTGACGGGGCGGAGCTACACGGAGCCGCTCTCTGGCACGAGCGGCTCCATAGAAGACTACAGAAGACCCGGACTGCGCAAGCGCGGCTAATTTGGCCATCGGAGGGCGAAAATTAGTCGGGCTCCATGGGAACGAGGACGCTAACAACGGAGCAGGTAAGTAAAAAACTTTTTATAACTTCTGTATGGCTCATAATTAATGCACAATGTACATTACAAAGTGCATTATTATGGCCATACAGAAGTGTATAGACCCACTTGCTGCCTCGGGACAACCCCTTTAAGACGAGGCACCGAACGTAGTACCCACCTTCACACATAGTTCATAGTTTAAAGTTGACTAAAAGTTTGATTACCGTCGGCACGACAACCACTTTTAACAACAGGTTCACAAAAGAAAAGGCTCTCAAGAATGTCTACAATGTTCACACTTTATTGTACTGCACAAATGCTTTACAAGGATTCACAAGGTCTTTTGTATTAAATTTGAAAACTGGAAAATAAAGAAAAAAAAAAAAAGAAAAGCAATGGTTTCAAGTGCAATTTTTGCCTGTTCACATGTTTTCCACATAAGCGAAGAGCGCATTTTTTTCACGCACATGAGCAGGCAAAAAAACACACTCGTCTAAATGAGGCCTAATGCATACAAAAACACATATAGATGCATAAATATACTGTACATAGATACATACATGCGAATACATACATAGGTATAAATTGTATACACACTGGCACATACAAGTTTATACAGACACACATAGATCCAATGAAAAGAAAGGTTTGGTACTGTGTTAGCCAGTAGAGCAAAATGTGATTGTTCCCAGCAAGAGAAACCAAGTAATCTTGTAGATATGATACCTTTTAATGGCTAACAAAAAGACATGATGTAATAGCGAGCTTCCGAAGCAACGCAGGGTTCTTCTTCAGGCTTAAATGGAAAACATCTGAAGAGGCATGGATATTTATACACACTTATAACATACATACTTATGACAAGGCACATATATGGATATGATTGGTTTGCACATAAAAGTAATTCTGCAACAGCAAGCAAACTTTTCTTGTCTAGGCACTGATACCGGAGTGAAAGTTTTATGGTCCCTAAATTACTGTTGGGAGGGCGGGGGAGGGCATTAGGCTAGAAATGCTACAAGAGGGACACAAACATTTTTAGCTAAACACTGATAGGGGAGTGAATCTTTATGGTCCCTGAATTACTTTTGATGGGGGTCTTATCTGTGCAATAAATGTCTCACACTTCCCATTCACGCATAATTCCTGGGGAATAATTTAACCCAGTATTCAGCGTGTCAAAGGTTGTTATCAATTTATATTCCCAAATTCTTCTGTGGTTTTGTGACTTGAAACCACCCTTCAATATCTAAACTCTCATATCTTCTATGTCATGTCCATGGTTAGAAAAGTGCTCAGCCACAGGCAATTCTCTTTTTCTGTGTTTAATCGTGTGGCGATGAGATCTCATCCTCGCAACTACTCCAATACAAGGAGAAGGAAGGAAACAATCGTGTGCCTCTGGTAGTGACCTACAATCCGCAACTAGAGTTACTAAGGAAAACCACAACGAAACTCCACCATACCCTACACAAGGATGACCGTCTGAAAATCATGTACCCTGACCCTCCACTTCTGTGTTACAGGCAACCTCCTAACTTGAGGAACTTTATAATCAGAAGTGCATTACCCTCTGACACACAAATGGGAACTTATCCCTGTTTTTTAAGGAGCTGTAAGACCTGCTCACATATACTGACTGCAGACAGGATAGGGATCTCCAACACACAGCAGGACTATAAGATCCCGTGGACATTCACATGTTCCACGTCCGATGTTGTGTACCTGATCCTGTGCAGTAAATGTCCTGTTGGGCGTCTTTATTTTGGAGAAACAAGGCAAAGACTGAAAGTGAGGATGAGATCTCATCGCCACACGATTAAACACAGAAAAAGAGAATTACCTGTGGCCGAGCACTTTTCTAACCATGGGCATGACATAGGAGATATGAGAGTTTTGATATTGAAGGGTGGTTTCAAGTTGCAAAACCACAGAAGAATTTGGGAATATAAATTGGTAACAACTAGAGATGAGCGAGCACCAAAATGCTCAGGTGCTCGTTGCTCGAGTCGAACTTTCCACGACACTCGAGAGTTCGTTTCGAGTAACGAACCCCATTGAAGTCAATTGGCGACTCGAGCATTTTTGTATATGACCCATGCTCCGGTAAGGTTTTCATTTGTGAAAATCTGGAAAACCTACAAAAGTGATGGAAACGACACAGAAACGGATAACAATTTTTACTTCGGACAAACCCTCATTAGCAAGGCACACCATAGCTAAGCACCACACTACCTCCAACCAAGCACAATCACTGCCTGCGGGACACACCGCTGCCTCTTCTCCTGGGTTACATGCTGCCCAACCCCCCCCCCCCCCTTCCCCGCACGACCCTGCGTCCGCAGCGCTCACAAAAGTGTCCCTGCGCAGCCTTCAGCTGCCCTCATGCCACACTCTGGCTTCATAGCCACACCACCCTCATGTCTATTTATAAGTGCGTCTGCCATGAGAAGGAACCGGAGGCACACACTGCAGAGGGTTGGCAGGGCCAGGTAGCGACCCTCTTTAAAAGAGGAGGAGGGGGGGGGGCGATAGCCCACAATGCTGTAGAGAATCGATGAGAAATTGATGTTCGATCTTCATTCCAATCCTGTGCCACCTCCGTCAGGAGCTGCAAACGTGGGCATAAAGGGGACTCAGCTGCCAGGCCAGCACTTCTACACATTTCCACAATACAGCAATACTCGGTGTGGGAAGTATGTGAGCGGGCCCTGGGTCAGCCTCTGTCCCAGCAAACACCATGTGTGGCCTAAGGTGTTGCGAGTGACATAGCAATGGGGAATCCATGTGTCCACACACTACTCATTCTGTTTGGGTTTCAGATACCTCATCGACAACGCAAGGGGTAAACCATCTGCACTCTGCACCCTACCCAAGTCTGTCAGTGTTTTGGGGACAGACAGGTAAAACACCGCTATGGGAAGTCTGTGTACACCCACAGCACGGGTGGCTCCCAGGAACCCACAGACGGTACATAAAGAAATCCCATTGCAGTGCCCCGGATAGTTGTGGTAACGTGAGAAAAAATACATGTTGGCTTCGGCCCACACCCCATGCCCTAGTCAGTCTGTTTTTTTTAAAAGTTCCAGGCAGGTACAACTCCGCTATGGGAAGTCTGTGTGCACCCTCAGCATGGGTGGCTAGGAGGAACCCACAGACGGTACATAAAGAAATCCCATTGCAGTGCCCCGGATAGCTGTGGTAACGTGAGAAAAAATACATGTTGGCTTCGGCCCACACCCCATGCCCTAGTCAGTCTGTTTTTTTTAAAAGTTCCAGGCAGGTACAACTCCGCTATGGGAAGTCTGTGTGCACCCTCAGCATGGGTGGCTAGCAGGAACCCACAGACGGTACATAAAGAAATCCCATTGCAGTGCCCCGGATAGCTGAGGTTACGTGAGAGAAAATACATCTTGGCTTCGGCCCACACTCCATGCCCTAGTCAGTCTGGTTTTTTTTAAAAGTGCCAGGCAGGTACAATTCTGCTATGGGAAGTCTGTGTGCACCCACAGCATGGGTGGCTAGCAGGAACCGACAGGTGGTACATAAATCCCATTGCAGTGTTCCGGATAGCTGTGGTAACGTGAGAGAAAATACATGTTGGCCTCGGCCCACAACCCATGCCCTAGTCAGTCTGGGTTTTTTGGGGGGCCAGATAGGTAGAACACCGCGATGGGAAGACTTAGTGCACCCATAGTATACACAGACCCCTGTAATATTCCTGTAGCAAAGGTATAAGCTGACCCCAGTAACATTTCAGTAGTAACAGTATAGACAGACCCCAGTAACATTTCAGTAGTAACAGTATAGAAAGACCCCAGCAACATTTCTGTAGTAACAGTATAGACAGAGCCGAGTAACATTTCTGTAGTAACAGTATAGGCAGACCCCAGTAACATTTATGTAGCAGCAGTATAGGCAGACCCCTTTAACATTTCAGTAGCAGCAGTACTGGCAGAGCCCAGTATTAGTAACATTTCAGTGGTAACAGTATAGACAGACCCCAATAACATTTCTGTAGTAACAGTATAGACAGAGCCGAGTAACATTTCTGTAGTAACAGTATAGGCAGACCCCAGTAACATTTATGTAGCAGCAGTATACGCAGAGCCCAGTATTAGTAACATTTCTCTAGTAACAGTATAGACAGACCCCAGTAACATTTCTGTAGTAACAGTATAGACAGACCCCAGTAACATTTCTGTAGTAACAGAATAGACAAAGCCGAGTAACATTTCTGTAGTAACAGTATAGGCAGACCCCAGTAACATTTATGTAGCAGCAGTATAGGCAGACCCCTATAACATTTCTGTGGCAGCAGTATAAGCAGACCCTAGTAACATTTATGTAGCACAACCATAGGCAGACCCCTGTAACATGTCTGTAGTAGAAGTATAAGCAGACCCCAGTAACATTTGTGTAGAAGTAAAGGCAGACCCCAGTAACATTTCTGTCGCCGCAGTATAAGCAGACCCCTGTAACATTTATGTAGCAGAAGCATGGGCAGACCCCAGTAACAATTATGTAGCAGCAGTATTGGCAGACCCCTGTAACATTTCTGTTGTAACAGTATAGACAGATCCCAGTAACATTTCTGTAGCAGAAGTATAGGCAGACCCCTGTAACATTTAAGTGGCAGCAGTATAGGCAGACCCCAGTAACATTTCAGTAGCAGGAGTATAGGCAGAGCCCGGTATTAGTAACATTTCAGTAGTAACAGTATAGACAGACCCCAGTAACATTTATGTAGCAGCAGTATGGGCAGACCCCTGTAACATTTCTGTAGCAGCAGTATAGGCAGACCCCTGTAACATTTATGTAGCACAACCATAGGCAGACCCATGTAACATTTATGTAGCACAACCATAGGCAGACCCCTGTAACATGTCTGTAGTAGAAGTATAGGCAAACCCCAGTAACATTTGTGTAGAAGTAAAGGCAGACCCCAGTAACATTTCTGTCGCCGCAGTATAAGTAGACCTCTGTAACATTTATGTAGCAGAAGCATGGGCAGACCCCAGTAACATTTATGTAGCAGCAGTATTGGCAGACCCCTGTAACATTTCTGTTGTAACAGTATAGACAGATCCCAGTAACATTTCTGTAGCAGAAGTATAGGCAGACCCCTGTAACATTTAAGTGGCAGCAGTATAGGCAGACCCCAGTAACATTTCAGTAGCAGGAGTATAGGCAGAGCCCGGTATTAGTAACATTTCAGTAGTAACAGTATAGACAGACCCCAGTAACACTTCTATAGTAACAGTATAGACAGAGCCGAGTAACATTTCTGTAGTAACAGTATAGGCAGACCCCAGTAACATTTATGTAGCAGCAGTATGGGCAGACCCCTGTAACATTTCTGTAGCAGCAGTATAGGCAGACCCCTGTAACATTTATGTAGCACAACCATAGGCAGACCCATGTAACATTTATGTAGCACAACCATAGGCAGACCCCTGTAACATGTCTGTAGTAGAAGTATAGGCAAACTCCAGTAACATTTCTGTAGAAGTAAGGCAGACCCCAGTAACATTTCTGTCGCCGCAGTATAAGTAGACCTCTGTAACATTTATGTAGCAGAAGCATGGGCAGACCCCAGTAACATTTATGTAGCAGCAGTATTGGCAGACCCCTGTACCATTTCTGTTGTAACAGTATAGACAGATCCCAGTAACATTTCTGTAGCAGAAGTATAGGCAGACCCCTGTAACATTTAAGTGGCAGCAGTATATGCAGACCCCAGTAACATCCTTGTGGCAGCAGTATAGGCAAACCCCTGTAAAATTTACGTGGCAGCAGTATAGGCAGACCCCAGTAACATTTTTGTAGCAGAAGTATACGCAGACCCCTGTAACATTTCTGTAGTAACAGTATAGACAGATCCCAGTAACATTTCTGTAGCAGAAGTATAGGCAGACCCCTGTAACATTTACGTGGCAGCAGTATAGGCAGACCCCAGTAACATCCTTGTGGCAGCAGTATACGCAGACCCCTGTAACATTTACGTGGCAGAAGTATAGGCAGACCCCTGTAACTTTCTTGGAGCAGAAGTATTGGCAGGCAGACCCCAGTAAAATTTCTGTAGTAATAGTATAGGCCAACCTCTGAAACATTGGGGTACCATGAGCGTAGGCGAAGGCCAGAAAATTTGGTTGGATAAGAGTGTAGGCATGGGCCCGAAAAATAAGTGTACCAAGAGTACAAGTGTACCTCTGAAAAATTTATCAACCGAGAGGGCAGGTGAAACCCATAAATATTTTTTGAAAGATACAGCTCACTGTTGCTTAATTTGTAACAGAGCCTGTAGGCAGCCCTGTTGAAAAAATTGGTTCATGTTAAAGTATCAATACTTTTGAAACTTTGAAAAATTGTAAAAACATTGGTAGATGTTGATGAGCCTTTTGGGCCACAGAAAAATTGGCCATTCAGCGCGATGACATGTTGTTTCTGGAGGAGGAGTAGCAGGAGGAGGACTAATGTCAGAGACAGATTGACAAAGATAAATGCCCCATTTTCCCAGTGATAGAGAGGAGTGCTTTTATCTGCGGTTGCAGCAAAAAGAATCTTTAGGTTCTGCTGCTGTCGGCCGGTGGAGAAGAGAAGTCTGCGGAAATCCAGGCTTTGTTCATCTTTATGAGTGTAAGCATGTCGGCACTGGCAGTTGACAGGCGGGTATGCTTGTCCGTGATGATTCCCCGAGCTGCACTAAACACCCTCTCTGACAAGACGCTAGCAGCAGGGCAAGCCAGCACCTCCAGGGCATACAGCGCAAGTTCGTGCCACATGTCCAGCTTTGACACCCAATAGTTGTATAGAACTGAGGCATCACAGAGGACGGTGGTATGATGGGCTACGTACTCCCTCACCATCTTTTTACAGTGCTCCCTCTGACTCAGCCTTGACTGGGGAGTGGTGATGCAGTCTTGCTGGGGAGCCATAAAGCTGGCAAAGGCCTTGGAGAGTGTTCCCCTGCCTGCGCTGAACATGCTGCCTGATCTCCGCGCCTCCCCTGCTACTTGTCCCTCGGAACTGCGCCTTCTGCTGCTAGCATTGTCAGATGGGAAGTTTACCGTCAGTTTGTCCACCAGGGCCCTGTGGTATTGCATCACTCTCGAACCCCTTTCCTCTTCGAGAATGAGAGTGGAAAGGTTCTCCTTATACCGTGGGTCGAGAAGGGTGTACACCCAGTAATCCGTAGTGGCCAGAATGCATCTAACGCGAGGGTCACTAGAAAGGCAGCCTATCATGAAGTCAGCCATGGGTGCCAGGGTACCAGTACGCAACACATTGCTGTCCTCACTAGGAAGATCACTTTCAGGATCCTCCTCCTTGTCCACAGGCCATACATGCTGAACAGATGGGAGGCAAGCAGCATAGGTACCCTCTGCAGTGGGCCCAGCTGTCTCTTCCCCCTCCTCCCCCTGTTCCCCCCCCCCTCTTCCTCCTTCTCCTCCTCCAAAACGCGCTGAGATATAGACATGAGGGTGCTCTGACTATCAGGCGACATACTCTCTTCCCCCATCTCCTGTTCTGACCACAAAGTGTCAGCCTTTATGCTTTGCAGCGAATTTCTCAGCAGGCATAGCAGAGGAATGGTGACACTAATGATTGCAGCATCGCTGCTCACCATCTGGGTAGACTCCTCAAAGTTTACAAGGACCTGGCAGATATCTGCCATCCAGGCCCATTCCTTGGTAAAGAATTGAGGAGGCTGACTCCCACTACACCGCCCATGTTGGAGTTGGTATTCTACTATTGCTCTACACTGCTCATACAGCCTGGCCAACATGTGCAGTGTAGAACTCCACCGTGTGGGCACGTCGCACAGCAGTCGGTGCTCTGGCAGATTACACCGATGTTGCAGGGTCCTCAGGCTGGCAGCGTCCGTGGTGGACTTGCAGAAATGTGCGCAGACGCGGTGCTCCTTGCCGAGGAGGTCAGACAAGTGCGGGTAGTTTTTCAGAAACTGCTGAACCACCAAATTGAAGACGGGGGCCAGGCATGGCACGTGTGTGAGGCTGGCGAGCTGCAGAGCCGCCACCAGGTTATGGCCGTTGTCACACATGACCATGCCCAGTTGGAGGCTCAGCAGCGAAAGCCAGAGGTTGGTCTGCTCTGTTAGACCCTGCAACAGTTCAGGGGCCATGTGCCTCTTGTCACCTAGGCTGAGGAGTTTCAGCATGGCCTGCTGACGCTTGCCCACCGCTGTGCTGCCGCGCTGCGCCAGACTGACTGCTGGCGACGTGCTGCTCACATTTCTTAATTGAGAGGCAGAGGTTGCGTAGGAGGAGGAGGAGGGGGAGGGTTTAGAGGAGGTGGCATAGACCGCCGCAGATACCCGAACCAAGGAAGGACTCGCTATTCTGGGTGTGGGTAGGATGTGTGCGGTCCCAGGCTCTGACTCTGTCCCAGCCTCCACCAAATTCACCCAGTGTGCCGTCAGGGAGATATAGTGGCCCTGCCCGCCAGTACTTGTCCACGTGTCCGTGGTTAAGTGGACCTTCCCAGTAATCGCGTTGGTGAGGGCACGATTGATGTTGCGGGAGACGTGGTGGTGTAGGGCTGGGACAGCACACCAGGAAAAATAGTGACGATTCGGGACCGAATAGCGTGGGACCGCCGCCGCCATCATGTTTTTGAAAGCTTCCGTTTCCACAAGCCTGTACGGCAGCATCTCCAGGCTGATCAATTTGGCAATGTGCACGTTTAAAGCTTGAGCATGCGGGTGCGTGGCAGCATATTTGCGCTTTTGCTCCAACGCTTGCTCTAGCGACAGCTGGACGCTGCACTGAGAGACATTGCAGGATGGGGCCGAGGACAGCGGAGGTGAGGGTGTGGGTGCAGGCCAGGAGGCGCTCGTGCCTGTGTCCTGAGAGGGGGGTTGGATCTGAGTGGCAGATTGGAGCACAAGGGGAGAGGCAGTGGTGCGACCCGGAGGTGGTGAACAGCCTTCGTCCCACCTTGTGGGGTGCTTGGCCATCATATGCCTGCGCATGCTGGTGGTGAGGCTGGTAGTGGTGGCTCCCTGGCTGATCTTGGCGCGACACAGGTTGCACACCACTGTTCGTCGGTCGTCCGCGCTCTCACTGAAAAACATCCACACCTTTGAACTCCTTGGCCTCTGCACGGTGGCTTGGCGCGAGGGGGTGCTTTGGGAAACAGTTGGGGGATTCTTTGCTCTGGCCCTGCCTCTACCCCTGGCCACCGCACTGCCTCTTCCAACCTGTCCTCCTGCTGCACTTGCCTCCTCCTCTGAAGACCTGTCCTCAGTTGGCTTATCAAACCAAATGGGGTCAGTCACCTCATCGTCCAGCGGCTCTTCCTCCGAATCCTCTGTGCGCTACTCCCTTTCTACTACCTCACTGATAGACAACTGTGTCTCATCATCATTGTCCTCCTCACCCACTGAAAGCTCTTGAGACAGTTGCCGGAAGTCCCCAGCCTCATCACCCAGACCCCGGGAACTTTCCAAAGGTTGGGCATCGGTCACGACAAACTCCTCAGGTGAGAGAGGAACCATTTTTTCCCAATCAAGACAGAGGCCCGAGAACACTTCCTGGGAGTCTGTCTGCTTATCAGAATGTGTCATTTTCATGGAGTAAGGAGGCTGGGAGGAAGGAGGAGCAGCAGCGAGAGGATTCAGAGTTGCAGCAGTGGACAGCGTAGAAGACAGGGTGGTCGATACATTGCTGGATGCATTTTCTGCCATCCACGACAGGACCTGCTCACACTCCTCTGTTTGTAATAAAGGTCTACGACGTGGACCCAAAAATTGTGATATGAAGCTGGGGACCCCAGAAACTTGCCCCTCTCCTAATCCCGCAGCAGTTGGCTGTGATTCACCTGGACCAGGAACTCGGCCTTTGCCCACACCCTCACTTGGACCTCCGCGTCCTCGCCCGCGTCCACGTCCTCTAGCCCTACCCCTCAGTATGGTGGATTACGAATAGAGCAGACACAGAGCCGTGTAAATAATTATAGAATTATTGGCGTACAGTTGGAGGCTGACAGCGGTATTGTAATGCTAACTCCAGGCAGAAGCAAAGAATACAGAAGGCTGCAAACAGGCCTAGCTGTGCAATACTGATGCACTACAACTCCCACCAGACAACCTGTAAAATGCACACGGTCAGGGGTAGCCCAACGAAGGAGCTTTTATTGTAATTTTTTGAAAAAGAATACAGGCTATATAGCCTGTATATGACTTTCCCTCTATCAGTGGCTGTGGCTGTACGCTGTGCGTGAAGTTGACGGCAGGCACAGAGCAGTGTAAATAATGATGTAATTATTGGCGTACAGTTGGAGGTGGACAGCAGTATTGTAATGCTAACTCCAGGCAGAAACAAAGAATACAGAAGGCTGCAAACAGGCCTAGCCATGCAATAGTGATGCACTACAACTCCCACCAGACACCAAGTCAATTTCAGACAGTGGGGGGTAGCGCAACGAAGGAGCTTTTATTGTAATTTTTTTGAAAAAGAATACAGGCTATATAGCGTGTATATGACTTTCCCTCTATCAGTGGCTATCGCCGCACGCTGTGCGTGAAGTTGACGGCAGACACAGAGCGGTGTAAATAATTATGGAATTATTTGCGTACAGTTGGAGGCCGACAGCGGTATTGTGACGCTAACTCCAGGCAGAAAAAAAAAGAATACAGAAGGCTGCAAACAGGCCTAGCCGTGCAATAGGGATTTACTACAACTCCCACCAGACACACAGTAAATTTCAGACGGTCAGTGGTAGCCCAACCAAGGAGCTTTTATTGAAATTAAAAAAAAAAGAATACAGGCTATAGAGCGTGTATATGACTTTCCCTCTATCAGTGGGTGTCGTCGTACGCTGTGCCTGAAGCTGACGGCAGACACAGAGCGGTGTAAAAAATTAGGGAATTATTGGCGTCCAGTTGGAGGCTGACAGCGGTTATGTAATGCAAACTGCAGCCAGAAAAAAATTATATGCAAGCCTGCAAAAAGGCCTAGCTGGGTAATAGTGAAGCACTACAACTCCCAGCAGCCACGCAGTAAAATGCAGACGGTCACAGGTAGCCCTAAGAAGGAGCTTTTTTTAAAAAAAAAATTTGAAAAGGAATACAGACTATATAGCGTGTATATAACTTTCCCTCTATCAGAGGCTGTCGCCGTACGCTGTGCCTGAAGCTGACGGCTGACACAGAGCAGTGTAAAAAATTATGGAATTATTGGCGTCCAGTTGGAGGCTGACAGCGGTTATGTAACGCAAACTGCAGCCAGAAAAAAATTATACGCAAGGCTGCAAAAAGGCCTAGCTGCGTAATAGTGAAGCACTGCAACTCCCAGCAGCCACGCAGTAAAATGCAGATGGTCATAGGTAGCCCTAAGAAGGACCGTTGGGGTTCTTTTAGACAGGATTCTACACTACCACTGTCCATGTCTCTGCACCACTTTCCCTATACTCTGTATTACAGACTGCAGACTTAGAACGCTATAGCTGTAATAGTCTGCACAGCCCGAGATGAAAAAAAAAATTTTTGGTGCAAAACTGCTCCCAGCAGCCACAACAGTAATGCACACGGTCAGATGTGGCCCTAAGAAGGACCGTTGGGGTTCTTGAAGACGCTAACACTATGCCCGAGTGAGCAACAGCACCATCCCTAATCTCTGCCAGCGTGTGTCTGAGGCGAGCCGCGGGCGGGACCGCTTTAAGTACTCGGTGGTCACTTGATCTCACCAGCCACTCACTGCAGGGGGGTGGGATAGGGCTGGAACGTCACAGGAGGAAGTTGTAATGCCTTCCCTGCATGTCTATTGGCCAGAAAATGGCTCTAAACATGCAGGGAAGGAAATGGAATTGACTCGAGTACCGCGTGGTGCTCGTCTCGAGTAACGAGCATCTCGAACACTCTAATACTCGAACGAGCATAAAGCTCGGACGAGTATGTTCGCTCATCTCTAATAACAACCTTTGATACACTGAATACTGGGTTAATTTATTCCCCAGGATTTATGCGTGAATGGGAAGTGTGAGACATTATACAGATAAGACCCCCAGCAACAGTAATTCAGGGACCATAAAGATTCACTCCCTTATCAGTGTTTAGTTAAAAATGTTTGCGTACTTCTTGTAGCATTTCTAGCCTGACGACCCCCCCCCCCAACAGTAATTTAGGGACCATAAAACTTTCACTCCGCTATCAGTGCCTAGACAAAAAAGTTTGTTTGCTGTTGCAGAATTACTTTTAAGTGCGAGCCAATCACATCCATATCTGTGCCTTGTCATAAGTATGTATAAGTGTGTATAAATATCCATGCCTCTTCAGATTTTTTCCATTTAAGCCTGAAGAAGAACCATGCGTTGGTTCGGAAGCTCGCTATTACATCATGTATTTTTGATAGCCATTAAAAGGTATCATATCTACAAGATTATGTGGTTTCTCTTGCTGAGAACAATCACATAGATCCAGACACACGTACATTAGTAGGGAATGAAGATACAAGTAGACAGCTCATTAACCGATGGGCAGATGCATCACTAGTGGATATATTTGTAGAAAGAACAGATGATGGTTGCAACCTCTTACAAATCTATTGTAAGGACCTTTTGCGTCAGACACTCGAACATAGCAAGTGTTGAGGACCTCCTTACATTGAACTATGATAAATACTTGGTCTCTTTACATTCTGGAAGGATCTCATCTCTAATATTGTCCTTATAAAAGGCGCTGGAATAAAGAAGTCTCCCAGGCTCCAGCTTACTTCTCTGATAATATCCTCACCCAGTAAAGGCACCCTGAGCTCTTCTCTGTGTATTTAAGTCTTACTATCAGCAGAGAAAGAAGTTCTGGAATTAAATGTGAGTAACCACATCTTCCAGTTTGATCAATTTGTTATGGTTCATGATTTTTGTAGTTTTTACATTTATGTGTGGTTTTGCCATAAAAACTTACTTATAAATTCTGAGGTTCTTCTAATGTAAATGAATTCTGTTCTTAAAGGGGTTCCCCAAGATTTTAACATTTCCTTTCTACAACATAGGGAATAGGTGTCTGATGGGAGGGGTCAAACAGCTGAGACAGCACTGAGCACAAAAATGATGGTGTCTTGACCCCCATATGAACTGAGCAGCAATTCAGCATACATGCTGAAGTTCCATTCATCTCTGGGAGACCGCTGGAGGTTGCTGTACTTTTCTTCTCTTTGGCAGTCTCGTAGGAATGAATGGAGCAGCAGCTCACATTCTTGAGCGCTGCTCCATTCCTATGGGGGGACATGGGACTCAAATTCTTATGATTAGTGGGGGTCCTAGTGGTCACATCCCAGTGATGAGACAATTATAGGGAATAAGATAAAATCTTGGGATAGCCCTTTAAGGTAAAATTCCAGTTTGGCCACCTATTCAGCAGTTATCTTTGTAATTTATATTAGGCTTGATTCACATGTGTTGGCTTTGTTGCAGAGAAAATAGACATGAAGTCTTTCCTTTATACATTTCCTTCAGCAGAGCACTTTAGCGAAGGTTTACAGAGCAATGACATTTATTTTACACTGTCGAAAAAAGTAGAAAAACAGACAGTACATAGATAGATAGATATGAGATAGATAGAAAGATAAATAGGAGATAGATAGAGACAGATAGATAAATATATATGAGATAGATAAATAGATGATAGATAGATATGAGATAGATTAGATAGATAGATGATAGATAGATAGATAGATAGATAGATAGATAGATAGATAGATAGATAGATATGAGATAGAAAGATAGATAGATGATAGATAGATATATATGAGATAGATTAGACAGATGGATAGATAGATGGATAGATAGATAGGAGATAGATAGGGACAGATAGATAAATATATATGAGATAGACAAATAGATGATAGATATGAGATAGATTAGATAGATAGATGATAGATAGATACGAGATAGATTAGATAGATAGATAGATAGATAGATAGATAGATAGATAGATAGATAGATAGATAGATAGATAGATATGAGATAGATAGAAAGATAGATAGGAGTTAGATAGAGACAGATAGATAGATAGATAGATAGATAGATAGATAGATAGATAGATAGATAGATAGATAGATATGAGATAGATAGAAAGATAGATAGGAGTTAGATAGAGACAGATAGATAGATAGATAGATAGATAGATAGATAGATAGATAGATAGATAGATAGATACAGATAGATAAATATATATGAGATAGATAGATAAATAGATGATAGATAGATATGAGATAGATAGATAAATAGATAGATAGATAGATATGAGATGGATGGATAGATAGATAGATCGATAGATTCCGCCAACTGTTCATGCACTTTATAGTAAATAGATAATAGCAGAATTGTAATATTGTAGATGTTCATTAAGCCAGTTGAAGAAACAGTCAAGTGTTTCTTTATCCACCTCTAATTTGAATGGAGAAGTGATCAAGTCTGTGAGGGCCTACTTCTCACTTGGAACATAGACCAGTCACCCCTATTTCAGAGTATAGTGGAGGTCCAACCAACAATCTGTGTTTTGTGTCTGGTCAATATGCTATAAATCCTTTCATGATGATCCCCTTTTAGTAACAGGGTTGGGACTGTGACAACCTCTCCTTGCTAGTTATCATTGAGTTGATATTGTGCTATATATTTGATCAAGAAAGTTTTTCAAAGCTATGCATCTTTGATGGTGATATATTAAGGTGTTGTCCAATTTTCTAAAGGATTTGTTCCCCAAGAATAAAAAGGTATAATAATAAAAACGGTTCAAAACTAAAAATATTCCTTTAATAAACCAAGAGACAAAATCAAGGTACGTGTTTCAACCACCTGGGCTTGAAACACATAGCTTTATTTTTCTCTTGCTCCAATAAATGAAGATTTTTATTTTGGAGCCATTTTTGTTATTATACCTGGGGAGCAATGTCTGTGGCAGGTGGTTTTTTCATTGTGATTACTGGGCCCAATTTTGTGCCCAGCCCCCTAGCTTTGATTTACTAGCCCTTCTGTGTCTGTCATGTAGTTGTGGAGATTTTAGCACAGCTGAATCAGGCAAGAGTAATAGTCATTTGTACTATTTATGTTTTGAGTCATTTCATTGAGTATACTACACCAGATGGCGCTCCTGTGTTCTTCTTCCCCCTTGTCTTATTTTCCCAAGATTCTTTTAAAGATTTGTGTTAAAGAGCTCCCGGAGAACAAAAACTAAGGGGAAAATTTACTAAGCTTTGCAATGTCTGTGCTGGGCTTAGTTAAACCTCCCTGGGCATGTGGTGTACTGAATACATAAAGAGTCAGAAGCGAAGTTGTGTCTCCTTAAGGAGAGCACCCAAAAAGTGTGTAGAGACACCTAGGGGGTGAGTGGGTCAGGGGATGGTATAGTCTCTCCCCAAGGAGAGCACCCAGAAGGGGACACCTAAATGATGAGTAGGGAAACTTATAAGGCGATGCTAACTCCTCTGGGAAATTTATGCAAATAAGAAAGATGGAAAAATACCTCTACAGCGCCATCTATTGGATGGCAGCATTCCTTCAAATCAAAGTGACTTTATACCAAGTCTTATCAATGATTGGAAATAGGAAACCAAACCAGAATACCATGCACAGACAGACTGTTTTGGGGTGATTGCCCCTCATCAGTGTGCAGCAGGCTTCTGGCTTAGTCTGTGAGGGGCCTATGACGTGGATCAGAAGCTAGCATGGCCTTATAAGTCTCCTTACTCATCTTTTAGCTGTCCCCACACCCCTTCTAGGTGCTCTCCTTGGGGAGAGACTATACCATCTGCTTTGTGATGGACCTAAATGTGTTGGCAGGTGACACAGCTGGGAGGGTTGGCAGTTAGATTTCCCAGGTAATAGTATGAATACTGAAGCCTCTTTTGGAAAGCTCCTATTAGGAGGGTAGGGGCATCATATGGTTGTCCAAATGAACAGACTGCCTGGTCTGCTGCCTGTGCTACACTCCAACATTTGTAAACTTTAAGCAAACCTGTCACGTCCCCACAGCATGTTAAACTAAGTTATGGTTCTGCTAGGGGACATGGCAGGGAGCCGTGTGATGTATTTTTTATACTCACCCGCGATCCAGCAGTGTCCCCCTCTGAAGTTGGTACATGGCATGAAAATTATGCTCTTTTCAGAGCCCCGTGAGCGCTCTTCCATAGACTTGTATAGGGAAGTGGGCGCACTGGACTCTGAAAAGAGTCAGAGTTTCGTGCCACGCACAAACTTCAGAGGAGGGCACCATTGGATCACGGGACAAAGTGAGTATAAAAAATATCTCACCCAGCTCTCTCTCATGTCCCCTAAGACTACCATAACTTAGTTTATGTTGCTGTGGGGACGTGAGTGGTTCGCTTTAAGTTCTTTATTGGTCATCTTTATGACTAATAGTTCTTGCTGAGCACTCAGCTAACAATGTGTTGTATCCATTTTCCTTGTGATATACAGGCTCAACATAACCATGACACTACTATGTAGTGTGACAGTAATGACCGTCACCTGGATGACCTGCTCTTCAAAAGCCTTACCGTTTATACCTGCATCTGATCTGAGGGCTGTAGGTGGGTACTGACACACAAATTCTAGTTTCTTTTCATTAATAGAACATACCATATTTTTCCCTATATAAGATGCCCTCGTGTAGAAGACGCACCCCCTACTTTCCCACCCAAAATTAAGAAAAAAAGATTTAAAACATAAAACAGTACATATTACTGTTCTATGTTTAAATCCCACTGTAAGTCCGTGTTACACTCACCGGACCATCCTCTCCGTGCTGCCCGACAGGTCTCTGTCTTCACAGCACCCTAACTGTCTCGCAAGAGGTTGCTGTTTACAGGTTGCTAAGGGGACCAAGTGCAGGAGAGAGAAGACCGCCGGGCAGCGCTAAGAGCAGACGGCTAGTGAGTAGACTGTGTTGTTTGTATGTGCTGTATATGTGCTGTATATGTTCTGTGTGTGTGCGTTGGGGGTCTGTCAATGGAGACCAGTGCGGATATTGCCTGAGTCCAAATTCAAAGGAAAGTTATAATGAGTACTCATAGAGAACCATAATAAGCCACTACACACACAGTCTAGTGAATCAAAATGATTTCTACTTTATTGTTGAACATTGCCAGTTTTTATACAAGAGAAAAAGAAGGCGTATCTAAATGTTGCCTGATACTAAGTTTCAAACTACTTTACATTCTAATATTGCTGACCAAGTCCTCATTCCAACAGATTACAATATGGCTGTAAAAGCAAGGCCTTCTAAACAAAGAGGTACCAGCACATTCCTGTGTGAAGTGGACATCAAACAGTTGCATATGATCATAAAGATTGACTCCACACTGTCTGAGTACAAACTTAATTACACCTCTTCCCAGACCAGAATGTAATCTTAAATTCCCATCATGTTAAGTTCAACCTTGTCTCCAAGTCAATCAAATTTGCACATTAAAAGAGGGGGCATTGTTTCTAGTTTGCACATAGAACTGGTTTAGCCACCTACTTAGTATATTCAGTACATTCTGGTCAAAGGTTCAAACTTGTAGTCAAGATGGCTGAATGAAATCATACATTTAGTATTTTAAAATCATCATTCAATTAAACGCTTGAATATACCTTTTGACTAGAGATGAGCGAACACCAAAATGTTCGGGTGTTCGTTATTCGGAACGAACTTCCCGCGATGTTCGAGGGTTCGTTTCGAACAACGAACCCCATTGAAGTCAATGGGCGACCAGAGCATTTTTGTATTTCGCCGATGCTCGCTAAGGTTTTCATGTGTGAAAATCTGGGCAATTCAAGAAAGTGATGGGAACGACACAGCAACGGATAGGGCAGGCGAGGGGCTACATGTTGGGCTGCATCTCAAGTTCACAGGTCCCACTATTAAGCCACAATACCGGCAAGAGTGGGCGCCCCCCCCTCCCAACAACTTTTACTTCTGAAAAGGCCTCATTAGCATGGCATACCTTTGCTAAGCACCACATTACCTCCAACAAAGCACAATCACTGCCTACATGACACTCCACTGACACTTCTCCTGGGTTACATGCTGCCCAACCGCCCCCCCTCCCCCCCACAGCGAACACCAAAGTGTCCCTGGGCAGCCTTCAGCTGCCCTCATACCACACCACGCTCATGTCTATTTAGAAGTGCGTCTGCCATGACGAGGGACCGCAGGCACACACTGCAGAGGTTGGCACGGCTAGGCAGCGACCCTCTTTAAAAGTGGCGGAGCGATAGCCCACAATGCTGTACAGAAGCAATGAGAAATAGAATCCTGTGCCACCGCCATCAGGAGCTGCACACGTGGGCATAGCAATGGGGAACCTATGTGCCACACACTATTCATTCTGTCAAGGTGTCTGCATGCCCCAGTCAGACCGGGCTTTTTAATTCATAGACACAGGCAGGTACAACTCCCTATTGTGAAGTCCCTGTCGACCCACAGCATGGGTGGCTCCCTGGAACCCACCGGCGGTACACAGAAATATCCCATTGCATTGCCCAACACAGCTGAGGTAGTAATGTCGTGCTTAATGCAGGTGGGCTTCGGCCCACACTGCATGCCCCAGTCTGACTGGGGTTCTTTATAAGTGTACAGATGTAGTAAAAACTCCGTGTGCACCTACAGCATGGGTGGCTCCCTGGAACCCACCGGCGGTACACAGAAATATCCCATTGCATTGCCCAACACAGCTGAGGTAGTAATGTCGTGCTTAATGCAGGTGGGCTTCGGCCCACACTGCATGCCCCAGTCTGACTGGGGTTCTTTATAAGTGTACAGATGTAGTAAAAACTCCGTGTGCACCTACAGCATGGGTGGCTCCCTGGAACCCACCGGCGGTACACAGAAATATCCCATTGCATTGCCCAACACAGCTGAGGTAGCAATGTCGTGCTTAATGCAGGTGGGCTTCGGCCCACACTGCATGCCCCAGTCTGACTGGGGTTCTTTATAAGTGTACAGATGTAGTAAAAACTCCGTGTGCACCTACTGCATGGGTGGCTCCCTGGAACCCACCGGCGGTACACAGAAATATCCCATTGCATTGCCCAACACAGCTGAGGTAGTAATGTCGTGCTTAATGCAGGTGGGCTTCGGCCCACACTGCATGCCCCAGTCTGACTGGGGTTCTTTATAAGTGTACAGATGTAGTAAAAACTCCGCGTGCACCTACAGCATGGGTGGGTGCCAGGAAGCCACCGGCGGTACATAAAAATATCCCATTGCATTGCCCAACACAGCTGAGGTAGTAATGTCGTGCTTAATGCAGGTGGGTTTCGGCCCACACTGCATGCCCCAGTCAGACTGGGTTTCTTTATAAGTGGAAACAGATGCATTTATAATTCCCTGTGGACCCACAGCATGGGTGGGTGCCAGGAAGCCACCGGCGGTACATAGAAATATCCCATTGCATTGCCCAACACAGCTGAGGTAGTAATGTCGCGCTTAATGCAGGTGAGCTAAAAATTAATTTGATTACACTGTAGGCGAGGGTCCACAAAAATTGCTGTATCAACAGTACTAATGTACATCAGAAAAATTGGCCATGGCCAGCCAAGAGGGCAGGTGAAACCCATTAATCGCTTTGGTTAATGTGGCTTAAGTGGTAACTAGGCCTGGAGGCAGCCCAGTGTAACGAAAAATTGGTTCAAGTTACAGTTCCAACGCTTTTAAGCGCATTGAAACTTATAAAAATTGTTCAGAAAAATTATTTGAGTGAGCCTTGTGGCCCTAAGAAAAATTGCCCGTTCAGCGTGATTACGTGAGGTTTCAGGAGGAGGAGCAGGGGGAGGAGGAGGAATATTAGACACAGATTGATGAAGCAGAAATGTCCCCGTTTTGGATGGTGAGAGAGAACGTAGCTTCCATCCGCGGGTGCAGCCTACGTATTGCTTACGTATCGCTGCTGTCCGCTGGTGGAGAACAGAAGTCTGGGGAAATCCAGCCTTTGTTCATCTTGATGAGTGTTAGCCTGTCGGCACTGTCGGTTGACAAGCGGCTACGCTTATCTGTGATGATTCCCCCAGCCGCACTAAACACCCTCTCCGACAAGACGCTAGCCGCAGGACAAGCAAGCACCTCCAGGGCATACAGCGCTAGTTCAGGCCACGTGTCCAGCTTCGACACCCAGTAGTTGTAGGGGGCAGAGGCGTCACCAAGGATGGTCGTGCGATCGGCTACGTACTCCCTCACCATCCTTTTACAGTGCTCCCGCCGACTCAGCCTTGACTGGGGAGCGGTGACACAGTCTTGGTGGGGAGCCATAAAGCTGGCCAGGCCCTTAAAGACTGTTGCACTGCCTGGGATGTACATGCTGCTCGATCTCCGCACCTCCCCTGCTACCTTGCCCTCGGTACTGCGCCTTCTGCCACTAGCGCTGTCGACTGGGAATTTTACCATCAGCTTGTCCGCAAGGGTCCTGTGGTATAGCAACACTCTCGAACCCCTTTCCTCTTCGGGAATCAGAGTGGGCAGGTTCTCCTTATACCGTGGATCGAGCAGTGTGTACACCCAGTAATCCGTCGTGGCCAGAATGCGTGCAACGCGAGGGTCACGAGAAAGGCATCCTAACATGAAGTCAGCCATGTGTGCCAGGGTACCTGTACGCAACACATGGCTGTCTTCACTAGGAAGATCACTTTCAGGATCGTCCTCCTCCTCCTCCTCAGGCCATACACGCTGAAAGGATGACAGGCAATCAGCCGGTGTACCGTCAGCAGCGGGCCAAGCTGTCTCTTCCCACTCCTCCTCATCCTCCTCATGCTCCTCCTCCTCCTCCTGTATGCGCTGAGAAATAGACAGGAGGGTGCCCTGACTATCCAGCGGCATACTGTCTTCCCCCGCCCCCGTTTCCGAGCGCAAAGCAGCTGTCTTTATGGTTTGCAGGGAATTTCTCAAGATGCATAGCAGAGGAATGGTGACGCTAATGATTGTAGCATCGCCGCTCACCACCTGGGTAGACTCCTCAAAATTACCAAGGACATGGCAGATGTCTGCCAACCAGGCCCACTCTTCTGAAAGGAATTGAGGAGGCTGACTCCCACTGCGCCGCCCATGTTGGAGTTGGTATTCCACTATAGCTCTACGCTGTTCATAGAGCCTGGCCAACATGTGGAGCGTAGAGTCCCACCGTGTGGGCACGTCGCACAGCAGTCGGTGCACTGGCAGCTTAAAGTGATATTGCAGGGTGCGCAGGGTGGCAGCGTCCGTGTGGGACTTGCGGAAATGTGCGCAGAGCCGGCGCGCCTTTACGAGCAGGTCTGACAAGCGTGGGTAGCTTTTCAGAAAGCGCTGAACCACCAAATTAAAGACGTGGGCCAGGCATGGCACGTGCGTGAGGCTGCCGAGCTGCAGAGCCGCCACCAGGTTACGGCCGTTGTCACACACGACCATGCCCGGTTGGAGGCTCAGCGGCGCAAGCCAGCGGTCGGTCTGCTGTGTCAGACCCTGCAGCAGTTCGTGGGCCGTGTGCCTCTTATCGCCTAAGCTGAGTAGTTTTAGCACGGCCTGCTGACGCTTGCCCACCGCTGTGCTGCCACACCGCGCAACACCGACTGCTGGCGACATGCTGCTGCTAACACATCTTGATTGCGAGACAGAGGAGGAGGAGGAGGGTGCTTTAGTGGAGGAAGCATACACCTCCGCAGATACCACCACCGAGCTGTGGCCCGCAATTCTGGGGGTGGGTAGGACGTGAGCGGTCCCGGGCTCTGACTCTGTCCCAGCCTCCACTAAATTCACCCAATGTGCTGTCAGGGAGATGTAGTGGCCCTGCCCGCCTGTGCTTGTCCACGTGTCCGTAGTTAAGTGGACCGTGACAGTAACCGCGTTGGTGAGGGCGCGTACAATGTTGCGGGAGACGTGGTCGTGCAGGGCTGGGACGGCACATCGGGAAAAGTAGTGGCGACTGGGAACTGAGTAGCGCGGGGCCGCCGCCTCCATGATACTTTTGAAGGACTCCGTTTCCACAACCCTATACGGCAGCATCTCAAGGCTGATGAATTTTGCTATGCGGACGGTTAACGTTTGAGCGTGCGGGTGTGTGGCGGCGCACTTGCGCTTGCGCTCCAACAGTTACGCAAGCGACGGCTGGACGGTGCGCTGAACTACACTGCTGGATGGGGCCGAGGACAGCGGAGGTGAGGGTGTGGGTGCAGGCCAGGAGACGGTAGTGCCTGTGTCCTGAGAGGGGGGTTGCATCTCAGTGGCAGGTTGGGGCACAGGGGGAGAGGCAGGGGTGCAAACCGGAGGCGCTGAACGGCCTTCGTTCCACCTTGTGGGGTGCTTGGCCATCATATGTCTGCGCATGGTGGTGGTGGTGAGGCTGTTGGTGTTGGCTCCCCGGCTGAGCTTTGCGCGACAAAGGTTGCACACCACTGTTCGTCGGTCGTCAGGCGTCTCTGTGAAAAACTGCCAGACCTTAGAGCACCTCGGCCTCTGCAGGGTGGCATGGCGCGAGGGGGCGCTTTGGGAAACACTTGGTGGATTATTCGGTCTGGCCCTGCCTCTACCCCTGGCCTCCGCACTGCCTCTTGCAACCTGCCCTGCTGATGCCCTTGACTCCCCCTCTGAAGACCTGTCCTCCTGAGTAAGCGTTGCACACCAGGTGGGGTCAGTCACCTCATCGTCCTGCTGCTCTTCCTCCGAATCCTCTGTGCGCTGCTCCCTCGGACTTACTGCCCTTACTACTACCTCACTGCAAGACAACTGTGTCTGATCGTCATCGTCCTCCTCACCCACAGAAAGTTGTTGAGACAGTTGGCGGAAGTCCCCAGCCTCTTCCCCCGGACCCCGGGAACTTTCGAATGGTTGGGCATCAGTGACGATAAACTCCTCTGGTGGGAGAGGAACCGCTGCTGCCCAATCTAAGCAGGGGCCCGAGAACAGTTCCTGGGAGTGTTCCCGCTCCTGAGCAGGTGTCATTGTAGTGGAGTGAGGAGGCTGGGAGGAAGGAGGAGCAGCAGACAGAGGATTCGGATTTGCAGCAGTGGACGGCGCAGTACTGCGGGTTGACGATAGGTTGCTCGAAGCACTTTCTGCCATCCAGGACAGGACCTGCTCACACTGCTCATTTTCTAATAACCGTCTCCCGCGTGGACCCATTAATTGGGCGATGAATGTGGGGACGCCAGAAACGTGCCTCTCTCCTAATCGCGCAGCAGTCGGCTGCGACACACCTGGATCAGGAGCTCGGCCTGTGCCCACACCCTGACTTGGCCCTCCGCGTCCTCGGCCGCGTCCACGTCCTCTAGGCCTACCCCTACCCCTCAGCATGCTGTATTACCAGTGATTTGATTTCACAGGCAGCTAATAAATTGGCGCAAGACTGCAGGCCAAATATAATTTTTTCCCTTTTTTGAAAACGAAAGGCCCCACTGCCTCTAGTGAATGTATAATCTAAGTTTAATAACTGTGCTGTTTTCCTGCTAATGTGTCACAGAACGTGAGGGTAGCAGAGTTATTAACTCTGGCAGAGCAGGTATTTTTTTTCCCAATTAAGGAAAGCAAATGGCGAAGCCAGCAGTAAACCGTAGCTGGGTGCGTCTGATTTTTAAAGGTTGCACACGCAGCCGACACGTGTCCACCGCCCTTAGGACGGACAGAGGCAGGACAAATAGAAATATTTTCCGTTTTTTTGCACCAAAAGGCAGCACTGCGTATATTCAATGAACATGAGAAGTTTAATAACTGTGCTGTTTTCCTGCTAATGTGTCACAGAACGTGAGGGTAGCAGAGTTATTAACTCTGGCAGAGCAGGTATTTTTTTCCCAATTAAGGAAAGCAAATGGTGAAGCCAGCAGTAAACCGTAGCTGGGTGCGTCTGATTTTTAAAGGTTGCACACGCAGCCGACACGTGTCCACCGCCCTTAGGACGGACAGAGGCAGGACAAATAGAAATATTTTCCGTTTTTTTGCACAAAAAGGCAGCACTGCGTATATTCAATGAACATGAGAAGTTTAATAACTGTGCTGTTTTCCTGCTAATGTGTCACAGAACGTGAGGGTAGCAGAGTTATTAACTCTGGCAGAGCAGGTATTTTTTTTCCCAATTAAGGAAAGCAAATGGCGAAGCCAGCAGTAAACCGTAGCTGGGTGCGTCTGATTTTTAAAGGTTGCACACGCAGCCGACACGTGTCCACCGCCCTTAGGATGGACAGAGGCAGGACAAATAGAAATATTTTCCGTTTTTTTGCACCAAAAGGCAGCACTGCGTATATTCAATGAACATGAGAAGTTTAATAACTGTGCTGTTTTCCTGCTAATGTGTCACAGAACGTGAGGGTAGCAGAGTTATTAACTCTGGCAGAGCAGGTATTTTTTTTCCCAATTAAGGAAAGCAAATGGCGAAGCCAGCAGTAAACCGTAGCTGGGTGCGTCTGATTTTTAAAGGTTGCACACGCAGCCGACACGTGTCCACCGCCCTTAGGACGGACAAAGGCAGGACAAATAGAAATATTTTCCGTTTTTTTGCACAAAAAGGCAGCACTGCGTATATTCAATGAACATGAGAAGTTTAATAACTGTGCTGTTTTCCTGCTAATGTGTCACAGAACGTGAGGGTAGCAGAGTTATTAACTCTGGCAGAGCAGGTATTTTTTTTCCCAATTAAGGAAAGCAAATGGCGAAGCCAGCAGTAAACCGTAGCTGGGTGCGTCTGATTTTTAAAGGTTGCACACGCAGCCGACACGTGTCCATCGCCCTTAGGACGGACAGAGGCAGGACAAATAGAAATATTTTCCGTTTTTTTGCACCAAAAGGCAGCACTGCGTATATTCAATGAACATGAGAAGTTTAATAACTGTGCTGTTTTCCTGCTAATGTGTCACAGAACGTGAGGGTAGCAGAGTTATTAACTCTGGCAGAGCAGGTATTTTTTTTTCCCAATTAAGGAAAGCAAATGGCGAAGCCAGCAGTAAACCGTAGCTGGGTGCGTCTGATTTTTAAAGGTTGCACACGCAGCCAACACGTATCCACCGCCCTTAGGACGGACAGAGGCAGGACAAATAGAATTATTTTCCGTTTTTTTGCACAAAAAGGCAGCACTGCGTATATTCAATGAATAATAACTGTGTTGTGGCCCTGCCTACACAATTCTTTCCCTGCAGTATCAATGGAGGGTGCAATGCTCTGCAGAGGCGATTTTGAGAAGTAAAAAAAAATGCAGCACAGCTAACAGCAGCCAGCACAGTACTGCACACGGTTAAATATGGCCCTAGAAAGGACCGTTGAGGTTCTTGAAGGCTACACTCACTCCTAACACTCTCCCTGCCTATGCAGCACGAATATCAAGCTCGGAAGAACACGTTCGCTCATCTCTACTTTTGACATATGATTCTATATCCAAATTCTATTAGCAACTTCCGGAATGTTTTACATATTTTTCATTTCCATAATACATAACATTATACAACCAAATAACTAATGTCACATTTATTACACTGTTTCCCTAACTTTCTTATGTTAGGTTATTTAAAAATAGGATATACCCCTAACATGTGTAATGTATATGTGTGTGTAGTGTGCATTTGTGAGGGTGCAGGCATACTCACCAAGCAGCGCAGCTGCCCTGCTTCTCTGCGTCGCTGCCCTGCTTCTCCACGCTGCTGCTCTGCCTTCCCGCTCTGGTAGTGTGATGGAGCCCTAAGGGCTCCCATACACCTCTGAGCAGTACCTTGCAGCCAACATTCATGTAACATTCATTAAGTGATACGGAATAAGTTGGCGCTATACAAATAAAGATTATTATTATTATGTAACTTTTCGTCGGATCGTTTCCAACAAAAACTTACATCCCGCGTATAAGACACAGTGCGATTTTTGAGCAAAATATGTAAAAAAAAAAACGTCTTATACACGAAAAAATATGGTATATATGGGATATTTATAAAACTGTATAAAATGAAAACTTTCTTTGTTGCTCAGAGCAAACAATCACAGAGCAGCCTGCATTTTTCAAAGGCAGAGTATGAAACGAAAGCTGAGCTGTGATTGGTTGCTATGGGCAAACAAGGCAGTTTTAATTTTATACAGTTTTATAAATCACCTCCCCCTTCCCCTCATGGAGAAGAAAATACTAAGCCAAGTGTTTACAGAGTAATTTGCATATTTCAAATCCAAGGCTGACACTCAGATTTTCGTCGTAGATGTGTAGTGTGAAGATATATATGAGGATTATATCTCATATAATCACAGGTTTTTTTCAGGAGTTAATCCAATTTAAAGGAGAAAAAATAAAATTTCATATTTTTGCAAATATGTCATTTTAAATACAGGTTTTTTTTCTATAGTGCACATGAAAATGACGATTGACACCCCAAACTGGATACCCCTGTTTGTCCCGAGTTCAGAAACATACCCATTGTACCCTCAATCTGCTTACTCAACACATCACTAGGCCTATAATAGAGGGAACACCCATTGGCTTTCAGGGCACAACTGAATAAATTCCAGGCCCCATTGCCCACTTGTGCAGAAAAAAAATTGACTCCCTAAAAATATTCCACCCCCCCTCCACCTCTTTTTGGCATTCCCTAAATCAGGCCCTGTTTGGATGGGAACATGTGGCAACAAAACCGAGTATCCCTCCTCCTCCCATGCTTATTTGGGGCGTATTTCTTGACCTCAGTGGCGGGGATGGGGTGTAAAAAGTGGCGCTCTGTGAGGCTTTGTAAGCTTGCTAAGGTGCGGCGGTCTCAAACAGAAGGCACTCAACAAGCTGCTCCTGGAACTGCAGAAAGGCGAGTGTTCCCGGGGCTTCTTGTAAATTTTGGATTACAGGTAGCGATCTGAATAAAGCTGGGTTCATGCGGCCGTATGTGGAAACCGCTAGTGGAGACCCGCAGCAGATCCCAGCTGTGAACCCAGCCGTGGCTCTGTATACGGTTGCGTAATGTACTGCGCAAGTCCACCTTTGTTTGTTTATATTTCCCGCTCCATCGCTTAGCAGTGACGCGGGTACCCACAGCCCATACACAATGTAGTTACGTATGGGCTGCGGGTATATCCACGACCATGGAGTGCAATAGGCTCTATGCTGCGGATATCCGCAGTAAAAATAGAACATGCTGCATTCTGTTTTCTGTGAGTGGATTATGTAATTCCGACCAGCTAATGTGAGCGGAATTGTGTAATCCAATGCATTTGATTGTTCCGCGTATTACTGCGAATCAAACGCATGCGGAATCTGAAATTTCTATCCGGTTATGTGAGACCTGCATAAGGTAGAATGTTACCTTTTTATCACGTGACCGGGGACCGCTCAACGAGGCCACCCGTCACTGCTCCAGGCTGGGAGCAAGGAGATTTAAAATTTCCTGAGCCCTCCCCTTCTGCGGCGCATGTGTCTGGCATTCTGCCAGGGGGCACATGCACAGAAGCCGGGAAAGGTCCGTGGAGGAGTATTGCATCGAGGTTCAAATGTGGAGGCCTCCGGTAAAAAGTTTAATCTCTTCTCACTAGAGATGAGCGAACGTACTCGGTAAGGGCGATTTCGCAATCGAGCACCGCGATTTTCGAGTACTTCACTACTCGGGTGAAAAGTACTCGGGTGCGCTGTGGGTGAGCGGGGGGTTGCAGAGGGGAGTGGGGGGAGAGGGAGAGAGGGCTCCCCCCTGCTCCCTGCTGCTACCCCCCACTCCCCTCTGCAACCCCCCGCCCCACAGCGCACCCGAGTACTTTTCACCCGAGTAGTGAAGTACTCGAAAATCGCGGTGCTCGATTGCGAAATCGCCCTTACTGAGTACGTTCGCTCATCTCTACTTCTCACCGATCGCATCGGTGAAGGGAGATGAAACTTCAACTTTTTTTTTTTACTTTGATGTGATTGCCGTTATCCATTCGATAACAACGATTATGTGACCAGGAACCACATACCGCGGCCCTCCGTGACATCCCTAGGCTCTCGGCTACCTTTGGGGGGAATCCTTGACTTTTGTACAAGCGTCCGCCATTTTGCTGAGGGGTGCATTCGCTGAAGCTAGGAAAGGTCTGCGGTTGAAGGTTCCATCGGGGGACAAATCTGGGGACTTTGGGTATGTAATTTCATCTCCCCTCACAGATACGATCCGTAAGGGGAGATAAAACTTTAAGTTTTTAAACTTTTTCTTTTCACACTTTTTAACTTGACATGATCACTGTTATCCAATGGATACAGCGGTCCCCGGTGAATCTCCCTACACTTGGCTATCTTTGACCAGGGGATGGGGCTTCCCGCGGCCCACCATGACAGCTCCTGGTTGTCGGCTAACTCCAGGAACCGAAAGCATTGAGCTGTCACGTCCACAACCTGCGTGGCTTTAATCCCAGAGGAAGCATGTTTTTACGTCCCTAGGGATTAAAGCCCACTAAAGCAGGACAGACAAAGGCAATAGGGTGGTCATTAAGAGGTTAATATTAATGCTGCAGCTTCTGTAATTGGAAATCTTAAGCGCCATTTCTCATAATATATCAGTTTTGAGCATCATCTTGCAGTTGGAAATTAAAGTTAAAACTTTACCCTAACATTACTATTAGCAGATGTAACAAATTGGGAAGGTGTCCTGCTTTATAACTGACGCTTTATTTTTTGCCATATCTCAATGCCCCACCCTAGGGATCACCCTCTCTAAAACATTACCAAAAGAAGAAGAGAATTTGCCTGTGGATGATGCCACTTCTATCTATAAAGAATGCTTGACCCTCGTGTACGAGGATAGGTGTATGGTAGAATGAGAAAGGACCAGAGGAGGGCCTATCTTTACATTCCTCTTGGAGCATCCAATTACCAAACTGTATAATTAAACTACATGAGAAAGGCTGTCTCAAAATTGTCATCCTGGAAATTAGCTGATTGCCACAGGTCTGGCTTCTGGAAACCGAATGATCTGCTGTTATGGAGGGGAAAGTTTTAATTGACCATACACAATGGTAGTATTGCATGACTGACCGACTAGATAATACATGATGGGCCAAGTCAACCAGAGTGGGAGATGCTCTTACTTGTCGATCCTTCCTCTGGGTCCCAATTGCTAGACTCCTTATGACATTTATATACACTAGGGCATATGTACTGGAGTTGTTTCACCAGGATTTTTTACTTTAGTTCTTCTTTAGATAACTTTGCTTAATATGTTTTTCACAATCAGATATTTATACCAATAATAAACCATTGTCCTATTTTTCTAATGAACACAGTTTTCGAGAATGATGTGGGACCAACATTGAATACTTGTGATCCTATGGAAATTGTTAAAAGAGATCCGCATCTGGAATTTCAAAGTCCACGTTATGGGACAGAAGAAATGGAAAAATTAAAGCATTCTGTTGAGGAATTGCTGGCCAATTACCTGAATGGTCGGGAGTCAAGACAAACTCAAGTTGACTACAATATTAACTCTTTTGGATTACGCTTTGGCAAACGGGGATCAAAGTTAAATCTGGACTCTGGTTAGATGAAATTTGGAAACTGGCACCATCAAATTTATGTTAATGTGCTCTAAAGTATGCAAACTAAAGACAGGCAGAGCCCATTGAATGCAATCTGAACATTTAACTAGCAATTTAGATGGATTACCGTTATCAGTTGTGTATCATTATCCACAATCCGCTCACTCGCATGCTTTCAATGCATGTCACTTGTTTGTTGCCTAGTAACATTTATACTATATCTCAAGATCTTATAAGGCTTCCTTCAGGCTGCATTCCCACGAACGCATATTGGCTCGGTTTTCACACCGAGCCGATATATGTCGTCCTCATCTGCAGGGGGGGGGGGGAGGATGGAAGAGCCAGGAGCAGGAACTGAGCTCCCACCCCCTCTCTGCCTCCTCTCCGCCCCTCTGCACTATTTGCAATGGGGAGAGGCGGGACGGGGGCGGGGGGTAATTCTCGGAACTTAGCCCCACCCCCATCCCGCCTCCTTTCATTGCAAATAGTGCAGAGGGGCGGAGAGGAGGCAGAGAGGGGGCGGGAGCTCAGTTCCTGCTTCTGGCTCTTCCCTCATCCCCCCCTGCAGATGAGGACGACGTATATCGGCTCGGCGTGAAAACCGAGCCGATATACGTTCGTGGGAATGCACCCTAAGCCTGATATCAATAGTTTTTTAGGAAAGAAATTGATGTTTATATACAAATGTGATTTCCTTCTATTTGTTTCTTTTCTGAGTGTTGCATCCATAGCAGCTCCTTCCTGATGCAAAGTTTTAAACTTCTCGTATAATCATGGCACTGATTTTACTGCTCACTCAAGGAATAATTGGAGCTTCATTAGTTTATGGTGGTCAATCTAAAAAGCTTTAACATAGAAGTCTGTTTAGACAATCTGAATCATTTTAGCAGATAATTAAAGGGGTATTCCGGTTGTGAAGTGAATTTTCAAACATTCCAGATATAAAAAGTGTTTGCACTTGTGTTTATGCACAGCTGGTTATGGGTATAAATCGAGCAGCCATTACCATCGTATCCTGTCCTCCATTTCTGATGTTTTCCTACATTTCCTATTTTCCAAGTGGCCACCGCATCCCTGCTGACTTGCAACTTGAAACTACATTTCCCACAATTCCTGCTCTGCACTTCTTTTCTATGTGCATCTCCATTAAGTGCTTTCCAGCTATTGGTCAGCAATCTGGTTTTGAGAACTGAAGAGAAAAAAAAGCTGTCACTGGTTGTTTCTACTAAGCAAGTCCAACCTCTAGCGCTGGAACGTCTACAGTTCGCATCCAAGGAACCTGGGAATAAACACTTCTGAAGTGCAAGAGAAGGTGATGGTTTATAGGGGTACAGACACAAAATCCAAAGCAGAAGCACACTGCAAACTTTAATGATATTTGATTAGCATTCATATGACAGCAACTTTATTTAACCGGAATACCCCTTTAAATATCCATAGGCCCATACTGTGATTCACATTTTATATGAAGGCATGCTCCAACTGGGATATGGTCCATCATATTCTGTATTACAAAAGTATTCTACCCTAGAAGCTTTGGTAAAATATGATGCCTCAAGTAGGCACTATAGAGTGGCACAAGGAGGGCCAACAGGTCTCTAATTCCTATCCATTAAGGATTCCATGTACCAGCCTGCCAGGTCCATGCAGATGTCTTTGCCGTATCTATAAACCTTTAGTATAATCTTCTCTATATGAAGCAGAGCTGTATTTAACACCTTAACAACACAGGATGTACTGCTACGTTTGTAGGGTAGGGTTTGTATGAAGGGGGATCGGGAACTGATCCTGCTCCGTACAATGTGGTTGCCGGTTGTTTATTACAATTGACACCTGTTGGCAACAGCCATGTACAGTTATGATCGCGGCTGTTAACCCTGTTAATGCTGCTGTCAATTCGAAAAGCGCCAATTTAATCCCTTGGTCAGTTTTATGGGGTTCTGAAAGCCCCACTCCTCCACGATGAGATAACGGCCCCCAGGTAAGCCATGGCCAATTGCCTATCAAGCCATGACTGTGGCTTCATAGAATGCATGTCAGATGATGGTATAATGTAATACTATGGTATTACATTATACTGGAGGAGCAATGCACTGATCACAAGTTTAAGTCCACTGCGGGGACTAAAAAAGGTAAAAATCAGTTTTAAAAGTTTTGTTAATTATTAGAAAAAACAAAATGTATGAAAGGTTTTTTGTTTTTAAATCAAAACAACAACAAAAAACATTGCACTATAGGATGCACTTTCTGGCAAGATAAAATCTTGCTAAAAAGTTTGTGCATCCTATAGTCAGAAGTGAAGACCCAGCATTGCCAGACTCAGCTCACTGATGCTTTAGTGATCAGGCAGAACACTAACAAAGCACCTATCAGATTACTGTGAAGACTTTACAGTTTTCTCTCCCTGCTCTGCTAAGCAGATACTAAAGAACAATATAGAGGAAACACTAGACAGAAGAAACATTTATGTGAAATCTCGTAATCTCCTCTGATATTTCCTTAAAACAGGTATTATGACCATTCCAAGCAAAAATCAATTAAGGTGAAAAGGTAGAAGAAAATCTACTATGAAATATCAGATTTTGTATCTCCTAAAGGCCACTCTACTAGACCTCTCTAGATTCTTGTGGATATCTATGGTTGGCAATCCAGCTGCTAGCCAGACTGAGTATTGACATAGCATAACCCACCTTATCAGAATTACTTGCTACCAATAGACAAGACACTTTGAGTCTCTAGTAGAATTTTTGAGTGAATCTTGCAGTATCTGGGGAGAACTATCATTGAAAATATTGCAGGTAAAGTTTGGGTTTCCTAACCATAGGTCAGAAGTGGTCATTGATCAGTTTAGCCTAGTCAAGTGGTGTTTGTTAGCAGTGTCCACCTATGATGAAGTACAGTTAAGTAGGGATTTTTGGTCATATGGGAGACCTTAGTCTTTAATGTTAAGAACAAATCCTCATTCTATTTATTCTCATGCTTTCAGACTCAAAATATATGGATAATCACAGAAGATGAAACTTCTTGGAGGCACTACTTCAAAGATGTCCCAATATGTCAGAAGGTAAGTATAATTTTCTTTAAACTGCACAAAAAAATAAGGAAAATGATACTTGCCCTTGATGTGTTGGCACATCTTTGAAGCTGTGCCTTCACGATCCCTATTCTTCTGTGAATATCCATTGGATAAATGAAGCGGGAGGTTAATGACCATCTCAACGAGCACTGCATATTGGCTTAGCCTGTCCATACAAGGAACATCATCATGTTCCACCACTAGGACATCATATGAGTGTTGAGAAGAGGTGACCCCATGATCAATTGAAGGTGCAGAAAAGTAATAAAGATATGAACTGACCGACTACAGAATACTAGAATAAAAAAGTAGTTATTTATCTTCCACTATTTGTGGTGAGGCTGTAATTAATAAGAGGACGTTGATTAAGGAAACTTTCTCTAACTGCCCTTGAAAGGCAAAATCATCCACAACTGTCGGCAGGGAGAAGGCAATATTAGAGGAATGTTTTGTATTCCTCTGTATTATATATGCAGACATGTAAATGGTTGTATATGGAAAGAACAAACCGGCTTCTCTCACCCTTGGCTATCAGCTATTATTGCTAGGCTCAACGACAAGTAGCTAAACATTTCCCCTTCCGTGGGCACAATATGATCTCCAGGTTCAGATTCTACTTTGATAATGTTTCAGTGCCTGAGGTGAGCCCAATTGTTCATACCACCCATTATTCATGTGACTCAGCAGATTCTTGGTCTGTCTCTACGCTGTAGATACCCTTAGACGTAATGATTATACTCTTAGTGGCCACGATAAAGCTTAAAGTGCAATGTAAGCATTGTAAAGCGAAACACAACATAAAAATCTATGAAAAATGTGAAAAAGCTAGTGCCGGAGGTCCCCACAGTTTACATTAATTGTGTTTATTTAAAAACTGATACAGCTAAATATGTCATTCACTTTTTCCTGTGTTTTACCATACTTCCATGCATGGTGTTACCTTTGTGTTGGGTTCTGTCTTAACATATTCTGTTAATAAACTTTATAAAGTCTAAAATCAATTCAAATTTAAAGTTTACTTTATTTTCATTTTTTTCTGAATTGAAATTTGGATTGAAATTGAAATATTGTAACAATAATATCTGTATGAACATTGAGATTCCGGTGACACTGAATGTGGTTAAGTCAGTGTAGGCTCTTCTGACATGAGCAAAGCCAAATGGTCTAGGGCTCCAATTTCTGAAACAAAGAGAAAACACGTAGAAATAATATAATATTGAATAGCAGACAAAGAATGTAGTTCAAGAAAAATGAAAAAAAAGTGTTGGTACCATGTTAGGCCAGAAGAGCAAAATGTGATTGTTCTCAGTAAGAGAAACCAAGTAATCTTGTAGATATGATAACTTTTAATGGCTAACAAAAATACATGATGTTACAGCAAGCTTTCAGATCGATCCTTCCTCAGGCTGAAATGGAACTGGTTTGGATGGGGCATATATATAATATACAAATGCAGAAAGGACACCTCCTCTTGATTGAAATACAAATGGTCACACACAGAAATTTGAGACTGTTTAGCACTCAAAACTTAAAACAACAGACAAACTGAGCTGAGACACTGCTTAATCAGTCCATTGAGCTCAGGAATATGACAGTTTTATGATGTGTCTTATCTCTCCTTCAACCTGCACATGGAAGGAGATGCAGCATCACCTATTGGTTGGCAACATAACTACAAGTCAAGTTCTGAATTTTTATGAAGTTAAAAAAAAAAAAAGAAAAAAATGATTGGGAAGAGGACATCCCTCTTGGCCTTCTTCAAGCCTTTCATATTCTCCACGTATGCAAGAATCCCAGGGTGACACTGTGCCTTTAAATTGCCATTCAGTATGATAACTCTCATCTGCTCTATGCTGTGTCCCTGACCACAAAAATGTTTTGCTATAGGTAATTCAGTCTTACCCTCTCTAATTGAAGGATCAATAGAGGATCCGAAAGCTTGCTGTAACATCATGTATTTTTGTTAGCCATTAAAAGGTATCATATCTACAAAATTACTTGGTTTGTCTCACTGAGAACAATTACAAGAAAAATAAGCACACTAAGAAAGGCCAGGCTCACACGACGGTGTTGGTTTTGTGCGCGGAATAGCTGTACCAATCTCCCAAGGGCACTTATGTTGCGCCAAAAACGTGTGCAAGAAAAATTGCAGTTTTCTCTATCTTGGCAGGTATTCCGTGCACATACATGCCAAGATTGTGCATGGCGATTGGCGGTGCGTGTCTCCCAAGGGTGGCATGCAGCGAATTCTGGCGGTTTGAGCCTAACCTAATACAGACACCAACTGACAGTAATCCAGTGGTTAAAGATTTCATATTACCTTTGAGACGTAGATATTCAAGAAACTCAAGGACAGTCTGAACGGCGTTATCATCCAATGGATGCTGCTGGGTGCCTATAGAAATAATTATACTCTATTACTTCAATTCAAGAAACAAATAATATTATGATAGACAGACAGATTAATAAATAGACAGATATTAGACAGATAGATAGATATGAGATAGGTAGATAGATAGATAGATAGATAGATAGATAGATATGAGATAGATAGGCAGATAGATAGATATGAGATAGATAGATATGAGATAGATAGATAGATAGGAGATAGATATGAGATAGATAGATAGATAGATAGATATGAGATAGATAGATAGATAGATAGATAGATAGATAGATAGGAGATAGATATGAGATAGATAGATAGATAGATAGATAGATAGATAGATAGATAGATAGGAGATAGATAGATAGATAGATAGATAGATAGATAGATAGATAGATATGAGATAGATAGATAGATAGATAGATAGATAGATAGGAGATAGATAGATAGATAGATATGAGATAGATAGATAGATAGATAGGAGATAGATAGATATGAGATAGATATGAGATAGATAGATAGATAGATAGATAGATAGATAGATAGATAGATAGATAGATAGATAGATAGATGCATATAAGATAGATAGAGTTGGAGACACAATTTTCATAATCAGACTAATTGTACTTATTCTCCTGTGAATAGTAATCCTTGCTCTGTGGGTAAATCATTCAGGTTTATACATAGCAAAGCTGTTTATTCTAACTCTAGTATGCACATGTAGCTTCCACATGAAAACTCTAACTGTGTGAGGTTTTACCATGAATTAACTTGGTTTTGCCAGTGTGGGTTTGTAGGTAAAACAACTTACATTTTTAACAACTACTGTACAGTTAAACCAGGCATTGCAAAAGTACACTGAAGTGAGGTTAAACCCCATACTGCCGAGGCTCTCAGATTCAGCATAGCTGCACATTGATCATAACATGGGCATTACATATGGATTTAGCCTAATACAGAAGGATCTCAAAAGACTCAGTGTTACTGGCCATGAATTAAGAGCCTAATGACTACTTGTATATTACTACTTGTAAAACACCAAACAATGTGGGTATTTATATTACTGTCACTGCTCATTCAGACCACATGGCTCTTACCCAATAGATCGCTTCCAGACTTGAACAGTTCATCCACTAACTCCCTTTTTCCAGGCATTCCACCTTTGTCATTTAGTGTTCGATGAGCATCTGAGCACATAAAAGATAATTAATAATCTCTATGTAATGATGTAGATATCTGATTATGCTTAGTCACATGACCTCCAGAGCAGCTTTGAATGGCAAGTCTTCATCCGTTATCAGTTGGGTTTAATGTTCTTCATAAACAGGTTTATGAGATTAGAAAGGTAAGGTCTGTTTTTTCAGAAATACTGCCACTCTTGCTCGTATGTTGTGTCCGGCACTACAGCTCAGCAGTATTGACTGGAGTGGGACTGAGCTGTAATACGAGACACAGCCCTTGGACAAGAGTGGTGCTGTTTCTGGAAAAGAAGAACTCTTTTTTTTCTAATGTCAAACAACCTCA